>NW_004567122.1:2561705-2670658 GCF_000260355.1 Condylura cristata
ACTGTGTCTCTGGTGAATCCTCTCAGTGCCCGAGCCTCTGGCCTGTACCCAGGTCTGTGTGCATAAATAAATTAAAAATTTCAGAACATGAGATTATAGGATCTTCTTAATACATTCTAGTATAAATCAGAGGGCTATATTCAAATTTGTATTTATGGTAGAAACCCCCTCTCAGTTAAATCATCACAGGGTTCCAAAGGAGTCTTGTTTTCAAACTAAAATATATATTTATGGAACGAACCTTCAATCCCACATATAAAGTCATACCTGAGGTTCTGGCCGCACCTGCACACCCTATCAAATCCCACCGCACAGGCTGCCATGACAGGAAATGGGTATCCGGTGCCAGGCACTGTCCCATCAGCCCTACACATTTGAATTCAAATGGCTCACTGGCGTCCTCGCAGTCCTTCACAGGGTGACCCCTTCACCAACAGTGTCACTCGCGAGGGCACCACGCTCCTCTCCAATAGACAGAATGGGCGAGGGATGATACCTGTCCTCACAGCATGACCTTGTAAACCCACCAAGGTGTGTAACAGCCCGCGGGGGCTTTTCACTCTCACGTTTTATAAGCAGATTGCTTAGGAGTTCAAGACAGTGATATGAGGTGAGAAACCGATCTGCTGGTGAGAAAAACGCTGCAGCCAGGAAAGTAGAAAGTTTTGGACACTCAAAATGCGCCACACAGAGGCTGGTAAGACGCTGGTCTGGCTCCTCCCTGGCAGACACCCTAGCCTTGCATTGAGTTTACACAACGGATCCGTCTGCTCCATGATACCCTGTCTCTGGACATTAGTGGTCAGTAAGGACATGAAATGACAGTTGTTCCTCCAGAGGTAAAAATGTGAGAAACAATTTCTTCTCCCTGGGGGTTCCCCCAAGCCAAGCACAGGGTTGAGGTGCTGAGGGGGAGTGTTTCTCGAACACAGCGAGGTGAAACTGGAGCTTGTCCCAGAAAACACAAGCAAGCCTTTGTGGTTGACCTGTGACGACAATGAGATGGCCCGACGTCTCGGGGAATAATCAGGGAAGACAGGCTGATGAAAGGCCGGCGCCCAGCTCCGAGACAGTGTGGGAAAGGTGGACATAAGGAAGCACGTGGACCCTTCTAGGAGGAAACCACGAAAGTTTAAAAGTGGTCAGGAGACCTTGGTGCAGAAAGGGAGAGAAATTTTGAGACATACACCTACTCCCTTAAATATTTATAAATGCTATCGACACGTAATTTCAAGCTGAAAATTCTAACTGGCTGGCTATGTTCTTACACATAAAACACCAGAGGGAAAAGCTGGACATCCTTAAGATGGAGTCAGAATCTCAATCAGGATCCTTGCTCTGCCCAGAGCAAGGCGCCCGCACCGCCTCCCACTCCCAACAGGACGGACAGTCCCTGGTCAGGGATTCCTGGGCAGCCACAACATCCCATGAGCCAGGAAGTCGTGTTTCTGCTCTGCTTTTCGCAACATGCACGTGCGTGCACACTCGCAGCCCTCTGGCATCGGGAGTAAATGGTCTGAGGCACTACGACTCTCAGTGGATCTGTGTGGGTGTGGAGGTTGCACAATAAAAGCTTGGGATCAGGACGGACACAGAGACTCCTCAAAGACCTTTACCCATTTAGAATCCCAGGACTTCAGTAGGGCTACAGTGATGTCCAGTTACTCTAAAACTGTGGACAAGGAACGGCCCGAATTACAAACTCGGTCTCGATGATCGTACAAACACAGGTCTCCCATCCAGCCAAAAATCTTCATCTAAGAAACATGTTCATCACTTTTAACTATTTTTGATGTTTTGGGTTTAAGATTTGATTTATAAAAAAACTCAGCAAATAACGAAGTTGTTAGTTTAGCCCAGGTCTCATTTGATGGGTCACAGAGACCAGTGGAAGTCTGTCTCCTCTGCTCTCCATGGCGCTGAGCGTGTGCTTGGGCCTCGGCTCTGTTGGGGCCTGCTCACAGCACAAAGACGCAGGTGCACTGACTCGTTGGGAAAGGACACCCAGACGCGCAGGAAGGCCGCCGTGCAGGGGAATGAGCACTGGTGGGCTCCCGTGGGGCTGGCTGTGGGCACACGGCCTTCCTAGCAAGCTGGTGGGTTCTTTTCATTTGCAGAGGCCTTGCCACTTACAGCGTGGACTATGAGCCAGCCACAGCTATGTTTTCCCTCATTTCACCTTCAGTCCATAGACTATGCCTCGGAAAGAGGGACAGAGGGTTTTCATGAGATGAAAACAAAACTGGGTGATAACGGGGAACCGGAACGGTCAGAGCCAAGACCAGAAAGTTCCACGAGATTCCATGGGGCACCTGGAGCTGCAAGCCCCCGTGTGCGTCATGCCTGGGTTTAGCCTGAGCGAGTGACAGTGAAGCCTACAGGAAACCGCAGAGATGGGAGGAGGGCAGGGCCCACGGCAAGGCCGCGCAGAGCAGGAGCCTAGGAGTGAACTCGAGCAGAGAACGTCTCACGCGACCTAAGACGCCAGGGTGCTGAGGCACGCAGGACACAGCAGCAGGCCGAGCCGACCCCTCCCACCGTCAACTTTACATGGTCTTCGCCCGCACTCCACAGTAATTTATACAGCTTCAGTAGTTAACATTTTACCTTCTAATGATTATAGCTTAGAGTAACAATGATGTGGCTTTGATGAGTGGTCATGAATTTTTATTAAAATAGGACTGTGCGGGAGGGAAGAGGGTGGGGAGGGAAAGGAGAAGATGGGAGCACAAAGGGCGATGGCAGAAGATTAGGGGTGCTCCGCCAGTGGGGAACTATGGTGACCACACCCGAGCAGAGAAATAATCCGGCAGCGTAAAAACATCAACGAGGATGCAAAATAATGTACTTCGATAGAAAATACCTTATTAAAGTAGTGTGCAGACAAAAATATTTCAGAGGGCCCTCCCTGGTGGCGCAGCGGGTCACAGCACTAAGAAGCTGAAGCCACTTCCGCATGAGTTCGATCCCCACCCCGGAGGTGACCCACATGACAGGCACACCTCTCCTGACCCGCCCGCTGCTCCCCTCAGCAGTGTGCTTCATCAGTCAGCCTGTTCTGCTCCCCACTGTGTCTCTGGCGAATCCTCTCAGTGCCCGAGCCTCTGGCCTGTACCCAGGTCTGTGTGCATAAATAAATTAAAAATTTCAGAACATGAGATTATAGGATCTTCTTAATACATTCTAGTATAAATCAGAGGGCTATATTCAAATTTGTATTTATGGTAGAAACCCCCTCTCAGTTAAATCATCACAGGGTTCCAAAGGAGTCTTGTTTTCAAACTAAAATATATATTTATGGAACGAACCTTCAATCCCACATATAAAGTCATACCTGAGGTTCTGGCCGCACCTGCACACCCTATCAAATCCCACCGCACAGGCTGCCATGACAGGAAATGGGTATCCGGTGCCAGGCACTGTCCCATCAGCCCTACACATTTGAATTCAAATGGCTCACTGGCGTCCTCGCAGTCCTTCACAGGGTGACCCCTTCACCAACAGTGTCACTCGCGAGGGCACCACGCTCCTCTCCAATAGACAGAATGGGCGAGGGATGATACCTGTCCTCACAGCATGACCTTGTAAACCCACCAAGGTGTGTAACAGCCCGCGGGGGCTTTTCACTCTCACGTTTTATAAGCAGATTGCTTAGGAGTTCAAGACAGTGATATGAGGTGAGAAACCGATCTGCTGGTGAGAAAAACGCTGCAGCCAGGAAAGTAGAAAGTTTTGGACACTCAAAATGCGCCACACAGAGGCTGGTAAGACGCTGGTCTGGCTCCTCCCTGGCAGACACCCTAGCCTTGCATTGAGTTTACACAACGGATCCGTCTGCTCCATGATACCCTGTCTCTGGACATTAGTGGTCAGTAAGCCCTGACGCTAGAACTGCAGGGCAGTCGGCTCACTGAGGGCCCAAGTTCTTGCGCCTTACAACTGAGCAGGGTCAGGCCAGGCCCAGCAGTAGAGCCAAACTTTCCATTGGTTAAAAGCGCTACACTGCTAATGGAATATTTATTTCAGGGCTTTCCTCTGAGAATGTTTTGTGAAGAAATACCTCAACATTCAAGTGAATGTAATTTCAGAAATGCTAGTGAATCAAATCGAACGTGCCTTACGCTTTCTGGAGAAAGTATCTGAAAATGGGAGTGACAACGTCATTGTCACTAGCCCACAGAAAGGTGGACATTATAGGAACCACTTCCACGCACCTTCCCAGCCCTCAGAACAAACCTGCGGAACAGGCGCTCTTCCAGCTGCCGCTGTGCACATGAGGAAGTCTTAAGTTTCGGGTAGCCAGAATTTGAACACAGGGAGGGCTGATGGTAAGTCTGTCAACTTAGTTAATTTCAAAATTCTTGAATATTTTTGGTGAGTAACATGGACACGGGGTTGTGGAGTAAAGGCCTCTGCACAACACTAGCGAGCAGAGGAGACGCTTAGCACATGAGCAGAGGGCCCCTCTTCGGCCACCAGCTGCATTCTGCTTGACTTAACTGGCACTGCTGTGAGTAACTGATGCTAAAATCTCTTTAGTGAGACATTATCTTTAAACTGTTCATATCGCTATGGGGAAATGTAAAAATACCAGTTGCAGTAAATGGTGTTTCCTGAGGAAAGAAGCATTACTTGTCCAGTTTAACTGCGCCTGGCTGCAGTTACCACCATGAGAGTGTGAAGAGCCGAGGGCACAGCAAGACACCCCAGCTAATTCCTAGCCCCATACATACCTCACCTATGTGAGGGCAGAAGCTCAACTGCCGTGTAACACTGCTACCTCCTGGGCAGAATGCAAAAATACCTGCCCCTGCCACTCAAATGTTTGCAGTTACTTTGCAAAGAAATGTGTCACTTGAGGAGAGCACTCATGTCAGGCACATCAGAAGAATTACTGGTCGCAAAATATGTGCGATCAGTTCCCTCAAGGAATAGCTCCTGATCTGTGTTCACAGAGTGAGGCCTGATCTTTACCACTCTGCTGTCTAGTCAGGAGGGTGTGTGAGTGTGTGTCCACGGTGCACACACGCAAGCACTCACACATGCTTCCTTGTGTCTTTCAAGTATGATACTCTAATCCTTAGCATGGGGTGCCACTCCATCTAAAAAAGCGAAACAGAGCCCATTAATTAGAGCCACTGGGGTTCTGAGGGCCCAATGTGCTGGGTGTTCATGACAGGCTGGCACAGCAAGGTGGGGGTCCCGGCAGAGGGGCTGTGTGATGCGGCTCAGCAAGGAGCACTGGGGAGCTGGGGTCGCACATGTCATGACTCAAACATTTTACTGCCACAGGCCATTGGTGTGTACCAGTGAGATGGCATCAGCCCCTGCTACCAGAAATCATGAAGTGCTGCACTAAGGATGCAATTCCAATGTGCCGTCATTTGCCAATTTTTCTGCTCGCCACCAGTCTATGTTCCCCATTTGCTTCTAAGGTTGAAAACACTGTTTGTGTAACTGGAACCCAGAGCAAACTGACAGGTCTCTTCTCAACAAATAGACATGGAAAAAAATGGGGTATAAAAACTAATGTCATACGGGTGCGGAAAGGGCGGACTGAGGATGGCCAGGTGCTGAGGAAGGCAGGCTGGAACCCGGCCTTGCAGTTTAAGGCACAGCAGTGAATCCCAGGAAGTGCATGCGTGTGAACCCCTCTCTACTCCCCAGTTCTGCCCATGCCGTCACTTCCGTTACACCCCCACAGGCCAGCATCTGTCTTCTCCTTCCATAGCACCTGCTAACCAGTCAGCCCACAAATTCATGGCGCTTCTTCTGTTTTGCCTCTCCCTATACTCTTAGGAAAGAAAAGAAACACATGCGGAATAAGCTAGAGGGGGTCTTCCCCCCTTCTCCTGACCCTCACAGCCACGACGGTTCCCCAGGGCAGGCCAAGCTGAGGTGAGGGAAGAATGCTCAGTTTCACGAAAACATAAACCATGAGCATATTCATAAGCCAGGTAGAGCCTGCAGAAAAACATGGTCCTCCTCCTCCGGCTGACTGTGCTGTCACCCAGAGGAGGGAGTGACATGACAGCACAGCTCCCTTCCCATCCTCCCATCCACCCCTCTGTGTCATGGGGATGCGAGCTGTTTGCTTATCTTGCAGGCGCCTGTGGACAACATTAGTGACGTCTAAGTCTTCGGTGACAAGAGCACAGCGACGCATGGACAAGTTCCAAACACGTCGCGGCCACCTACCATCACAGGCTGCCAAGCCATAAAAGCAGTGACAGCCCTCGGGCTGGCTGGTTTTCTGAGGCACAGAAACACTGACCATTCATGGCTGTGTTGACAGCAACTGACGGCGCGCGCTTGCCTTCTGCCGGCTTCCACCAGTGATCTGCTGGAGCCACTGAAGCTCACAAGGACAAATCGTCCACTTGCAACTGCAGGAGCTCACCATCACCCGCACCACTGAGGTGCAGAGGGCACCCTGGAAGCGCGGGGTAGACAGGTCAGACGACAGGTCAGAGGAGAACTATGGAAATCAACCCAGACAAGAAGGCATCGGTGGGCCCCACCCCCCACCCCCCACCCAGGCCTACCCCCGCGTTAGCCAGCTCCTCGCTCACCCCGTGGCAGCGGTCTGGCACCTTATCATGGCTCAGGCATACTACCAGAGGGAGGAAGCAGCAGGGAATGAGAGGAGGTGATGCAAACTGCAAAGGGGATTCAGCATTACAAAAACGGGGTCATCAGAGTAAGGGGCGGGTTTCCCAGGACACCTCTGCTCCCCAGGTTTAAGAGCCCTGTCAACTGAAGAAGCATCCGGCCCCCTCGGCTTAGAAACTGAGCAGCAAACATGACGGCCGAAGTTAACTCAGCACCATATCCGCACGCTGCCCTCAGGGTTCTGGGGTGTCCAAGACTCAGGAGCTTCCCAGACAGCCCCGAACTGCTTTCCACCTCCGTTTGGAAAATTCTCTGTCCTCTCTGCACAGACCTACTGCCAAAGTTAGGAACACAGATCAACAACAGTAATGGCTTCAAGGAGTTGTGAGGCCAGGGCAGCGCTCACCCGCAGGGGAGCTGGATGAGGGGCCACGAGCGGGGGCCCGGCGGCTGGCCAGCCTGTGTGCCGCCTCTCTCAAGCTGCCCTGCCTGCTCCTCTCCAGCGCGGAGCCGCTCATCCAAGCCATCATGACCCACCTAGAGAAGACTCGGAAGATGCCGACAGCCCTGCAGGACAGAGATCCCAGGTCACACAGTTGCCCGGGACTCTCAGTGCCAGTGTGACAGGATGGCTGCCCGGACACAGGCCTACCGGCAGCAGGGACTCAGGCCTGAGCTCCAGGTGCCTCTGGTCACGGGCTGGATGGTAGATCCCATGATGGAAGGAAAACTGCCTCTGAAAACCAGCTCTCCACCAGGATTCCTGACAGCCACACAACAGGCCACACGACACTTTAGAGACCCGCACAGTGGAGAGTGGCAGTAGGTGCTGGCAGGTGCTGCTCCTTCCCCCCCACAGTGGGGGCCGGAGACTGGGGCAGGGAAGTAGCACTGCAATTCTGCCTTAACCAGGGAGCTCCCCAAACTCCGTAATGGCCAATTTAGTCTAAACCACCGTGTGGAGTGTGGATAATAAAAACCGGAAACCTGGGACTTCCAGTGGAACGAATCTCTGTAAAATAGTCATAGCCCGAGGAAACCATGAAAAGCAAAGCAACTCCACCATGTTATTTATTCCATACTGCATCTTCTGGGTGGGAGGAGGGGATGGGAGCAAAGGCCAAGACCAGGACAGCAGAGCTGCACAGGCAACGGGGTCTCACTCTGCGCTGAGCCTGGCACTGAACCTCACCAACCTGGGCTCGTCCCGCCGCTTCACCCAAAGGCGGAAAGTGTCATTTCTGCTCTCACGCCATTCTGCACACGTCGTAAAAATCACCTGTTTTGCTGATTAAAGAGGTTTTTGTTTTGGTATTTCTTACTCTAGATAACATCTCTGCTGACTATGAAAGCAGTCAACATTTTCAATGGGAGCAGAAAACCATTTTGTCCAGAAACAAGGTCACAAGTGGGAGCAGAGGCGGAGACCGGAGTGAGCTCGCTCACTAGTGTTGAGTTTTTCCAGGACTTTCTGCCAGATTTCTTCAAGACTCAGGCTCTGTGATTCAGACGTGACACTGAGTAAGTCAGGGCTGGGGTGTCCCTGGCACTGTGTGAGGCACGAAGCTAGCAGACTCTCCATGCAAGAGGTGAGAGGAAAGCAGCCCCCACACAAGGACACCCGAGGCAGCGTGTGTCTGCACTGCTCCTTGGACTTCAAAATAGCCCTCTTGTTCAAAATTAAACCAGGACTCTTCTATTTTATTCCCTGTCACTAATTAAAACCAAGGGGTAGGATGCGTACAGTGGTCTCCGATCCATTATGAAGTCACTTAACATGCAGTTCAGTATCGCGCGTAATCAGCTCAAGCAGGCACGCTCAGCATGGCGTACGCAGGACTCAGGCCACACAAGAGCTCAAGACTCGACAGTGTGAGGACTGGCTGACTTAGTTCTTCTTTTCCTTTCGGGGTTTCTTGACCGAGATGTGCATGTGCACATGCGCGAGGGGCCTTGCTGAACACCAGGACAATGCCAATTGCGGGCTCTGCTGGGGTCATGGCCTGAACACTCGGGGCGGCAGCATTTGGGGTCAACAAAGGCCCTTTCGTCTCCAGCATTTGCTCCTCCTACTTATCAGCTTCCCTCTGCCACCTGGATTCTGTTCAGGGCAAGACTTCCTAACAAAAGCCTGGTGCAGAAGGTTCAAGCACTTTCCAGAGCGTTTACTTCAGTTCACGGCGCTCCCAACAACTACCCTGACAACTGAAAACATCACTTGGGCTTTACCTGAATGACTTCATTCCACTTTTTTCTGACTCCCTAAAAGGAAGCACGTCGGGCATGGAGACAAGTCTGTCTGGGGTCGCTAGTCCCTGTGCCCCTCCTTGAGCAGCTGTGCCAACAGAGCAGAGTCCCTGAACCACCGCGGCAGTGACCTGAGACCAGTGGTCTACAGCCTGTGCGCGCATGGGCACTGAGTTGTGGGAGTGTGAAATGTGGCAACGGAACGGGCAGATGACGTCTCAGCCATCTGTTCCACATCTGCTCACAGGTCACGGCTGCCTTGACCCCTGCGGTGCGCAGGCCATATTCTCCAGGGAGCAGGGGCCTAGACGAGGCAATGCAAAGATGAGTCTGAATGCAGGAGACAGAAAACAACTGCCTGCCTCGCCCTGCTGGAAGAGTCAGCTCTCCTGCCTCCACCCGAGCGCGAGGGAGGGTCTGCGTTATCCGTGTGGCCGCTGCTCCCTGAGGGGCTCCTTGGGCCTCATCAAACTTAGAGAGTAGAGACTGTTGCTCCAGGCTTCAGGCCTGTTCACAACCTTTCCCAAGATTGATTCATTCTGTAGCAGGGACAGGACCTGGATTTTTTTTGCTCCTGCAATAAGTACGATTTTTTTTGTAGTTTGACATGCATATATCCTATCTCTTGGGCCTGCTTATAAAGAAAGAGAAGTACTCATCACAGAAAAATGCACCACAAATGAGACCCAGAAGTGGCTACTTCAGGTGCCAGGATATCCGACTTCTCGACTTTCATCATGGACTTGGCGCCCTCAGATGAAAGGAAGATGAAATGCATTAATCAAAGAGCGGAGATGCAGGAAAGACTCTAGTAAATGGGGGCAAAACGTGATGAGAGAAAGCTGACTCCAGAGAGGCACCTTAGACTTCAAAAGGTCTCTGGGAGAGTACATGAATGAGCAAGTTTTTGAAGAAATCAATTCCTAATTCTGGAAGGACTTTCTAGAAAGGTCACAGGAAAGTGGGATTAAATCCAGAATCCAACAACTCTGTTCTGATATCATGAGGAAAAGCTGTGTGAACTCAGAAGATTACAGAAATGTTGGGCACCAGTGCATATCTATAGAGTAATAGGATGAAAAGCAAGAGAAAATAAACCACCCACAGAGGCTTTGGAGGGGCCCAGAACACACTGCCTGTCTGCTCATGGAGAGGACAGGGACAGGAGACGGGTGGGGTGGTACCCCCCTGGCACCAGGATGTCCCCATCTTGACAACCCATCACACGTCATCAAAGTTGTTTAAAATCTGGCTACCAGGCCCTCCCTGGAGGCACAACTGGTTAAAGCACAGCACAATGAAGCTGCCCATAGCCAATGCAGCACGAGTTCGATCCCCTGCTGGGCAGCTGACCCACATGGCACAGCAGACCTGTCCTGTCTCCCTGCTGCGCCCTCAGCAGCATATTTTAGTGGAGCTGTCTGTTCTGCTCCCCATTCTGTTTCTGGTGAATCCTCTCACCCCCTGCACTTCTGGCCTGTACCCCAGTTCTTATATGCATAAATATTTTAAAAATATATGACTACCGCAAAACCATGAAATCCACAAGGGCAGATATCATGCGCATCTCGTTGGAGTTAACAAATCAGTTAATGTCTGCTGAATAATGGGGGCACATGTGTTTTCTTTGGTAGGTGTTCCCAGCACACCAAATAGGTAGGTATTGCAAAGCTGGGCGTGACCCCTATGCCATATTTAACGACAGCCCGTCCTCCATCACCATCTCCAGACCAAGCCACAGCATTCTGAAATGATATGACCCCGAGTCTGGAGCTGCCTCCCCCAATGTTTGCTGGCTGTCTGTAGCTGCTAAACTGCTGAGCTTCAATATTCCATGTGATCCCTGCCCTACCTAAACTACTGATTGTTCCTCTTCAACATTCTGGGTTTCCATTTTATTCTTGTAAACATGGGCATTTGAGGATGAGGTGGGGGAGGGGATGCCATTGGAGAACTTTCCTGAGCATTTTGTATCCATTACCTACCCACCTAAGGGGGAGGGCGCTCGCTCCAGGTTACCACGGGGAGCCGCTGGAGCGGCACTGCTGGGGAGGTCTGCCCACTGCGGGGCCAGCCCATGTGCTGGCTCCAGCACGCATGTTCTCTGTGACATGGCAAACCTCTGTCCTAACGGACCTACTTCGTGCGCCCACCTGTCGGTTGCCAATGGGTCACTAAGAACTGATGGAAAGAGACCTGGCCACTCGCTGGCTGCCCCAGAAGGGAGGGCGAAAGGCAGCAGCGGCACACCCAGCAGCGGCTGAGCGCTTTCTAGCAGGGACGAGGGTCTCCTCCAGCGCTCCCTCCCTCGCAGAGCCTGCCTTCCCCTGGCAGGGCCTCGCCTGGGCTGGGGTGTGGCTCCTGAAAGGCCCACAGAGGACCTACTGGAAGCTGAGTCTCCTTCCCAGCCACCTGGAGCCTTTCCCTTCAGAAAGGTTCCCGCCTACTAGCCCTAGGCCGGCAGAGCCTGGCCAGAGCACTCAGGCACCCGCCACTGTCAGCACAGCTGGGCTGGCTCACGGGGCAACAGGCACTGCCCGGGCCGTGCAAGCCCTTTCTGGGAACGATTCCGGCCACACCCACCGTGAGTCCAAGTGTTCAGAAGGAGGGGGAGACCCTGTAGTTCTTTCTCTTAGTGACAAAGTGCTGAAGAGTGACGCGTGGGCAGAGGCAGGCGGGAGCACCGACTACGGGCCACCAGGTCAGCTGAGGGCCCGCAAGTCCCGCGCAGTGACCCCCCTCCACCGCTTCACTCTGCTTAACGGGAGCAGCAGCCACACCTCAGGAGCCCCACGCTCTCTCACTGTACACCTGAAGGTCCTGCTTCACCCCCACAGGCCCAGCCTGACCAGAGCTGGCCCGGGAGGGTGTGGCTGTCCTGGTATGTCCACCAGTCTGGTGGGCTCTGTGCCCACAGAGTTAAGAAGACCCCAGGGGCCAAAGGAATGGGGACTCCGCAAATGCCAGCTGTCGGGGGCACGAGCAGAGCACATGTGTTGGGTCCTTCCTACAGGGGAGTTCGGGGCGTCCCTACCGGTGGGGCGGCAAGTGTGGACCCAGAGCTCAGCAACGGCGACGCCTCTGCCTCTGCAGTGTGGTGCACAGGTACTCTGTCGGAAAACTGGAAACAAACTTCACAGGCTGTGTGCTTTGCACCTGAAAAAATCTGGCCAAGCAGCCAGGAAGAAGGGGACTTGCCTCAACAGATCTGCTTTCAGGTAAGGACCCCATCACCCCAAGGGAGCTGTGGGTGTTCGGTGTCATGATTCTTGCTGAACAGTGTTTGGGTCTAATCATCCCAGGAAATTCGAGGCAAGCCAACTGCCTTAGCCTCCTATATAATACATAATTTGGAAGACTTCTCAGCAAACCTAATTCAAATGAGTCCATCTGCTAACCCAAATATGAGGGTTTTTTTTTTTTTATAAAATGCAGATGCAATAACAGACTCAAAGCATAAAAGACACCATTTATACACCCCAATAAGCAACCGTCAACTCCTTCCTTTTGTAAAGAGAAAAACGAAATGTATCATCTTCTAGCCAATGCAATGAGCAGTATTAGTCTAAGCTTTGATGTTGCCACATCAAGAATATCTTCTCTGGTATGCTCAAAATCATCGAGAGTGTTCTGATAATAAGACGTGTCTTATGGCCGCCTTTGATTTCTGCATTAGCATTCAGGAAATAAAGAAGGGTCCTTTGGAGGCTAAACTCCCCCTTTGCCCATGGAATATTTTAATTTGATGGATTTTCTTTTTATGAAACACAAAACAAATCTTTAGCAGACAATTTAGCACAAAAGCTCCTCAGGAGGGAACTCTACGATGTGATAACAGGAAGTTGGACAACCACATCTAATGAATATAGACCACTTCTCTACTCGGCGACCCTGGCACTAATTTAAACGACCTGCCGTTTATGGGCACACAAATATGACAGGTTTTTAGCTGTTCGCACTTGCAATTGATTTTTCTCAGGATCCTTTGAGAAAGTGAAGAAGGTAAAGAAAATGTGGACTAAATCTCTACCCTTCACTTCCACATCACAGAGCTCCATCCTGATCCATCCTTTCATCGTACTTCCCACAGTGAGCCACTACTTCTCCTTACCATGAGGGGTAGAAATTCTTCAAATTATGCAAGTTTCAGATAAGGAGGAGAGCAGCTTGGTGGCACTGGCGGGGAGGCCGAGCACCTGCGCGCCTCTGTGGGGAAGACAAGGTGCTCAGTTTGGATGGTTCGGCTGCTTCTGTTTCCTTCTGTTTTATTTGTTTGTTTGAAAGTAACATCAGACAGCACTTAACACACTTGAGTGCACAGCTGGGGTTCAGAAGATTCTACTTTCAAGACAACAAAAACAGAAAACCCTTAAATCCCAGAGACTTGTCCCACAGCCTGGTTTACTGAGATTGCATAGAGAATAAAATATGGGACAATTCTAAGAGGCCCATCCAATCCACCTGAATTCTGCAGGTGTGACGTTTCCACCTACTCAGAAGGGAAACTACCAGAGGCTATGGACGTGTTCAGCTCTTCATGGTCTTGTACAAGACTAATCAACTACATGGCATGAAAAAAAAAAATAATCTTAGCTTCTCTAGCTCTCTTGATAAAGCTAGGGGCTGGACTAGCTGATTTCTCAGCATCTTTCCTAACTCTTAATTATTCCTAATGAATGTCTGAGAGCTTACAGGGGGGTTGTGATTTCACAGACAATCCTTTAAAATGCACTAAGTTGCTCTTTATCAAACCAATTCCATTTTACCCTAAAGTCTCCTGTGCTATTTTATCTGTATCTCCTGAGAAAATGTGGACACTAGCTCCCATATTCCAAATAAGTTTCACCAGATTGTGCAATTGCTTTTTTATAACCAGATATACCATTAAGTTCTATATAAATAAAAATTACATTTGAAAACAAGTGAATTAGGGACACCTTCCTAGTGGCACAGTGGGTCGGAGTGCAGCACTGCAAAGCTGGCTGCGGCCACTTCAGTGTATGTTCAATCCCCAGCTAGGGAGGTGACCCACATGGTGCGGCAGACCTCTCCTGTCTCACCTGCTGCTCCCCTCAACAGTGTACTTTGTTGATCTGCCTATTCTGCTCCCCGCTCTGTCTCTGGTGAATTCTCTCACCGCCCTGTACCTCTGGCCTGTCCCCCAGTTCTGTATGCATAAACAAATAAAATCTTTTAAATAAATAAATTTGAGTTCTATTTTAAAAAAGAAAAAAAAAGAAATGAATTAAATACCCAACCCAGAAAGCTGGAAAAAGACCAAAGTAAATCAAAAGAAACAGGAAAGAATTAATATACACAAAACAGAAATTAGTAATCGATGAGTTTGCTACGTAGTAACTTTCTCAATAACTTCCAAGCAATAACTAAAGGATTTTTAATTATTATTATGAGCTCACAGATCTAAACAAAGATGCTATGTTTCAGCCCTTTCCTTTTACTATCTTTTTAGCATGTATTTGTCCCATTGTGGTCAACTGGTTCCCAAGTCCTTACCCAGGCACCCCTAGCATCTGTAACAGTCTGTGACTTCCATCCTGACAAGATGGTCTAGATTGGTCCCGCACTTTCCCAGCATCACCCAGCACCACTCTGTTCTCCAAGAGCCCTTGTTCTGTCAATAGGGGACATCAGTCAGTGTATGCAGAGCACACTCTTGAAATAAGGAGTGTCCCCAGCTTCTGAGATGCTTGGTGAACACTGTAGAGAAAACATGTTTTCAAGAAAAATGTCTCTCAATTTTCATATTGATATTTTGAAATTCACATATATTATAGCGCATTTTCTTTAACAACACCATTAAGCTTACGTCTCATCATCAGTGGCTCTGCCATTCTATCCCACAACATGCATTCTCTCAGTAAAGTGACACTCAACTACTACTAAACATGATTATTAACAAGGCAGTTCAACAGGTTTCTGAGTCACACCCAGTGCTGCACTCCAATCACCTTAATACAAAGATTATTTTTAAATGGTTTCTTGTTATTTTTGTCAAGAGGACAGATTCAGTGAAGAAAATATAGATGACTGTGCTTTAAAGTCCCTAAAAATAGACCCTCTGTGTGTGTGTGTGTGTGTGTGTGTGTGTGTGGTTAAATCACCAACTAGATGCACAATTACCTACATTTGTAGTTTTCTTTTGGATACTAAGGAATTTTTAGTTATTTAATTGTATGATTAATCAAATATTAAGTGGTTCCCAAGTGACATACCCGAAACAAGGCATGTGCAGAGGAATCTGGGCTCGTCAGGGCCACCCTCCCTGGTCCGTCCTTCTCAGCCAGCAATAGCCAAGCTGTTTACTGACCAGACTCACCCAGTTCTCACAGCCTGTTGTTCACAGTTTATGTTCCATTTTTAGATGCCAGCCATTTAATTTCCCTCTCTAAGAAAAGAGTAGCAAGCGTACATATATGTTTCTCCCTCTTTGTTTCTTTTTAAAAACAGATGCTGGACATCACAGCGTGCTGCATGCTATTACAGCTGCACACGATTCCAGTGTGCTGACCGACGGTGGCTCACCCGACCTACAGCATTTGGATATTCCCCATCTATTGATACAGAGTGCCAAAGTAAACAGTTTTGTGTGTATATTTGCACATTACTAACATTGTATAAGAGATTCCTGAATATGTTTTTTTTTTATTTTTTTTTTTGCAGGGGCCAATGGTATAAAAATATGTTAATTGTACTAAGCATTACCAAATTTCCCTCCACGGGGGTCATACTGCATTTGCCCTAGCTGTGCACAACAGAGCATTGTCAGCACTGGGTGGCTGGCCGTGAGGTGGGATGGAGGGCACCCTGGTCTTTTTCTGCATTCTTCTATTGGGGGCATCCTTTTCGACAGCTGAGTTGAGAGACACCTGGATTTATTTTTCATTATTTGTATTCTGACTCAGTTTTTTTACAGTTCTCCATGCTTTGTTTTCAAATACTCTTACACATTAGAACTACTGAACCCTTGGTCTCTAACCCCACTTACAAATATTCTTCTCCATTTGTTATTTCTGTATTTAATCACATTTTGACATGCATACTTTTAAGGAGATCAAATTTTTAACCTTTTTAAATATTGCTCTGCATTTTCAATCAGTTAGAAAAGTTTTCTGATTTCCAGGACACGCAGAAACTCATCCACATTTTTTTTTTTTTTAGAACTTGGATGGTTTTGTGGTTTTTACAGTTAATCTGATCCTTTTGGATTTTAGCTTTGTGCCAAGTGTTAGGAATGGATTCGTTATCTTTTTCGACACTGCTATCCCCAAAATTAATAACTAAAAATCTTTTTTTCTATTGCAATGCAGCAGAGCTTTATGTAGCTTGAATTTCTAGCTATGTTACTTAAATCAATTGCTGAATGTCCTACTCATTCTCTCAGTCAGTCTCCTATTTGTGTACCATTAGCACACTGCTTTGATTGACAGCCTTTACCACATATGGACTAGCTGTGATGACGGCTAGCTGTGCTCACACAGCGTATGTGTAATTTCTTTCTCCCTTTTCACTATTTTCTTTCATAATGAACCCATCTAAGTACAGGTGAAAGAAGCCTGATTTTACATTAAATGTAATAAGCAACTTAGTGTATCTACGTCTTCTGGATGTTGAACTCTTCCTACCTGTGAGATGGGGTATGTCTTTCACTGTTCAACAATTTTTTTGTATCTATCAGAAACTGTCTTAGTTTTTCCAAGTAAGTTTCTGAACAGTTAGTGTAGCATTTATACAATTGAAATTTAATTTGTTTTGATACAATAAAACAGGACCTGATTTTTGTGTATCTGAGGCCAACTGAGTTTTGTATGCTAATTGAATAATCTATTTCACTCAACTCTCTCTGGTTTTTGATAATTTTCCATTGTTTCTGTTAGAATTCACAATACACAATCCTGCTTTTGCATGTACCATTTGACTTTCATCTTTCCAGTTCTTATGCCTCCAGTTTTCCCCATAGAATTCACACTGGCTAATCCTTCTAGTACTGTGTTAAAAATGTAGTAGAAGAAATGGGAATCTTAGCCTGGATCCCAACTTTACAGTAAAATTTTTACTATTTCCCCATTAAGCTACTAGATTTCCAGATGCTGATATTTAAAAGGGAGTTAGGGAAACAGGAAGTTCATATTCTTACTAAGCACATATTCATCAATTACTATTTTATCAAGCACTTATAATATGAATGGATGCTAGTAAGTGTTATAAAATAGCTCATCTGCATATTTGGAAATGGTTGTGACTTTTCTAACTAGTCTTCTTACTGTTATATCAGTTCAATGGAATGTCTAATGTTGAACCACATGGAGTTAATGAGCCATGCTCTGCTTCTGGAATTAATCCCAGCATTTGTGCATAATGCAAATTATTCTTAAAATGTGTTGCTGAGTTCTGGTTGCTAATATTTTATTTAAGACTTATGCAATTATATTAATAAATGCATTCAGTGGATGAATGTTATATGATGTTCAGATCATGAATGCCAGCTTGCTTTCTTTTCTATATTCTTTGCATATTTTAAATATATTAGGATTATCAAATCATCAAGGGTTTGGTAAAATTTTCCTATGAAACCAACCAGACTTGGTACTCCATTGTGGGAAAGCTTAATTACTATTTTATTTCTTCATGGCTATTGTTCCACATGTATTTTACATGGTAAAGTAAATTACAGTAAGCTTTATTTTCAAACAATTTTTATCAAGATTTTCAAATCAATTTGCATATAATTAGGAAAAACAGAACTTTCAAAATTGCTTAGCTTTAAATTGATATTTTTTCTCTGTTTTTATTTCTATTTTGCGGCACTTTCATAGTTCTTTTTTAATACCTTCATTATAGTTTTTCAAGTTTACTATAAATGATACAGCTTAATACCATCTTAAGAGTATTTTTAGTTTCCTATTCATCCACTTCTGCTTTATTTAAAATCAACTCCTTTTGCTCTTTTGATTTACATTGTGGTTTTCTGATAATTTTTAAATTGGCATTTAATTCATTTCTTTTATTTTCAATTTTTATAAATTTTGGTATCCAGTGTTGTAAATTTTTCTCTGACAATTGATTCACTTGTACTCCAAATTTGGTTTTCTTCTTTCAGTGCTGTTATTTTTGAAGAACTATGCAATCCTGGTTCCTCATTTGAATCAAGTGTTTTTTTAGTAAGAAAATTTTTATTAAGAAAATGGGACTACTTGCTGTCATTATGACTCTTTTCCAACCACACTGATTTCAAATAGATAGTGATCTTAATAGTAAATTCTGGCAGTTCATCATGATTAAATTCTGTTTATGGAAATAAAACACCACCCAGTTAGGCCAAGTGAAAAAACCAAAAACCAAGTGAATGGGAATGAAATCTTAAGAGGCAAAAAGGATGCAATAAAATACATTTTCTACCATCTTTCCTAAACCTGTTTTAACGGCAGAAATGTCTAGACGGCAGAGGCAATAACACAAAGGCCTTTGATGTTAACACCACGCCGAAAGAGTGCCCCCAGGGGGATGTGCAAGTCCACGCCCACTACCTGCACCACAGCACTGGCTCTCCCTGTCACGGTCCCACCTCTCCTCTCCCACAGGACTCTCGCTTCCAAGCTCAGCCGCAGGCCGTGCTCCATCGCCTGACCCTTTCAGGTGACCTGCTTGCTCCGAAAAGCCCCAGTAAGGAGACCTGTGGTTCACCAGATACTTGAACCAGTCTGAACAGCAGCCGCAGAGGTCACGCCGAAGGACTGGACTGCGGAGGACATTTGGCCAAATTAACGTGCACAGTAAGATCTACTGAGATGGCGAAAAAAGAGACTTTTGCCCTGAGGGTACTGGGAAAAGGATTTCATACATAGTGCCCTATTGAGCCAATGTTCTCTTTTAGTACCTTCGTGGTGACGGGATTTGACTTCTAGTTGTTTAGGGGGTGATGTCACCAAGTCTTTCATAAGCAAATCCTGAGGACCTAAGGGTAAACACTCACACTGATTCTAATAGGTGCACGAAACCATCCTCCTCATCACCCGAATCATCGCAGAGTCCCAGCCCAGACTGTGCCATCTTCCTGCCTACGTGTCTCCGAGGTGGGGGAGTGTTGGCTTCCGCACTCCACTGGGCACCGACACCTGCTTTTCCATCTCAGTGTAATTGGTACCTAATACAGAGATGGCAGCTGAGATGTGACTACATCTCAGGTTTCCTGGGGCATCTGGGAGTTCACTGGGAGACAGGGGAACTCAACATCATCGCAGAGAACAAAAGCCAGAGGAGTGGGCCAGGGCCAGCGAGATTAAATCAGCGCCAAAATGGGGCCCTGCCAAGGGAAACAGCTGAGGAGAGCTAGAACCCCGTGGCATTAGCAGAGACCACATCAGAGGCAGCCAACCTGAGCTAAGAGAAGCGGAGAGCCAACTCACTTTCCCAGCTGACCACACGGGATCAGATCAAAGAGCCGGTGGAATTACTTTCCTTGGCATAAAGCACCCTTCAGAACCAGGGCCAAGGCTGCACGGTGGGTGCCAGTCACACACCACGGGCTCTGGATGAGCCACCCCTGGGAACCCATCCCCAGGACAGGCGTGGACTGGAGTACCCACGGCTGACCCCTGTAAAGGGCCAGTGCTACGGCGCCACAATGAAGCACCCCGCAGTGAGCGCATCCCCCAGTGAGCAGAACTGCAGCACCCCACAGTCCCCAGGGGAGGACAAAGCAGATGAGAACCAAAACCAGAAAGAGGCATCAGCTGCCATGTGCAACTGCAGCCTCCTTTTGGACGAGAACTGTCCCGGACAAGTCCCCTCAGGGGCATTTCTGTTCCAGAGAGAAAGGAGCGGCTTCCAGCGCGGATGCTGTGGACAGCTCGCCACCTTTACTTCCTTTGCTTTTGGCCCAATCATCGAATCACATACATGACAAAACACGTAAAAGGTGAGCTGTGGGGGACCTTGGTGCTGGGGTGCGCCCTGTGGGCCCACAGAGGTGGGCAGGAGCTCGGGCACGCTCGGCCCCAGCAGCGAGGCAGTGGCAGCGGACAGCAGTGCTGCCCTGTCTTGGGGACGTTCTTCCCCCGTAGACCGGTTTGGGAAAGGATGTTAAAAGAACTACTTGGTGGGCGGCTTTGCCTACTAACATTTCGCTATAAGCAGTCCCTTAAACGAAACAACACAAAAACCACTTAAAGTAAAACTACCTAAGGTAAATGCGTCATGTTGACTGCTTCAAACTCAAACTTATCTTAAAGCTTCAATATCATCGTCTAAGGGGCAGAAGAGAAAAAGAACAAGGAGGCCACTCTGGGAAAGGAGAGGAGACAGGGGACATGTCGAATTTGCTTCTAGTGCTGAAACCGAGAAAGATAAAGCTGGTATTTTTTCCCCTACAGCCCTTAAACCTCATTATATCACACATCCTCAAAACCCACAGTGACCTTAAAATACGTAAGTGAACTTAATTTAACTGTGATTTTATTTTCATCAGGAAATAGTATGTAAACATTAGACATTATATACGTATGTGTAAACAGAAGATACAACAAATGCATATAAGATGCAACACTCACGGAACTACACACTGAAACGCTTTACAAGCTCAAAGTCATTCTAACAGCAAACCGCTCTGAAGTGGGTGCTGCTCCGTCTGGTCCACCCTGCACACGGCGAAACAGCGGGACGGAGGCCAAACACACCACTGAAGGTGACGCGCCCTCGCGGGGACACTGAGCAGGCCGACTCCAGAGCTAAGCTGTATTTGGATTTTGCTCATTCATTTACACAGTGTCTTTCGTTTCTAGATTATCAAAGCACACGAGGATTTTTACTCTAGCTTTATGCATGCTCCCCCTGTGCCGTATTTCACGGGTGGCGAGCCCTCTCTGTCACTGTTACTACCTCTGCTCTCCTTGCGTTCACCACCATTGCCACCCGCTCTCGGTGTCACATGCCGGCATGTGGTTCCACTCACTAGCCATGTGTGTGCCAGTGTGTCTGCCAGTGTGTCTCCTGCCCCTCAGTGCTCTCCTAGGGTCCATTCCTTTCTCAGGAAATTCAAACTGCAAATGTTCTTACTGCAAGATTCTAAGGCTGGTCCATTCTTTCAGTGTTTGTCTTTTAATTTTATCTCAGAAGAATAGTTTTGCTGGGCATGGCAAACTAAGTGGAGACTATTTTCTCCCAGCATTTTTATAAGATATCCAATTAATTTTCTGTTTCCATTGCCATTAATGATACGTATGTGTCCTCTCTGCCATTAATTTTTAGCCAGTATGTATTCACTCCTTAATTGGGTTTAAGATTTTCATTAGTTCACTGACACAGGAAATGTCAAGTTTGAACTTTCCTAGTTTATCTTTCCTTTAGCTCCTAGCAGGTGCTTTGTTCTGTCAATAGTTAAACAACAGATATAGGAATACAATTAACATGTAACAAACACTGGATGTTTTTCTCCATGTTTGTCATTTCAACCATCACATAAATACCATTTTACAGCAAATATCTTAAAGACATGGAGATTATGATTTGACTTCTTTCTAGCAACTAAAGCAGAGTTCTGCATATAGTAAACACATCAGATAGATGACTAAGGATTGTTCTTTTTTCTTACTTGATCTAATTTTCATCAACTATAACTAATCTAACAGTAATTTCTCTGCACTCCCTCTTCCTTTCCCTACACTCACTGCCAGACAGGGCATTGAAACCTACAAAAGAATGGAACCAGAATCCTACAGGTCAGACTAGAGCTGGGGTTTAAGGAGAAACTGCTACTGTTCTGCGGTTTTACATACATATAATCAATTAGATTAAAATATTTAGCTGCAAACATTAAAAGGCCACGCTGAAAATAATACGGTTTCACAGAAAGATCTCAATCCCAACACTCAAACCTCTTCCTATAAAAAAGAATCATCAAAAAGACGAAACTATTTTAAGTAGACACTTTCTACACCAAATGAGCCACTGAGCCAAAGATTATCTCATAAAAACCTGAGTAACTATCTCTGATGCCAATGGTTCTCTGAGGCAGGAGATGAAAATTGTTAGTGTTACTGAATTATGACCTTATTGAAGCTGGAAGGTCAATCAACATGCCAAATCACTATGGAAGTAATCTTTCTGGGAAAAATTAAGAAAGGCTTAATGATTTATCCTACATTAAATGGAAAACAAGGTGATTCATTCTATGCCATTCTATTTTTGACTAAGAAATTTTCTCAACATCAGCTGGTATGATTTTAAGAACCTGATAAATACACTAAAATTACATAAAGAGATAAAAAAAATTCTTATCGTTAAGTATTTTTAACAATCAGATCATATTGAATATAAATAAAGACATTTGCATGAAGCACAGAGAGGGCTCATTCCCGATACTACGGTAAAAGGACTGCCATTGCGTTCCTTTGAGATTAGAAAGAATATTGAAGGAATTCTTTATGAGACCATTTTCAAACAATGATCTAATAAAGAAAACAATTTCAATTTAAGCAAGATCACACCCTGATAATTTTACAACTCAGAGAAATATGATTAATTATCTTCTTTAAAAAAATCTCTCACAAGGACTATCTAACACTTCCACAAAGACAACACTACACCCTCTGAGATGGAAATAACCATCAAATGCCCTCTACTTGAGTCAATCCAACTTGTGGTTCTTGGGCCCATGGAAAGCAGTGAAGTTAATTCAATTAATTCACCAAACTATTTTGAAAACAAAAATTTCTCTAGACAAAGTCAATACAGCTCCAATATATGATGTAATGATTGCTGACGCAAAGACATGCCAGCATGGCTGGTGAAACAGCAAGCACTTCTGAATCCATAAATATTACAGTCACCTATTTATTTTCTCAGTCACTGGACATCTACAGTATAATTTCCCTCAAAGGAGAATGCTTGCAACTCTAAGAGAGGCAAATGAGGACTATTCCACACACCCACCTTCTCTAATTCTTTTAAGCTGGTTTATAGCCACAAGCCCACACAGAAGTAGGGATTTTTTGTCTCTCGTTTGGTGCTATACACACCTAGAATACAGGCTCACACACAGTGGGTGAGTGCAATGTAGGAAATGTCTGCTAAATGCGTGAGTGAGCATTAATTGGACATTTTAAATCAACCAGCAATGGATTTTAAGGAACTTTTAATAGCAAAAAAACCATAGGTCACATGGATACTGCTAAAGACAGTCCTGCTGTCTTGCTTTTGGGGATGAGCTATGTCTCAGGATATGAAGTGTGTGTGTTTGGAGGGTACCTGTTCAGGCTCCTTACAATGTATGACTTTTTCTCATGCTGAGATAGAGTCTTACTGTGCAACATGCTCACTTATAGGGGCCTTGGAAGCTGTGTGCTCCGGAGTGCCACAGCACTCCGTGGGGCAGCTGGTGTCAGCGTCATGTAGAATATGCCCCTGAAATGGATCGTTCTGCAGCTTGGGGAACATGCTGCGGATCGGAGGCTTAGTGAAAATAAAGAAAGGACAAAGCTAAGACATCCAAAAATAAAATCAAAGGGGATCAAGTTATGGTTATTTATATTCACTGATACTGGGCTCAGGGCTCTAAACATGTCACAGCTGTTCAAGATTTGAGATGAAGAAACCAGCTCTATCACTCACATCTCCTTGCTGGGGGACCTGGCCCAGGCACACCTGTCCTCCGTGGGCCACTACAGCCCCAAGACTGCCTGGGTTCTCCTCTTCAGCTTGAAGACACGCTTTAGAATGCTAGGTCTGACGTGAGAAGACAGCTGTGTGATTCCTGCCCTGGGTCAGTGAGCTCACCCCCTGACTTTGCACTCACACAATGGGAAAAAAATAACTGTTCCATTCACAGGACGGGAAAAGAGTTGTTCTTTTTTAGAGCTTTGGTGAGCTGTCAATGAAATCTGCCATGTGAGGCACACAGTAGGGCTTTCAGCTTCTAAGTTCTTGATAGGGATTACCGGTTACCATAAGGATGCCAGTCTGGGCCCATGGCTATTCCACTCCACTAGAAGCCTCTCTCTGACGCCACTGAGGTCTGAAAGGACAAAGTGATGAATACCTGGGCTTCCTGGGCACAGACACCTCGATTTTCCTTTCCCAGTGCCCACATCTATGACTCAAGGCTGAGTCATCCTCCTCAGAGAGTTGATATTTTCCTTCTGTTTCCTAGTTTATCTTCAGTGACCTGATAGTCCTGGGATGACAACTGACCCCTCATGACATCTGCGAAGGAACTGTGCTTGGCTCATGCTGCCCCCACAGACTGGACTAACATATGCACATGTCACTACTCTGCTCTGCGCCACAGGCCTCCTCTCAGCGAAAAGGCCAGGCCAAGCCATTGCCCACACCTTCAACCTCTCTGCTCTCAGAGCACCCACGACCTTCCTGTCCTCGCTTCCTTCCACTTCCCTGAAGTTCACCGACACTTCTTTGTGCCATACGTCTCTCCCCCTCTATGGTGCTAATCTCCATATTATCATTCTTTATAACACTACTGCAGGCGTCAAACAGAAATATAATCAGTAAAAATCACTGGACACTGAGTTTTAACCCACAGATGGGCTGTGCAAAGCTCTCTGGATACCCCAAATGCATATGCCAAACTAGGATAAGTAACTGGTGTGTGAGAAAGACAGATGGACAGAAAGAAAAAAAAGAGGTAAGAGAGAAGTGTGTGTGTGTTTCTTTTTACTGAGGAAAGAACTACTGTTCCTTGTTTTCATTCTCAGAAAACTACTAAAAATACTAAGCACCCCTGCTGAGTTAATCTGAAGATTACAGAACCTTTTAAATATGTGGCCAGCCTTCTACGTCAGTTGATGAAGACATGAAGATGTTCAGCCCTGTGCAAATCTCTACTGTATAAATGCTAAGGAGATTATTGGGTCTAAGCCTCTGCCTTGAAGAAGTTCACGGTCTACTTAGGAAGAAATTAATATAAAAATAATGGGGTTTTTAATTTTACTATTATTTCATCTTGCTTGTGTTTTTGGTGTTTTGTGTTAGTGAACAGTCTGTGTGCAGCAAAAAAAAACAAAAAGAAACTGGAGGAGAATTGTCAAGCATGATGAAATCACCTCAATGCAGGAGAGAAGGTCACCTGGAGAAAGGGGTGCCTGGAGTTGATATTCTAGACTGGGGGTAGACAGATGAAACTGGAAATGATCCTGACATGACCGGGCAAAGAAAAAGATGAGTGAAAATGGGGGCTGGGAGAGCCAGATACCGATGATGACCCACACCCCAACATAAACAGTGTAGGTGCCCGGGGGGTGGGGGGGCGAGTTCTACCTTCAGGATTAGCACGAGCAGGTACAGAGACCAGATGGTGAGAGGGGGCAGGCTGGGAGGGCAGAGGACAGCACCCTCAGTGCCAGGAGCCCTGTGCGCATTTGGGCAGGAGGGTGGTCACAAGCGGTCACTCCCTCCCTCTCTTTGATCGACCTCCGTCTTGGGGTAGCATGTGGCCACTGTTCCCCAGAGCATGAGGAGAGCGTATGCAGTGTTCTAGAAGGCTGTGGAGATTATGAAGAAAAGGACAACTAATAGCAGAACACAAGTCCTTCATCCACTGCAAAGGGTGGACAGTGGACCCAGGCACACTGGAGCCCCCAGTGCCAGAATCGGCCATTTCTGGCGCCCCACAGAAGCGGCTTGGTCGGCACATTCAGAATGTATCTGGTTGTGGAGAATGACTCGATGATAATGGGCAAAACTCAGTCTGTTTAGAACATGAGTATTTTGAAGATTAAAAGTTAAGGAATAGTCAAAATGTTGGCCAGTAAAGGTTTGAGGATAGGGATATTCTTTTAAGCACTGGTTGGTCTACCAGAACCAGGCCAACCAGACCGCTAGTCCAGCCTTTCGCTCACAACCAGCGCCCTGGCAGCTTGGGCGGGCTGCTGGAACCCGCTCCTGCCCTCGTGTATAACCACTTCATTGTGTATGCTGACGTTTCTCCCACTGCCTGAGTTTCCTAGGCCTCCAGGCAAACTTCCACTGACCATTGATGGCTTTTCTCAAAGCGGTAAGGAGTAGTGCTCTGATTTTCAGGTCAGGAAATGTCCTGCCCACACCCCACCAGCACATATGAAAGGCAGCATGTTCCCAGATCTGTGCAGAGATATGCATAAAGTATTCAGGTCTCCAGGGTTAGACAGAAGGATGTTGCTCTGAGCAGGCGTGAGAAGCTATTCTGACCACAGTGTTCACAGAAAACTGCAACTGATTTAACAAAGCAGTTACAAAATGCCACGTAACTCTATCCAAGTAAATGGAGGCGGAAGAGAGGAGCCAGCAACACGGATCCATACGTACATACATAGATGACGGCCAGACAGCTGGACAGCAGACAGACAGGCACAGGGAGGAGCTGCTCTCTCCCTGTGACTTACATAGTTAGAATGTTGAATCAAGTCTTGTGTTTCGAATATCTCATCTCTGAGAGTGGAGCACTTGCTGTGTTCTTTAAACAATGAAGACAAAATGTTGAGTTAAGAGCATTGTATGAAAAACTCCTGAGCACGGCCCAGGGCCACAGGCTTATAAACTGAGTAGAGGAACAAACTCATGCTAATGGTGCTTCACCTCACACCACTGCCTGTCACCTGAGGGGCACGGAGGGCCTGGTGAAAACAGAGTCCTCTCAGAGCAGCCTCCACAAGTCATGGCCACGGCGAGGGAAACAGAATCCAGCCCGACAGCGCCTCTGGCGGGATGTGTCCTGGGCCACCTCCTGGTCGCGACTGATGGTGCCTCTGGAGGACTGTGACGTGTTCACACGTGCGCTTGCCCTCCCCTCAGCCCAGAATACAGCTATCTGGAAGAAAGGCGCACCCCGCGCAGTTCTGTACATGGGCGCACACGTTCCCAGGCTGGAAGAGTGGGGGCAAACTCAGCGCCTGCAACCTGAAGGCGCCACCCCGTCCCAGAGCCCGGAACAGACACCTCATAAACAAGGGGCGCGAGTCGGGCAGCTGCTGGGCTCGCCCTACAGCTGTCAGCCATGTCAGTGAGCACGCGGCAGCGTTGTCTGCACTGGAAAGGCGAAGGATGCCCGCGCCCAAGATGGGGCAGCTTGAGGGGGGCTATGTGCTCACCACTTCTCTCAACCTACTCACCGTGGCCAGGACACAACAACACAACTAGAGGTAAAAAAAAATCAGGCAATTTGGTGGTGGTGCTGTTATTCTGCGAGACAACCTAATCACTGAACAGCACAGCTTGTAACTGCAGGTATGACAGAATGATGACGCTTGGCCATGTGCACCTGAGGCCTCTCTATGTGGTGACCGCTCGTCCCAAGACCAGCTAGGACGCTGGCAACAGGAGTCACGGGTGGGCGCCCTTTCTCAGGGCCGACTGCGGGAGTCATGGTGGTCGCCAGCTTCACCGTGCGTCCCAGCACTGAGCTGTCGTTCGCTGGTACCCCCTCAGTACTGGGCTGTCAAGTTTGAAGTTAAACTGGACGGCATTTCCCTCTGCTATAAACAGACACTCTCCTCTTCACCATCCATGGATTACTGAAAACAGACCCACGCTCGGCACAGCAGTGAAGGAACAACCCAGAAGGGACGTCTGACACCGGCCTGTCCTGGAACACGGGGTCACTCGCCCCGTTCCTCACTTGGGTGCATCCTGAGGGCTGGTTCACTTTCCACTACCCGACAGTGGCCTAAGAATTTCAGGGCACTGCCTCCAATTTACTTGATGGGATTCTAATTATTGGCTGCACTTTGGCTTCCAATTATCCACTGAGCCCAAGGAAAATGTGAATGAAAATGCAGGAGTGGCCTATATTAAAGAGATGGTGAGAATCTAATTGAACAGTGGCAGCTTTTCATGAGCAAAGTGACAGTAAGAAGCAGTTTTCTCTGCAGTAGTCTCTGGTTCTTGCTTTGGGCCCTCACTGCCAGGCGAGCTGACTTACTGGGCTGTGGCCTCCCGTCTCACAGCCTGGCTTTCCGTGCTATTCCTTTGGAGATGAATATGCGATGGGGTGACCCAGCAGGACGCTGTCCCACTAGCCCCCACCCAGGGCTAGTTTAGGGAAGGGGAGAATCCACACCACTAAGTTTCAACTAGGAGGATGGGGCCGGCCCGCCTGATGGCCAGCTTCCCTCCCCTGCAACCGGCAGGGGAGCTGTCCCCACGGTTCTGCCATCAGGAGCAATTGTCTACAGGCTTGCAGTCTTCATGTACCAGTCAAAAATGTGGGATGACCAGTGGTCACTTCATGAGAAAAAGTCCAATTACAGCCTCTCCCACAGAAACCCCCACCTGCCCGAATGCACACACACTTCTGCGTCACCTGGTGCGAGACGACGATCCGCACACTGCCTCCTCCCACTAACTCGTCTGGCAAGGAGCAACAAACCCTTAGGCGGTGTGCTCCGATGAAGGACGGCACTGGCCACGCACAGCACTCTGCACCTCAGCGCCACGGACCAGCAGCGCGTTTCAATCCACACTGGGGCCACACAGTCAATGCTGACCAAGGACAACTAGTGCTTCAAAGCGATGGAGCAGTTGCACAGCGTGACGGAGCTGCTGCGGAGGCGCCCCTGCAAGACTGCCCGGGAGACCCTTTACCACAGCGACGCAGGAACTGCTGGGTTCACATGACAACGTATGGTACCTCACTTCCTCACAGTAATTAAAAAACTGGTTTGCCCGAGGTTGCTTTCCTAGTGTAGCTGAAAACTAGGAATAAACAGTACCATCTTGTTTAGGAGGTTTCTGGTTTGAATGGCCTCTGGATCCCACGTTGCTATTCTGTTTTATCGAACAGATTGAACTCTTTTCAAGTCACTGATTTCCTGGTGCTGTTAGAATGCTTCAAAATAGTCTACTGAAAGACGAAACGTGTACGGAAAGCTCGTGTGTCTACACACCCGGACACACGTCATGGCACCTGTGTGGCCAGGCCCCGACCACCAGCCGCGCTCCTCAGCCGAGGACACCCACCTGCTTGGGAGCATGTTCTGACGTCCCGGCATCCATCAGCAGAGGCGACATCTGCCTGGTTTGATCCTCTGAGGATTTCACCTGTAAATATGAAAAACATCATTTGCTGTGGATCATCCTTTGCAAAACCCACCGTTGCTTGAATGTGGAAAACCTGGGCACAGTGAGTCATTTTCCTTTTTCACTGACACAAGTAGGAAATAATTAATCAAAAATATCTATTAATCTGGACAACCTGAACTAGGTTTCCAAATATTTTATTTCTCAAGCTACCATGTTTGTTTGTTTGTTTCACTCATTAAAACACACGTCTCTGAACTTTATTTCTTTCCACTTCAAAGACTCAAGCTTTTCTTAATCAAGTCCTCCCAAGTCTGTCTCTGGAATGATCACTTCTGAGCTGCTGAGAAAGTGAGGACACTCCAGCCCACACTTCTGGACTAAAGCTAAAGTAAACCCACCCACCGTCCTCCTGGAGGGGTGTGGGTCCCAGTCTCCTCCCAGCTGCCTGCTCTCCGCCCCTGTGCAGCGAGGGCGTCAGCTTTCCTGCCCGCTACTCAACCGGCCGCCAGGCCCAGGACTCTGTCCTGCCTGCAGTACCTGCCCAGTTCCACACTTGGTGGCACGCGGTGATTCCTTGTCTGCTCTCTACCTCAGGTTCAGAGACCCTTGGGCTGAAAAACTATGGCCTGCATCCACCCTTTTTCTCTCGCTGCCTTCACTTTCCGAACAGCCCCTCGTGGGTACAGAGGGTGACACTTTCTACACAGACATGCCTGGTGCAGAAAGGTAACCCCTCTGATTTAATCAGGAACAGGACGAGATGGCATGTGGATACTGAAAAATGCCCACTTTCTCAGAGAGGTCCTGGGAGCAGGTTTCCAAAAGCTGACAAGTCCTATTTTCTTAAAAGATGTGCAATTTTGTTCAACAAACATGATGTTTGAGTAAAACATCCAGTTTAAGCTCACCTGGTCCTTGGCTCACAAAACACTGCTTCAAGTCATTACACCACTCACAGGCCCACTGGAAAGTACTTCCCAGCATCGCTCTCCCAAGTCCTAGACACCTTCCCCATACTGAATTGTGTCGAGGGACAGAGGAGCCGCATTCACACAGGGAAGCCTGGCACCCAGCCTGTCCAAGACGGGGGCAAGTGACATCTGTTAAGACAAGATAAACCAATTGCAGACCCGCATACTATCAGATAAGCAACTCCACGGTCCCTGCGCACAACGGCAGTTTCAACAGGGTGAAACAGAAGAGCTTGAAGCTGGACCGAGCATTACTCAGTTCCAACACACCAGCACCAACAGTGAGTGAGTAGTGCTGTTAATGCTGCTGTCCCTGGGAGGCGCCCACAATTAGCAGGAGCCCTCCTCAGATGCCACACAACCTTTCTCCTACAGCTAAAACGCGGTCTGTGAAATGACACTTCAAGAACTTCAAAATGAACCTGGTTTAGGATTCACAATGAAGCCCACTGGGGACGCAACGTGCGTCTTCTTACTTCAGTCCGCTAAATTAGAGAAGTTTGTATTCTGGGCAATTTCAGAATCGACGAAACCGAACACTAACAGTTCTGGATGCTGTCATCAACAATTCACAAGAAAAATAAAACCAGGAACTCCACTGATTGAACAATAGCTATGTATGTTCTTATAAAACCTATCTAAATTATCCCCCGTGATTGGAATATGTCCTATATAAATAAAAGCTTTCTGGGGGAAAATTAAATAAGTTTCCATTGCAATAGCTGGCAGCACAGTCAGTCATGCGGTGGTTTTAAATTCAATTCAGTTATTCCTAGCAGTCCTAGGGTCCTCATTGTTCAAAATTAGTAACCACTTCAATAGAAATCAAATCCATGCTAGGATGTTCACCCAACTCTCATTCTTTAGCTATTGGTCAAGTATTTCCCAATGTTAACATCGCGATGGGCAACGCGGCCCTGACGGGCCGCTCAGGACTCACTCGCCCATTCTCCAGCTGGGGGTCCGGAGCACCCAGCCTGCCTTCCTGACATGGGCACTCGCGCACAGTGCTGTGCGCCATCCCCCTGGCACTCTGGCACTCTCGGCTGACTGCGGCCGGGACCTTGCCCATCGGGCCAGGCGCCGAGAGACAACAGAGACAGTCTGTTATTTAACAGAAATGGGCGAGTGGCCCACAATCATGCCCAAGCCAGGGTCAGCTAACCAACTGACTCACCTGTCTGGGCTGCAAGGAGTCTGCACTGGGTGAGGCCGCCTTCAGGTCAGCAGCGAGACACAGGGACGGCTCAGACACATCACTGCCGGGGCACTAGCCCACCGCGCCTGGAGCGGGGACTCTGGCCCTCACGTACACAAGTAAGCGCACTGATTTTCCTTCAAGAAACCTTCGCTAGTTTCAGACTAATCCAAATAGTAAGTACATTTTTTTTGTTCTCACTTTAGGAAAAAACGCACACCAAGAAAACTAGGAACATTTTTAGAACAGTGGAAGAAATGCAAATGGAAAGCAATGAGCCAGGAGTTGAATTTTCTTATATACTAACCTAGAAGTACTTTAAAATTATTTATGCCTGCAAGAACTGGGGTAAAGGCCAGAGGTGTGGAGGGTGAGAGGATTCACCACAGACAGAGCGGGGAGCAGAACAGGCTGACTGACTGAAATACACTGCTGAGGGGAGCAGCGGGCAGGACAGGAGAGGTCTGCCACGCCATGTGGGTCACTCCCTGGCTGGCAATCAAACTCATGCTACAGTGGCTGGGGACAGCTTTACAGTGCTGCACTTTAACCCACTGTGCCACCAGGGAGGGCCTCTGGAAATGCCTTTAGTAGGCAATGAAACTGTGAAGGAAGAAGAAAAGTGGAAATCACTTGGAAAGGGTTAGGATGGGCAAAGGATAACAGTACACTTCACCTCTGAATCATGGATTGCAATTCACATCTGAAACCCAAAATTAAAAACAGAACATTTGCAGGGCAAGGTACTACTTTGTCAGAGAAGGATGAGACATTAAATATCCTGATTCAGGGAAGGCTAAGTGAACAGAATACAAGTAAGAGTGACTTGGGTTGAGGGAGAACAGAAGGAAAAGAGGGCTACCAATCCTGTCATGTTGGAAGAAAATAGTGATTCACAAAGAAAAGCGCAGCTCACAAAGAAACACACAGCTCGAGCTGTACATTGTGATGTGCGGTTTCCTCATAAATGAAAATCTTGAAAACCGTACTGGAGAAGTGATGAATAAGCAAGGATGTTACACGCAGATCTCTGCCCAACATATTACATGCCAGAGTAATCTCCTCACCAACATGCTGCCCATTCACACGACTTTTGGAGAAAACAGAACAGTACCAAAAAGTTGTTGGCTCACTGCTCGTTCTTCTTTTTAACAGATCTGGCTTAAGGTTTGAGAGGAGGCTGACATCATGGTTCACAGGAGGAAATCACCATTTCCAGGGACAGCCATCCTGTCAAGTGGCCCAGGGGACTTGGGGGGCCCCCTCAAGGTTCCTGCCAAACCTCAGGGCACTCACCCCGCCCGGGCAGCTCTGGTGCTGGGACGCATATCCGGAATAGCTAATTACTCCTCCTCGACATTTTGTGGTTGTAAAACTTTTTTTTGGAAAAGCAAGCAAAAGTTCCCAGGGACATGTGTGCTGGGATCAATGGCACAGTTCTCACCAGTCAGGAAGAGCCAGCACACCCCTCCCCATGGGACCGCGGCATTTACATAACAATGGGGAGCCTCCTCAGCTGCCAGGAACAGGGAGACCTGCTGACAAGTGGCAAAAAATCCTGAAACCACAATGAATGCCGCCGGTATGATTTCTGCTGCCTTGCCTAACCCAACTCCCAGCCTCGCTCATTTGATATTCAAAGATGGAAAAATGCAGCTGCAATATAGGTTCTACTTGTTAGTTGTTTCTGTGGTAGGAGCAGATATAAAAGGTTTCACAATGCCCAGGGGGTTCTTCCCTTCTCTTTAAATGTGTTCAGTCTTTGGAGATTTACAACAGAAATCTTTGGTCCAGCTAGGCAGGTAGTAAATGACAACATATAAGTTCTAAATGTAGCTTCATTTGCTACTTATTCAGGTGTGATGCACATTCAAAACAGCAGCCCTCCCCTCAGACTTACATGGCATGCATGTGCACACACCTTTCTGTGCACACACCGGCACAGCCTAGACATAATTAACCTTGCACGAAAGAACTGTTCAAAGAAAAGGAAGGCTGAGTTTTGATGCAGTAATTGAAATTGTTTATTAGAATAGTCTTCAGAAGAGTAACACATGCTGAATTAAATAACATTGTATTTTACATATTTGCTTAAAATTTCTGACCAAAAAAAGATCAGTGGGCAGATTTCACCTCATTAAAGAGATCTGAGGCCAATGCACTTCTATGAGGTCTCTTTGAAGTCACACTTCAATTCTTTCTGGGGTAAAAGTTTCCTAAAATTACAAAATAATCACAGCCAACATTTTTATAATACTCTGTATCAGCTGTTGTCCTAATTACCTCACAGCAATTATTTAATCTTCACAACAAACTTGAACCATACAGACTAACATTGTCACCTGCATTTCACAGGGAAGAAATGAGATGCAAACTACGGAAGAAATGTGTCCAAGACCAGCCAGATCTGCATAAGCAGCAGAACTGAGCTCCACACAAGGAAACCTGAGAATGAAGCCTGCCCACCACAAACACTGCTGCCATGCACCCCCAGCAGACTGAAGGAAGCCCCAGACCTCCCCGGGGGGTGGGGGGGGGAGTCCCGTGGTACTTTTATCTGACATGCGCAAAGTGAATCTATTAATATCCTTATTTTTTCTGTAGGTTGCTACTTCCCTCAGGGGTGTCAAAATTGACCCCCAATTTTTCGAAATTGTATGTCTTAGAAAAAGTCAGAGTCTCAGAAAGTGGAGATGGGTTACTAAGGGGGAAAAAAACGTGTCCAGTTCTGTACTTGTTGGATTTCTACGTTCATTCATTATTCCTTGATTCAACAAGTACTTAGTGAGCACCTACTGTGTTCATACAGCTACCAACAAAAGCTTCCAGCATGGAGCCCAAGCCCTGATGGGACCCATTCTGGCTGGATCGGTGATGATGAGTTCCTCAGAGGTAATGTGCAAAAGACAGTTAGAATTTCGAATAAATGGATAAGCCAAAAGTTACAGCTTTAGAATCATTAATAAAGTGATAACAATCAAAGCTTTGAGAATGAATGATTACTTCTATAGTTGTACAGAGGTATTTCAGGCCCAGATTTAAGTTTTAGGAAATAAGCTACACTAGAACATAAAAAGAAAATAAGGAGTCAAGCAGAGCATAACCAAAGATTTGAGCAAGCTACAAAGGAGAGAGCCAGGCAGGAAATGCACTGGAAGTAAAAGTTTAATAAACTATTTCAAATATGGCAGAATGCCAACAGAGAAAAGAATCTAGCAATCTTTCCAAAGGAAGATTTCGGTAGAGTAATAAAGTAGAACCATATTGCAGAATAAAAAGCACAAATACAGTTAGGGAAGACATCCAGCAACAAAAAAGGGTGGCAAGAGTAGACCCAGCCATCACTTGGGCCCTCACCCACTGTCACTTAGCTGCTGACATGCTGAGCTGTGTGGGAGTATCTGGCCTGCAGGTAGACCCCTATGGCTGATCCGCCTTCAGCTTCTGGGTCTGCTGGACAGGTCTGCACTCAGCTCATGGCGAAGAACCGAGACTCCTCGAGCCATCCACACCACCCAGGCCAGCAGCAACAACAGCACGTGAGCTTTGGTCCATTCTCATCAACTCCATCTGTGCTTGTGGGTCCCAGCTTGCTCTGGGTCACCCCTACTTTACAATCAGGACCACACAACGTTTTGGTCAATGACGGACAGGTCCCCAAATTCCTAATGTTCAGTGACATCGTGCCCATCCTCTTGGGTGGTCCTATGACCAATATGTCACACTGTCTGGCAACGAACAGTACAGTCGCCCAATCCTGCCCGGAAGTCCATGACACACAGTGGCGAATGCAAATTTTCCCACAATCAGAGTCTCAAACAACATATCTGCTATTCATTTTTCCTGGAAGGAAGTGGGAGCAGAGCTATGGATCTACACTTATTCATGGACTCTGACTGGATAGACACTTGGAGGAAACCTAATTGGAAAACTGGTGAGGAAGAGCTCCAGGAAAGATGCCTCTCAAAGAAAGTGTAATCGTGATGTTTGGCCCGTGTGAACATTCACGCAAGGGTGGCCTAAGCAGAGGTTGCTGGAAACCAAAAGACAGGATGATGTATTCCATGTCAATCTCCTCCCCAAGCAGTCTTGCTGGGGCCCAGCGGGCTAAACAGCAAAGCGGCCAGGGCTGATGTTACATCGGGCTCAGGAACATGGACCATGCCCATCAAAGCCAATCTGGCCACAGTCAGTATCCAGGTCCAATCAGCAGCACTAGAGACTAACACCAAGTTGAGGAGAGCACTCATCCCCAGGGTGATAAGCAAAGCCGTGGCAACAAGCTGACCCTCCAGATTATGTCCATCCTGGGAGAGGCCGCTATTCTTGCCTACAGAAATACACTCTTGCTTTAGGTATGAATGTGTCAACCCTGCACACAATGCTTCTGTTACAACTACCAAGTGGGGTGAAAGGCCGATTTCGCTCCTAACCAGGAAGGTCCCTTCCCAGCAAACTAAATGCAGCAATGGAGCCAAGCAACTGGGACTTGCTGCTTTTTCCATGTTCACCGTCAGCCTTTTGAACACTTAGGTGGGCATCAGGGAGGTGGAGCTAGCAAACCCATAGGAGGCATTACCTGGCCTCAGGTAGGTGACATTACTTGGTGGTGCTGGGGCAAGATTATCCTGGCTGTGATGTATGTGCCAGGTTAGGCTCCAGTGGATGAAGACAGGCTCTACTTCTCCCCTAGCAGGCTTCGTGAATGTGGAAGCAAGGTGTGGAGTCAGGGCAATCCCAGAAGCAGCAGTAAGATAGCACATCATGGCAATGGCTCAGGATTCCACTGACCAAGAGAGGCCTGCTGGCTAGAGAAGTGTGCTAGAGTTGAGCACCTATTACGTCACAAGTCGTGTACTACCTGAGTGTTGCAATTTGGGAGGAAGAAATGAGGGGTAAGGAAATGGGAGCAAAAAGCATGAAGCCAAAGCATGGCAGCAGGACAGGGTTTTGAGAAGGTGCTGTCTGAGGGTGGGGACCAGGGAGGACGCTCCAGGGCTGAGGCAGGTAAGTTGAGACAACACTTGTGAGAACATGTATTGCAATGTTTAAGCCATTTTAAACAGGCTAACCACAGCCCGTGCTGGCCACCTGTGAGGGCAGGGGAGGATGACAAACATGTGTGCTGATTCTCCCAGCAAGGTGCTTGGGGAGCCTCAGGCACGCCCCTCTCCCTCTAAGCCCTTCCAGACCTAACATCAGGGATCAAGCTTTCCTTGCCTGACTGCTTTAGAGAAGCATCACGTGCCTTTGCCATGCATGAGGCAAATGTCAGTGCCACATGCCTGGACTCTCGCAAGACCTGCTGAATCACTTAAATGTGTAACTTAAGTTACAGAAAATTTAGGAGAAATTTATTTTCTCTAGGCTTACTCTACATGTGAATTTGCTTATGTTTTATTATTTTGTCACACTGTTTTTTGTAAATACCAGAATTTATGTGAGCCCACTATTAGAATGAAGATTCCTATAAGGATAATGAAATTCTAGCATCCTAAACTCATCTGTAGATTCATACTTCTGAATCCATTTCCCACCCCCAATATCCTCACAAAGTACTTGAGTTTACTCCAAAGTCTGTCAAGAAATCTACCACTGACTGCCTCATGCCTTTAAAATATTCCTGCAATTTATTTCATATTGATAAAATTGTTTTCAAAAAAAGGTCTCTTGTTAGCCCTCTATCATGACCATGAAGACTCTCAGGAGCCCACTGTTTCTCAGATGTAATCACTTTTTCGACCCCAGCCACATGTGAACTGCAGGCTGAACTTGGCCTGGACTCTTCAGCCCCTGGGGCATGTCACAACCCCCACCCCCGGTGGTTGTGGGATTTTTGGCATGCTTTAATAGCACCAAATACACAGCTTATGCTCAACAAATAATAAATAACAATTGTGGATTTCTTCTGCAGGTGGGATCATTTTGAGAAGTGGAATATTTACATGTGAGCTTGCCAACAATTTCTCCTCTACTCAGGGAACAGCCCTGCTCCTCCCCGGCATACAGGTCAGAGCAGACATGCCACTTACGCTCAGATATGTATCTGATTATCACAGGGTACTCAACCCAGAGTCACTAATCACAGGACGTTCCTGAGAGTGAGGATACATCACAAGAACTGCAAATGCACAACTTGTGCACACATCGCATAATGTTGCACAGAGAGGCCCGGAGCCGGCCACCAACACCACCTGTGAGAAGACAGAGAAAGCACAGGTGCCTGACGACATCTACCCCAGCCCTGTGTCGTGAGAAGTGCTGTATTTCCCCCATACACTGAATTCATTCCCCGTGACCTCACTGACTGCTAACCTCATGCGCAGCACCATTTTGAGCAATGTCAGCAGATTGCAAACATTGGTGTCCTTCCCCACAGCAGATCACAGCTTTATGGAGACCAAAGTGCATCCATCAAGGTGTGGTGTGACAGAAGTTCACTGTAGTCGTGGCAGAGACTATAGTCTTGTTGATCTCCAGATTTTTCAAGATACTGTTCCCACATCAAGCAGCTAGTATACTTCAAACGACATCCCATCCTCTCTGAAACATGAACTTAAGTCATAAGAAGATCATCTCTTACGCAGCAACATCTTGACTTTGATTTTGTTTTCTAGCTCTTGTGAGCTTGTCATTGTGAAGATTTTCAAGAGCGAATTTACCTGGGATAGTTGTTTGACAGGTAGAATGGGGGGCGCCTGAACAACCTTCAAAGATGCTGAAGTGACTACCATTCACACTGCAGAATCCTCTGAAGCAAGCCTTGTAGAGTTCTGCAAACCACTGTTAAAACCCAAGCCCTGGAAAGGAAAGGCAACCTGTCTAGCCACCTAGATGTCTCACATTTCTCAAAGGCTACATCTAAAACTAACCTCTGGCCTACCCCACGTCCTACGCCAGCTCTGACTGTCAGTATTCGCCATGAAGCCTCCACACACTCTGGCCAAGCTGCTCTTATCAGAAAATGACAAGTCATGAAGTCTTCACCTTCTCCACTAAACTGCTTGGCAAGGCTGCCAACCCCTCCTGGCTCCGACATCCTGTCTCACTGCTCCTGTGATTTATCTGCAGTCCCTCACACGAGACATCCTCACTCCATCTACCTGGGGTACCTGGACAACGCCCTGCCCACTCCTGACTTTCCCCCTGCCTCACTGGTGGTCCCTTTGTAGTTCTCTTAACTGCTCCCCAGGTCTTCTTGACGTCTAAATGGTGAGACATTCCAGGGTGAATTCACCACCTTGACTTTTTCTCGATTCAATACTAACACCCTCCCTTGACAATCCCAGTCACTGACTCTGAGTATCACCTGCCACCTACATGCTGGGTATAAGACCGGCCTGGCCTCCGGTTCCTCCGAATTGCCCGGATTTGGGAATAAGATCTCTAAAGTGGCAGATTTTATTTCTCTAACAAGGAAATAATATCACTTCACTACATACTCACACCACTCTACAGGAGCACAACTTAGAAACACACTGGGGAAAGTCATGAGACAGTGACGCAAGACCTGAGGTGCGGAGGGAAAGGAGCAAAGAAAGACCACCAAGCCCGAGGTCGCGTTTCCTTTCAGTGATGAACACAGGGCTCTGCTGGTGAAGATGCGCTCTGGCTGTCCTGACTGCAGAATGCATAGGCCTGGAGGGTGGTAATTATCTTGATCTTTGGAAATTTTGATCTAATCTGAAAGAGAAGTCAGAGGGCTTCTCATCAGAGGAGCAGGCTGCTGTGAAGCCCCGGGTCCCTCAGCCACCAGGTGGCCCACCGGCTCTTGTTCCAACTGTCCTGGGCCACTGCCCACTGGATGCTGGAGAAATTACACCTTTCCAGTCCCAAAGTGATGAAAGAAAAGGCAGAGTTCCACAGTCACTCTTTATTTCTACTCATGTTTAGTCACTGAAAAATATCATAGAAGTGGACCGTCACATTAAACTTAAAAGTCTAAGAACCTTCTTTGACATCCTGTGTCACTTCACTTCGCGAATACTTTCCTATTTGTCTTCAAGTTCTCTTCCTGGGTTTTCCGTTATGTCTAGACGTCGGGCTAATTGCAGTACAGTGTGCCCTGGACAGGCGAGTGTGCTTCACTGTGTTACAGTTACACTGCAGGACCAATTACACTACGTCAGAGCAATTTTCCACATAAATAGTGTTGACAGCAATTGATACTGTCGCTCGGAGGCTGGAGAAACAGGCAGAGTCCCAGTCGGGAGATTAGCTTTTTTCTCTGCTTTTGCGTCAATGAATCATCTTATTTCCTTTCCTTTCAGTTGCTTATTTTCTACCTTCTGTTTAGAAGTCCCAGAACTGAACCATCACCTTCAGAAACAGGATTGGGGAAAGGGGCCCACTTGAATGAGATGACAGTTTTGCCCAGGAGCATGCCAACAGCCCCATTTACCTGTCCTCGTCACTTCCCCGGATCTCAGGGCTTGCGTAGACTGCTACAACTCTGGAGCTCTTGGTTTTGTTGTTTATTTGGAATAGAACACATCAATGTCTTGTGTGTGCATAAGGAGAAAATGAAGCACATAGCTTGCGCAATGATAGGCAAGGAATCTGAGTTTTCCCAGACTTTTTACAGGTCAACTTATTTTCGAAAGAATTCACAAGACTGATCTTGTTATCTTTTCAAAGAAGCTTGTCTATAGATGTTTATGTGTGAAATGCTATTTTGAAATCACTTCCATTTATAAAGAAAAATACAGCAATCAAAATAGCATTGCCCAGCATCAGACCAATTGGTTTGTGAAAAACAAGCATCCAGAAGCCCCAGTGACTGCCAGTATCTGCAGAGAACATTCTGCATCCTATTACAGACAGCTGGTTATTTTTCCTGTGAGCTCAGAAGTTCCTCAAATTTCCATAACAGAGTTTAGACATGATCAATAACTGAAACAGGGTTTAAACTCTGTATTCTAAAATAGTCCACTAAACTCGGTGCCTAATTAGACTTTCTGCAAGCTTGCCACATACTTTAGATGAATCATCAGCATCAAAACCCAGAAAACCTGCACTCAACAATCCCCACAGAGTACCAGCCACTGATTTGAAGTTCAGTGTGAAAAGGTGCTGAAAGCCTGTTGCTTCCTGTCTGAGGCACAGCACAGGGGCCTAAGGGGAACTCAAGGTTCGAGAGGAGAGATTCAGATCTGTTTATTCATGTCCTCACTTATTTTACATCATTTGACTTGCATCTTTAGGAAGCACTGTGAGTTTCTGCTGCATTTTAGAACTTAACGTAAAAGGAGTCCATGATTACTTCCCAAATGCCCTAGCAAATGACAAAGGAGTGACACATTACCCCTCGCTGTTCCTGGCACCACAGACAAACAAAATATAGACCCACTCTGAGGCAGAAGCAAAAGTCCTGCAGCAACACAAGATAAAATATAGACCCACTCTGAGGCAGAAGCAAAAGTCCTGCAGCAACACAAGATAAAATATAGACCCACTCTGAGGCAGAAGCAAAAGTCCTGCAGCAACACAAGATAAAATTACAGATAGGTAACGCAGAATGATAGGTCAGACTGCTTTAGAAGGTGCCTGTGGATAAGAAGCATGAAGTGGGATTTTGAAAAAATGGTTCGATGTTTGCATACCCCACTACTAGTAGAAGTGAAAGATTTAGTGGCTGAGAAGCATGCTGGAGCCTAATCCTCTCTCAAATACTCATCTTCAGTCCTGCTTACTGAGACCTCCATGCCCATGAGAGAAGGATGCAGGAAGCGGGAAATGAGAGCACTGAGACGGCCGGCGTGGACGTCCTCCTCCTGCTACCCCAGCTGAGGGCTCTGTGCTGCTTTGGAAAATGCCCTGCAACCCACACACAGCAACGGTTGTGAAAGGGAATATTTGCTTGATTCATCTCCGAGGATTTAGTAGCTGCTCAGTACTAGGTAAAACAATTGACAAGGAAGAATTAAATCCGCCAAAGTCTTAGGTCCATGACCACATATCATCGGCCTTTAAGTCTGTTTTCTATAACCCAAAGGGCCATTTTTCATTAATTCTTTCCCAGTGAGTATGTTCCACTCCAGCCGGGTACAGGAGGCAGACGAGACACGAAGCGTATCTGAACAGGAACAGAAGGAGAAAACCATGCAAAGACAGGTCAAAACCCTAACATGGGAATTGATTTGCTCCTTTCAACATGGTTGGAGCGTAAAAACAAAGGGGAGAGAACATAAAATAAAGCTGGAGGGACAGGCAAGGTCCAGCACACGAAGTGCTTTATAAGCCAGGGCAAGAAATCTGACTTGCATTTCACTAGGGCACTGTTGAAGGCCACCACAAAGAGGCACCATTATTCCCACCATGCTGGTAATTTCTGTGCCCTGTGAGCCCACGAGAAAAACACAAAAGCACTAAAAGCTATACAAGAAGATATGCAGTGGCGGGAAGTGGTGCAGCAGTCCTGTTCACGGCGCGTGCAGGACGCACACTCAGCAGGCCACTGAGCGTCAGCTTCAGATCTGGAACGTCCGTCCAGCTGGGCAGCCATGAGGGGAAGGGAGAATGAGCTTAAATGGACACTGAGTAGTGTCTGCTGCATCCCACCATTTTAATTCACTTCTCGCAAATGTCTGTCTTTCCTACCAATACATAAGGCATTCACGACAGGACCTTTCTCTGCTTTAGAAACCCAGTGGAGGGCCCTCCCTGGAGACGCAGTGGGTTAGGACGCAGCTCTGCAGATGAGTCACTGTCGCTTCAGTGCCAGTTCGATCTCCACCCCAGAGGTGACCCACATGGCGTGGCAGATCTCCTGTCTCCCCACTGCTTCCCTCAACAGTGTACTCCTCCATCTGCCTGTTCTGCTCCCCACTCTGTCTCTGGTGAATCCTCTCACCACCCCTGCACCTCACCCTGTACCCCAGTTCTGCGTGCATAAAGAAATCAAATCTTTTTTAAAAAAGAAAAAAAAGAAACCCAGTGGATATGATACTGTCTCTTGCTTTCTCTGTTCACACGTCAGCTTTGAATTTCAGTTGGTCTCTGCCAGTTTACTCATTCTTATTCAAACCGAGTTGTCTCTTCCCCTTCCCTCATGAACTCAGTAAGCGCCTGGCACCCATGCATCACTATGCTCTCCTCCATGAGCCAGGATTCTAGTGCCCGTCTCATGTAAGCCTTCCTACCAGATGAAAAGTTTAACTGAGAAGAACAGCACGCCGAGAGGAAACGAGGCTTCCTGACTCACAGCTGACCCCTGTTTTGCAGTGACACCCCCTGCCTTCTACTGGTCAGGGTGTCTACCTGTGCTCCCATTTGCTCACATTAATGCTCTCAATGTAGCAAGTGCTTACTGTTGAACCTGTTTAAAGAACACATACATAAAACTACTGATTGTTATGCCTCAAGCTGTCTCTTCTCTGGCTGTCTGGCCAGACAGTGTGAACAAAGCCTCTAGCTGCCAGAGTTCGAATGCCTTGTTCTCAAGGGCAGTCATGAGGCAGCAGGGCAACCAGAGAGAACCTGAAGGAAGGCCAGCAGCCAGGGGAAGGACAGGGGAATACACACCTGCTGCAATGGCAGGATGGAGACTTGAGATGGACAACGCAAGAGAGAGGACAGGCACTGCAGGTGGGCAGTGCTCCGTGGAGGGAAACCTGTACAGACCAATGAGAAAGCGGAGGCCCCCAAGGAAGCACTGACTAGCACCACCCAACCTGGGGGCTCCAGGTGTTTCCGGTCCTGCAGAGACAAGCCTCTGACGGGGCCCTGGCACTGTGGGCAAAGCAGACGCCAGGCTGTGTGTGACACACCCATCTGTTCCCAATCCCTCATGCTAGTTCTCTAGAGAGCTTTACAAACAGCTGAGCACACTCAATGTGGCGACCCAACCGGGGAGCAGGCATCAGCCTGCTCACCCTGGTGCCCCTTCCAACACTCGCCTGCACCAGGGGGGCTCTTGGCCAGGAGCAACACAGCAGAGAGTGCTCGAATCCTGACCAGAACCTTCTTACGACCTTGGCTGCTCTTTGGCCGTAATTATCTTAGGCCTACAGGTAAAATCTACGCACTCTCATGAATATGGAATTTTTATGGCAGTGAACATCAAGTATGGAATGTAAGCTTTTGTAGAACAATGAAGAAGCAACAGATGTGAAGGAGCGAGAAGGGAAAAACAAGAGGAACCAGATGGTTAACACCCTTATGAAAAATGGCTGTGCTATGCAGTACAACTGCCTTCCTGGTAGACAAAGACAGGCCGTGGCCCTGAGGAGAGCCTGGTGCGGCTCAATCTGGCCATGCCCCACTCGCCCAGCTCCTTGCTACATGGCCACCGTGCTGACCCAGGCCTCTCCAGTGCTGGAGGCTCCCATCTGTTGTGGAACACCAAACCATGCTTTCAATGAGCAGTGCCAGCAAGACCCCAGTCAGATGGTTACTTGTGTCTGATAAGATGAAGCGCAAAGGCAAAAGCAAATCCTCTCGCCCAACAGCGAGAATGGCAAAGGTCAGAAAGATAAACGCAGGCTGAGGGGCTAGGCAAGCACCTGCACAGGGGTGTCACAGCCCAGGTCTGGGTATAAATGAGCATTAGGAAGTGCCTGTCATGAAATGCAGTTTCCACCCACCCCCTCCTCGCTGTATCAAGTTCACTTTCACTGACGTGTGCAAACACCCAGACGTTATGGATGGGGACTCAGGACTCTCAAAGTCCATCTGCTCAGTGAGGAACTGCAGCCACAGGCCCTGTATGGTGAAACCACAGCTGACGATGACCCAGGCTGGGAGACACGACAATGTGTGCCTTGAGTCAGAGTCCTCAGAAACACCCCACAAAGACACACGTTCCTGGGAGACCACAATCGAAAGGAGTGAATGCATAGGAAGGCTAAAAACAAAGCAACACACAGTGACCTGAAAGACACATCTGAGTTCCTCTCCAGCCCCTTCCCTAGGGGAGGAGCGCCCCGCGGTGCTTTCTGAAAGGAAAGGCTGTGAGGGAGTGCTCGGCTCGAGCGCTGCACAGTCCCACGCCACCAACAGAGTAACTGCGTGATGGCTCCAGGGCAGGGCTCTTGGACTAATTGCAATTTCCAAATTATGCAATAAATTTTATGTAAACTTAGCTCTAACCACAACCAGTTTATTGTCTGTAAAATGAGTTTATAGAACAACCTTCACCACCTGTTTCAGTGAATGTTATACTAGGGTTATTAAAATACTTAAAACTCTTTGAAGATAAATCCAAGAGCTATGTGCTTTGAGATACTACTATACCTGCATAAAACGAGTTGATTCTTTTTACTATGCCCAACTGAACAGAGACCCAAAACAAGCACCTCAACCTTGACCCTGTGGAATTTGCATGTGTAAGCAATTATGGGATATTTTTAAAGCAATATTCCCTTGTGCGAATCTCTATTCTCCACTTCCTGCAAGTTAAAGGCGGGTATCTTCTGTGAAAAGTTACCCTTTTAGCAAAAACTTTTTGTTGAAAGTTCTTTAATAAAGTCTATTCAATGAAAAGGTCAGCCACAGAAGACAGGAGGAACCTGTCTGTGGAGTGAGACCACAACTGCAATGTCAGCAACCTTCAGCAAACGGACTCCAGCAGCACTCATCTGCACCAGCAAGCACATTCAGATGTGTGACACTGGAGATGCATTCAAGTTCAAAGTGCCCCAAAGCATGTATATAAAGATACACTCTAACTTTTGATCTCTTTTTATATATGATACATCTCATTTTATTTAATGATAAATATTTTTTAAAAGTAAAAATACTACTTGTAGGGTCTCCCTGGTGGCATAAGGGGTTAAGGCGCAGCACTATGAAGTTATCTGCAGCCACTACAGCACGAATTCAATCCTCCACCACATGGTGCAGTAGACTTCTCCTGTCTTGCCCCCTGCTCCTCTCAGCTATGTATTTCAGTTGGTCTGCCTGTTATGCTCCCCACTGTGTCTTTGGTGAATCCTCTCACTGCCCCTACACCTCTGCCTGTACCCCAGTACTAGTATGTATGCATAAATAAATCTTTTAAAAAATATATGAGTTTGGCTACAGCAGAATGCCATTCTGGAAGATGACTCTTCCACCAAGAACAACTATAGAAGTTTAAGACAATCAAATGCTTGATGACTTTGGAACACAAAAATGAAAAGTTAGAGTTTGTAGGACAAAACCCCAAAGAAAAGGGAAATGTTCTGAAGTAAACCCATAATTCTGTTTCTATCCTACAAAGGCATTTTCCAATTCTTAGCATGAAAGGGGTAAGAGGACAAGAGAAGAAGTTAGAATGAAGCAACCAAGCTACAGCGAGAATATGAGAGTCTCGCGTTTCTACAAAGAGTTGAAAACCAGAGACCTTACAGTAAGGCCCACTAAGGGCTACAATCTACAAAAAAGGGAATAGTTCAGTCCTGAGAAATGCTGAAACCTGGATACAAATTTCCAGTCTGTGGGTGATTCAATCAAAGTGATATGTCCAAATCTGATGCCTGACAGAGGAAAAGTAAACACATTCTAGAAAAAGATCACATTACCCAGAGGCTCTATACATTTTTGATTATATATGCAAAGTATTCATCCAGAATTACCAGGCATGTGAGAAGGTGGGGCCAAAGAAATAAACCCAAGAGGTAAAATAAGAAGTAGAAACAGACTCACAGGTGACTGGTATTAATAACAGGGAAATAACTGTATATAACCTGTAAGAAATTAAATGACAACATAGCGACTAGACAAAATAGAATCTGTAAGGAAATTATGAAATTAAAATTTTGGAACTGAGGCCCTCCCTTGTGGCACAGTGGGTTAAAGCACTAAGAAGCTTAAGCCACCTCTGCATGAGTTCGATTCCCGCCTGCCCGGGAGGCGATCCACATGGCCCGGCAGACCTCCCCTGACCCGCCCACTGCTCCCCTGGGCAGTGTACTTCGTCGATCTGCCTGTTCTGCTCCCTACTCTGTTTTCCTGGTGAAGCCTCTCACCCTCTGCATCTCTGGCCTGAACCCCCGTTCTGTATGAATAAATAGTTCTTTAAAAAAAAAATGTTTTCGTATATATCAGTTCCAAAATAAGATTAAGAATGCAACATAGAATATGATACACAGTAGAAAGGAATATTAGGAAAATGAACTATAATGAATTAGAAAAAAACCTAAATGAAAGCAGAGTTTTTGAAAGATATATAAAAGAAGAAATGTGAGAGACATCTGGGCCATGGTGTAAGGCCTGTTATGTATACAAGTAAAATCACACAAGGCAAACAGGAAAGGGAGAAGGGTCATGCGTAAAAGATACTTTCCAACAATTTCCCAAAACTAAAGCCATCAAACAACAGAAGCAAGCAGCTCTCTAAACCCCAAATTCTAAAAAGGCAAAAGTGCTACTGACAACTGATATCTTAACAGAAAAGAGCAGATAATAGAATAATATCTTCAGATTTCTAAATCAAGATTCTTCCTAGCTGGAATTTTTATAGAGCTACTTCTCAAAAATGAAGACCAAATGGACATGAAAAGTTTTTGAAAACCCGTTCTTTCTTCTATGACATATGTAGCTGCACAGTTTATTGACACTGTAACCCACGAGTGACTGCTTCATCTCCACATGAATGTGCATCTCTTTTTTCCTCAAGGTGGATAATAAATGCTAGAAGACAGGTAAGATGGCAGATAGGTACACCGACATACAGATAGAAAAGTTTAGGTAAGTGACAGAAAAGAAAGCCCTAACATCTACTAAGCCTATGACACCAAGTGATAGCCTCGTGTGTCTGAAAGCAGAGATGGTAGCTGCACTACTGAAATTCACAAAGAAAAAAGAAAGTTGACAAATCAGATTATCAGACACAATTTTCTTGATGAATTGTATTTTTTAATAGTCTTCACAACAGATCTCTGCTCTGAGGACCACTCTAATCCCTGACGCACACTTTTCATCAGCGACAGGAACAGAGTGCACTCCAGGAAGTCTGTGTCCTTAGCAAAAACTCTCCTCACTGAGAATATTGTTAGCCTCCAAGCTAGGTCTGTCGATCTGTCTCTCTCTCTCATACACACACACACACGCACACACACACACACGCACACACACACGCGCGCACACACACACACACTAGAAAGGCAGAAATGAAGCTCAGAGAATAGTTTTGAAATGCAATTGAGTGGGAGTGAAGAACATGAAACCCTGAATCTGCTGATACAGATTTAAGACTCTTACCTTAAAGTTATAAACTACAGGCCCTCCCTGGTGGCGTAGCCAGTTAAAACACAGCACTAAGAAGCTAAAGCCACTTCCACATCAGTTTGATTCCTGCCTCCCTCGGAGGTGACCCACATGGCGCGGCAGACCTCTCCTGACCTACCTGCTGCCCCCTCAGCAGTGTACTTCATAGATCTGCCTGTTCTGCTCCCACTCTGTCTCCAGTGAGTCCTCTCACTGCCCCTGCACCTCTGGCCTGTACCCCAGTTCTGTAAGCATAAATAAGTAAATAAATTAGTATTTAAAAGAAAACAGCTCTATTGGCATTTCCAAGAAATGATCCCCGAAGCGGTGAGAGAGGCAAAGGAATGAAACTGGGGGGTTGTGTTTACAGGGAGGGAGACGCGTGTGTGGAGGAGCCTGGGAATGGGCATGGGAAGATCGGGCTGCACTGGCTGGCTGCAGGGAGAAGCTGGCTTCTGCATCAATGAGGGGTGGGGGTTGGCGTAGGGGAGAAGCTGGTTTAAGCATCAATGGGGGGCAGTTTTTCACTGGATACCGAATGCTGATTTTAGTATCAATGCATGTATGACCACAGAAGTCTAAATTAGCAAATATTTAGATAAAGTATAAAGTGAATAGTGATTCTAAGCCCACTCAGGTACAGTCGGGGTGTGGCACTTCTCCATGGAACGCACAACCCTCGACTCCATAAGCACAAAGGGCAGCCCAAGAAGTGAGAACACGGTAGGTAAGGCTACAAAAACAAAGCCTTCACCTGTATGGAACAGGGTGCCCTTAGCCAAGTACCAGGTAGATGATGAGTCTTGGGCAAACTTAGGTACGCCAGCTGCCTTTGTAGAGTGAAGGCATCAGATTCATTTCAACTGCTCCTCAATTCCTGCTCTTCTTCCCTTTCTTCTCCTTCCCATCGCTCTCTCCTCCCCTCCCTGTCATTTACCATTTAACTTTCTTTTAGCACTTAATTGACTCAGCAAATGGCAACAAGCAGCAAAAGGGAATGATTAAAAAAAAAAAAAAAAACCTTTGTTTTGTGTTTTCCTTACTGCAAATGCACAAACATATGTCAGTTCCTCCAAAACTAATTTTTCCTAAGAAACAATCCACAGAGAACAAATGTTTGCTGATGGTGATGACTATAATATGAAAAGTTTGTCACCATTGCTTAGCGCCATAACTAGGAAACCCACTTTGACTGTATGGCTTGGAACAGGCTTAATTATTTAGCTACAGGAAAGGAGTGAGGGAACAATTCTGTTTCCAATATTCATAGAAAAAGTCTCAATTCTGAAGAAATTGATAACAGATAAATTTGCCTATCCTGAAATGAGATATGTCCCTGCTGAAATGCTCTGGACACTGCAGGCCAGACTGCTTCGCTTCTGCTTCCTCCTGCAGTCTCCCCTTGACACATGGTGCTGCTGATTTAGAAGATAAATCTAAACCACATAATTTGGAAAAAAAAACATAAAAATATCTCCTTCTCTGGGGGCTCACAAAAGGAGAAGCCTCGCTGCACTGGAGGTCTGCTTAGTTTTATAATTGCCCCAGCATAGGAAGGCTTTGGCTGTGTTTTGGCTGGAAGGCTCAGAATTTAATCAGTTGCCTCTGATAGAGAAAGCAGTCAGCTTTGCTTCAGTAAGCAAGGAAGTTCTTCTGTCAGCAAGGAGGATGGCTGCTATAAGAAGCTCGCCAGTAAGATTTCTACAAGGCCACCTTGGCAGCAACTGCACCCCTTGACAGGGGGAAGACAGAAGGAACCCCAACTTTCAGAAAAGCACTTTAAGAAAGCCCCTTCTGGGGGTCAAAGGACGGTAGCAAGACCTGGCACCATGCAGCCAGCGGCAAGATCTGGAAGTCATTTCCCACGGTTTGTTTCCTTCGCTCGGCTTTCTTCCCCTCATGTAAATCCCACGCATCCAGGCCCTTCCTCCTATAACCCAGCTAGGGCCCCCTCTCCTCGTAACCTCCATTTCAAATGTGCCCTGGTTCACCTACGCGTCCTCCTAAAGATGTGGGACCTGGATCCGCCCTGGTGGCACAGCGGTTGGAGCGCTGCACTGCAAAGCTAAGCTAAACCCAGCTGTGGTGGCTTCAGCGCAAGTTCAATCCCCGCCCTGGATCTGACCCACAGGGCGCGGCAGACCTCTCCTGACCCGCCCGCTGCTCCCCTCAGCAGTGTACTTCGGCGATCTGCCTGTTCTGCTCCCCACTCTGTCTCTGGTGGATCCTCTCACCTCCCCTGCAACTCTGGCTGTACCCTATTTCTGCATAAATAAATAAAACTTAAAAAAAAAAAAAAGATTCGGGATCTGTCCAGTGCCCTTACAAGTGCTATGTCCAGGGCTGAGATTCTCTCTATTCACCTTCTACCTAACTTCACATTCACCAAAGTCCTTTGTTTCTTCACTCCTTTACATACTTACAGGCGAGGGCTTGCCAAGCATGTCTCAAATACTAAGAAAAGCAACCATAAGTAAAACAGACAAAAATGAACAATGAAAGCACAGATGGGAACAGCGATCTTGACAGAAATGGTCTTCCACGTGGGTCCAACATTAGGGGTAGAAACGCCGCGTCTCGAAAATACCCTAACATACAAGCACAGAACTTGAACACAAACTCTTCTGCTCCCAAGAAGAATTAAAATACTAAATGCTCGCATCCTCCTGGCTTTCTCGGTGCTGGGAGTAATACTGGCTAACAGTCAGACCACTAAGGTAAGAGAATAGAATGAGTAAGGGTAGAAAAGAAGGGCTCCTGAGGAAGGTCTTGCCTTGGAATGAAAAAAAGCACTGTATTCTCTGTCCCTCATGCTGTGAAAGCAAAATGAGGCTTTGTGCACGAAGGGAGATTCAAGCTACCTGAGTCTCTGTGGTGTCACAGAGCCGCTGCTTCCCTCTAGATTCCTTTCTATTTGCTTAAGCTCACCTAGTGCACTTTCTGGATCCTTGTATCTCAAAAGCTAGTGATACAGCAGCTGAGCAAACCCAAGTTTAAACATCTGATAGCTGGGTGACCCCGCTGACACGTCTGGCTCATTTCCAGGCAGCTGTCATCTTTCCTGCCTGTTACTAGACTGCTTATTCTTCTCACCAGAAAGGAGTCTCTCTTGTCTTCAAGTTGTATCAATTATTTCTTAATAATGAAACAATCTGAAGAGAAAAAATGAATGACAGAGAGAATGGCAGAAGGCAGAAAGATGCAAATAGTATTTACTAACATCATTCTAGACTGGTGATGATGATGCAGATGAGAAAGCAGGGGGAAATGAATGCTTACAAAGAGAAGAACCAACTCAATGCTGCGCGAAGCCTTCCACATGTCCAGGTGGAGGAGGAGACCATTCAGTACTGATATACCCAGAGCGGGCAAGTCAGCCCAACAGAGAAGACAGATGGAGCCAAACTACTGTCTCTGGCAGGAAAAAATTAAAAAGGCTGAGAATTTACTCAGGATTAAGAGACTAGGAAACCTGGAAGATGGATTATAAAATCTGAGGAAGACAAAGATTCCATATGCAAATAAATCTATTATTTATTTAAATGTTTAAAAAGATTTATTTATTTATGCATACAGAACTGGGGTACAGGACAGAGGCTCAGGGGTGGTGAGAGGATCCACCAGAGACAGGGTGGGGAGCAGAATAGGGAGATCCACGAAGCACACTGATGAGGGGAGCAGCGGGCGGGTCAGGAGAGGCCTGCTGTACCTTGTGGGTCAGCTCTGGGGCGGGGATCAAACTCGCACTGACGCTGCTGCGGCCAGCTTCTAGTGCTGTGCTTCAACCCGTTATGCCACCAGGGAGGGCCTTAAATCTATTCTTTAAATCCTCAGAATCTCTGCACAATTCTGAAAATGCCCTAAGTGCTTTCTAAAATATATATACATTAGCACTGTGTAAGCAGCAAGAACAAAGTGAAACAAAGCAAAACAAAAGGGAGACTGTCAAAGTGTTGGCTAGAGATTGAGGTTTTAAATTTAAAACCAAGAGACTAAAAAAATTAAGGAGATTAAACATAAAAATGTCTGTAGCAAAGGGGTGAAAAATCAAGTCGATTACCAGCTTCAGGTGAGAAGAGGCTATCCTCAACGGGCAGGGAAAACCACAGAGAGTTTCCAGGCAACACAGGGGACTATACACACACAGTTTTCTATTCTGGGTTATCGTCCTTGGGGCTAAATACCCTCCCTCTCAGACAAACAGGAAACCTTCATCTACTTCATAATCTAAAGTGAAAGCGTATACCAGGTAAAATTCTCCTATCAGCCTGTTACTTATCGTTAGCTATATTGCTGAATCATGGAACATAAGGTAACAATATCTATGTCACTCTCTTTGTTAAACATATAAAACAACAACTGAAGGAAGTAAACTTTTGCCCAAGGTTCATGTCTGCATCCATCTTGCCTATTTTAGGTTATCTTGACCCAATGCTGGTGAGCACACACTGCCCACACCCATCCCAGACCACAGTATAAGAAAAGCTAAATGTGCCCCTCTCCAGCCTCCTCCCTCTAGACAAACACAAAGTGAACAGAGATGGTGGCCACTGAGGGTTTAGACTGGAGAAGGTAAGAACACATTCTGGCACACAGAGGCTTCTCAGGAAGCTGGAGGCTCTAGGGACAAGAACTCCCAGTAAAGCAGAAGAAAAAGCCTCCAAGGACTGTACCAATAGCTTTCCAGAGCTCTAAGGTAGCCACACTAAGCTGACATGAGGGCCCGTTGAAGTCAATTGCCGAAAGTTCAAATCTGTGACATAACTTCAAATATTTTGCAGAGTAGCCCCTTGCTATAATAACACCTATTACAATAAAACAAAGGTCATGGTTTGCTAAAATAACATGCAAATGTATGACTGGGACATATAATGAGATGTTAGTACTTAGAGGGGCCAACTTCCTGTGTGATCATGGGGTACATTGTGTTTAGACTGCTCTTTAAGGAAACAATTAATGTAACATGCAGCTAGAATTTGAAGCTAGCAGAGAGTAGGAGAGAGGAGGCTTGGGGGAGAGAGAGGAGAGTTTATAGATTTACAAACAGAAGGTTAGGATGTAAAACTTTGTTATCTTTGTATAAGGCACATATTGACTTGGGAAGGTTTAGTTAGCTTTAAGCCACTTCAGCACACTTAAAATGTGACTTTTTTTTTTAAAGATTTATTTATTTATTCATACAGAACTGGGGTACAGGCCAGAGATGCTGAGGGTGAGAGGATTCACCAGAGACAGAGTGGGGAGCAGAACAGGCAGATCAACAAAGTACACTGCTGAGGGGAGCAGCGGGCGGGTCAGGAGAGGTCTGCCTCGCCATGTGGATCTCCTCCGGGGCAGGCGGGGATCGAACTCATGCGGAAGTGGCTTAAGCTTCTTAGTGCTGTGCTTTAACCCGCTGCGCCACCAGGGAGGACCCAAAATGTGACATATTTTTAAGAGCTTAAAGATATTACCAACGTTGCAAAACACCATCAAAATACATTCAGTGTTTCATGAGTTGCAAAGCAACCTAAAAATTAAAGAATGGAAAGTAAACCACTCTATCATCTCACAGAAAATACAAATATGAAATATGTCATCAAGTTAGCAAAAGAAACAATCAATCTGGTGGGCCCTCAATCAGGACTTTGGCCACCTCCAAAAGCAAGGAAGATTTAAGTAGGGGACTCAACCAGAACTTACCCTGCGAGGACAAAAAGAAAGCAAGAAAAAAAAGATAAGCAACATAATAAGTTAAATATGTATGACTTCACTATTTGCACATCTTCCTTTGTTGCTAATGATAGTTTACAAATGGCTTGGTCAAAATTTATTGTAAAGCTGTTTCACATGAAGGCCAGGGATCTGGTGTACTGAGATGAAAACCAGAGTGATTCCAGTTAAGCCAGAAATTCACAAGCCCTAGTATGGAAAACTGCTACTTGAAAATCCCAGCAGTCCATAAAACATCAATGGCATGCTAAATTAGATGACTTTAAAATTTCGAAATGAGGACTCTTAATATTAAAACTCTATAAAATGCTAGCAGATACTCACATGGGATAGCTACATGGAAAGCCAGAGAGTGGGAGAACCAGTCCCCAGAGACGTGTGAGTGTGGGGTGCTATGGAACTCCTCTTACTTTCACAGTTCAATTAAATGGGAATTTCTGGTATGAAATCTGAAGATCAACCTAAACTCTTTTTTTGCCACAGGATGAAGGAATCATAAAGAATGGTATCTTTATTCTGTTTTTATTACTCAGCTGTAACCTACATCCCATAGGTTGTGACACAGACGATTAGCAAGGCCACTGCCAGCACAATCCGTATAGTGAGTGACAGTATCCATCACCCCCAAGAGTTCATTCCTGCCTCTCTGAATGAAGCCACTGCCTTGTCTCTCCAGTCTACCCCCACCGTCGGTAACCAATTCACTGCTGTGTGTCACTGTAGATTAGTTTGTATTTACTGAAGTTTTTGAAATGGGATGCTACAATATCTGTGTTTTTGGTTCTGGTCTGCTAATTTCACTCATCAAGATTACATGGAAATTCACCTAAGCTGTGTATATACCAATAATCTCCCCCAACTTTGTTACTGGATATAACACAGTGTGTTCACTCAATCCCCTGTCTGTCACTGGGCATTTGGGTTTTTTCCCAATTGTTGGCTTGGACATTTGGCTTTCTCAATTTGTTGGCTATCATACATACGGCAGCTATGTGCATTCACATACAAGCTCTTTTACTGATATTATTGATATCTAGGAATACAAGGAGTAATAGATCATATGGTAACTGCAAGTTTACAGTGCAAAGTGGTTTGACCATTTAAGTCCCCACCAACAGTGTATTCCAGTTTCTCCACATCTTTTCAACACCTAATTATATCAACCATACAATTTTAGCTACTCTAATAAATAAATAATACTATATCACGCTGTGTTTTTCATTTGGACATTTCTATTGAGAGTCTTGTGTGCTTGCTTATCATCAATCTGTTTCCTTTGGTGACATGTCTGCTCAATGATTTTACACAAATTTTATTGGGCTATTTTACTATAGTTGTTAAATGCTGAAGTTCTTGATGTATTATGGAAACAAGGCCTTCATCATAGTAAAGTCTGCAAATGTTTTCTCACAGAATGTGCATTTTCTTCTTATTGTCTTAACAGATTTTTAAAAGAGCAGAAATTTTAAATTCTGATCATTTTTTTTTCATTTTATGGATTGTGCTTTGGTTGCATAGTGTTTAATTTTTTGCAGTTTCATTTGTTGAAAAGGTCTCCGTGAGCTAACATGGAAGTTGTCGATAAAGCAGTGCTCCTTCTGGAGACTAAAGGAGAACTCATTTTGTTGTCTTATCTAGTATGTCTAGTTTTGATTACTCCCCTGGGTAATCCAGGATAATGCCTTTATCTCAAGGTCAGCTGATTAATAAACTTCATTTCATATGCATGGTTTTATTTTCTTTCCACATAACCTAACACTCACACATTAGAGACTAGGATCTGGACATCGTTGGTCTACTGAGCATTATTGCATGTACTACATGTTTACTAACATTCATACTTTCCTATTTTAAAAACCCTTTCTCCCACTTTTACTGAAGGTGTAGTCTCACTCCCAGTTATCTATACCTTCAGAAGTTAATTTCTACTCCTGGCCCATTAGCTTTGTCTAAAGCAGTCAAATAAATAGTGCTCTTCTTTTATATTTCAAAGTCAATGTGAATGTCATCAAGTGTACTAAGCCATGCATTTGATCTATCTGTCTGTATTTTTTGCAAGACATCCCTGAAACAGCCATGCAATCACCATGTATGTGCTTGAGATAAACCAAAAAAATATCTGTAACAATTATTTTATAGAATGTAAGACTTCACTGAAGGGGTTGTCAAATGCAACCGTCTTTAATGTAATTCTCCAGTCTAAGCATTTGTGATTGTGCAAAAACCAAACTACTAACTGTAGCTACTATTTACACTTAGTGCTTACTGTGTAGCAGGTACCTTTGAAATGCTAACACCTTGCTCTAAAGCCTTGTATCAAACTCTGAAGTAGGTTTTCTTCCCCCTTCTCAGGAGAAGCTGAGTTATAAATTACATGGACATTAAATAATCCGCCCTCCTTAGCATGCGGAGGCATGACTGAGAGACACCCAGTCCATGGCTTTCTAAGCAAGACAGCACACTGCTGGGGCTCATGGCTACAAGGCTAAACAGACTGCCAGGGACACACTGGGGGAGCCCCCAAGACTCATGCTGAGCTCCACCTCAAGCAGGCCCTTACCTGCCCATATCTTGTCTGCTTATTGTTTTTACCTTGTATTGGTCAGCTTTGGCTAGGCTATGCTGCAGGAACAAATGACTCCTAAATCTTCATAACTTTCACAGCACAGATTGACTTCTGAGATCACATTACCTGTCCCTCACTGGCAGTGCTACCTGGGGCAGGCTGATCACCTGGCACACAAAGAACAAAGGTGACAAAAATCAGTGTCCGGAGAGCTTCAGCTTGAAAGGGACAGACCCGAGTTCTGTTCAGGTCTGTCAGAGTAAGTCACATGGTAAACTGTGATGTCTGCTGAGCAGAGAAGTAAAATCCTCAGATTGAAAGGAAAAGTGAATTTGGGGAATAGAAGCAAAAATCTGGCATCAGCCTCTCACTTCTGGCCTGTGCAAGCCTCCCACTCAGCATCATTGTCCACTGGACTCTCCGGCTCTCAACTCCACCCTCCATCTGTCCCGTGTCACACGTGTGCTATCCTCATCCTCCGTCTTAGTGTTTGCCAGGCACACATCTGCCAGATGAGCCCTTTGGTTAGGTCTGTGGATTTTCACCTATAAATGGCTCTAACAGAGCCCTGTGTCCAGGGACCTGCTGCTCTGGCATTACTTTACATAGATATTTCCTGAATTTCCTGAATAACTTGTGTCTCGATCTAACAAAAAATAAAAGCACATTCCATACTTAATAATGGATAGCCTGAAGGAGAGATGATGGATCACTATTATATAATGAAAATGTTTTCTGGATATAGAAAATAGTGTTTCTTTGTCAAAACTTCTATTTCTGACTAATTTCTTACACCTGCACATGCTACACTCATCATCACAGTTGTGGGGAGAAATTGCCAGATTACAACCTGTGCTGTTAATGCTTTCATAAAGAAGAAAATATTGTATAACATTAATTTTGAACTTAGCTGTGGCTTTGTGTGGGATTATATAATTTTTTGAAAACAGTTTATAATGTAATCTGGATGTGTAAAACTGTCTTAAATCACATATGAGATACAGGTGATGTATCTAAGTAACATAGATCTTATTATCCTATATAATCTTTAGCTAGAAAGAAATGTAAGTATTTATCATGCCTTGGGCCAAGAAAGGGCATCCCTGGCCCCTCTAAAGGTGTGTCCATTCTGTCCTCAGAGTTGATAACATGTATTAATGCAAGTGAGATCCTGACACATTTCCTTGGAAAATGAGGAGTCGGTAACCTAAACATTCAACTCGAAGACCAGTCTCCTAGTAAATACTCATCCTGAGGCATCCCCTAATCACATCAAACTCCATGAATCTAATCACACAGATCCTTTTCAGTGTCGCTTATCCTCCCCAACCTTCATCCCCGACCCCACCCCACTTTTTCGGTGTTGCACAAGTTGTTAAGAAAGGCCTCAATCTGCCCACATCCTCTACACCAGAGCATGGGAGTGGGAGCCGCAAGGCAGTCCGAACTGACCTGCCTCATCACTCACTCACGAAGCTCTCTTAGCTCCTGTTTGCTCTTCAAAGTCATCAAAGCTCACCACAATCTCGCCCTGGGTTAGCCCCTCATGGGCTCACTAAACCCCGTGAGGAATCAGTCACCTTACCAGGCCCACTGTACACATCAGCGGACCCTGTGCTATCTGTGGAGTCTTGGGGCTACTCTCCTCCCTTTCCTTAAGCTTGACCACTTAGCAAGCCTATTGTGGGCATCAGGGTAACTCTGTCACCTAACAACTCACACGTTGCCGCAACCACCCTGTCTGAGCTCCTACGTCTGGTCTACATTCTGATGTGAGAGTTTATGCCGAGAGGCCCTGGTTAGCCCAGATACAGGGGTGATAAACCCATCTTCTTAGCTGCCACCCGCCTTATGCTGTCCCGTCAGTTTCAGGACAAGCTGCAAAAGACGCCTGACCACGCAGCCTCCCAGCTTGCTCCCTCCACTCTACTATGCCAACAGGTACCTGCTACAGTGCCCCAGAGGCCAAGTACTCCCACTTCCCGCTGCTGTTCTCTGTCCGGCTCCCTCCCCTCAGAGCACTATTCTTCCTGCCCTGCTCGCCTTTTCAGCGCAAAGTTAAGTGGCACTTCCGCAGCAATACCCATCCCTCATCTCCTCAGGGCTCGCTCGTGCCCACGTCAGTCACATCACTGCCTGCAGCACCTTCCTGAACTAGCCTTTTTCTCGTGGACTTTGGAACTTCTGAGGCCGTCAGGTGTCTCTCTGGGTGATGGAAGAACGTGGGCGAGTGCTGAGCACAGAGTATGTGTTCTGCATGGACTCTCGGCAGGTCAAGGCAGCGCTGGCCTCAGACCCGCAGGCGCTGCCGGAGAGCAAGTCCCAAGCTACTAGGAAACGCACACGGTTTTGAAAACTACATAAGACAAAAAGCTACATAAAATATTGTGTGGTTTTTATGTGGACTATGGTAAAGTGATAACAGTTTATGTATTTGGCGATATAAAATCTATCATTAAATTAATTTCATGTTTTGCATATTTTTACTTTGTAAATGCACTGCCAGAAGATTTAAAATTATGTATGCCACTTGCATAATGTTTATTTTTACATTATTTCCATATTACAATGTGTCTAAAAGATGAGTCGAAACTTTTGAGTATGTCTATGTCTACATTATGTAGATTCTTCATCAACCAGTCCTTCTTAGACTGGGTACTTCACATATTGGCTTTCTGGTGACTACTGTGGATCACGAAGGCTGAGTGAAGAGCACGACCTGGGCTGCAGGGAGATGGACTCCAAGAGCATCTCCAGAGAGCAGCCGGGGGCTGGGGCCAAGGCAGGCCAGTGGATGCAGGTGCGGCGGGCAGCGGGGTGGGGGGTGAAGCGTGAGCGCGGCACAGCACCTTCCACACAGGGCTGACCTGCCAGGCTCCGGCAGCATCACATCCCTGATACCCACTGCAGGAGCAGGCCTCCCCCGCCCCCAAGCTGGGCATCTGGCACAGGGAGTCAGATGTCTGGGGGACCCAGAAAGAGGAACAAGCAGCCCAGAGAAATGGGAAGGATGGACAAACGGCTTGAAAAGGGACGTCAGGCACTTCACAGCAAAGGGCAGCGTGTGCCGGCGGGCGGGGGGTGGGGGGGACAGCGACTCACCCAGCATCACGTGGCTCTATACTGCAGAGGCAGGTTCTGACGGGGGCCTCCACTCTAACTGCATCGTCTCCCTACACTGTGCGGCCCTGTTCCTCTGCCTGAAGACCCAGCTCTCCCCAGGCAGTGACACCACAGCAGAAGCAAGCTGACCCAGGCCATTCAGTGGCATTTGGCCAGGAAACAAGCAAGCAAATCACAACTCTTGCCTGCTCTGTGAGTCTTCCACTGAGCTGGGGCACACGAACAGACGACAGCCCGTTTCTGAAGTTCTACCACCCAAATCCCTGGGGAAATACACCGTTATTTCCAAAATTTTCTTCCCCCATGGTAGAGGCAGTTTCTTTTATTTATGGGATCGTTAAAACCCGTATCTCTAACAAACAAAGGTGAATAAAGGTACAACTAAAGACTCAAAAAATTAAAAAAAATAAAAGTTAAGCAGCACCACAACATGGTGGCTCTGGACAACACTAATTACTGATGGTTGAGCATGAAATACAGCTAGGAAAAAAGATTCAAAGGGAAGACGAGTGCTATGCCCACAGCAGCAGTCCAGGCCTTTGCCAGGAAGACGATTCATTTCGGAGCTGGGGAAAGGATCAGCTAAGTCTACTGCAGCTTGATTCTGCAAGGCGATACGCAGAAGGGAAGCGGCCACCCTGAACCACAAAACTACCAGGTGATCCTGACTCCCACCACATAGGACCCCCGCAGCGCCTACCCGTGGAAGCTGCAAGTCCAGGGCAGGTGCAGGACGACAAGGGATGGAGCCACAGTGAGGAGTGGTTGGCAGACAACACACACTCCCCGAGCCACATGTCTGGCTGCCACGATGCCCGGCACACAGGCCGCATTCAGTTAGCAATGGTGGGTGAACCGATGAGGGAGCCGGTAGAGAAGCAGGTCAGCCGTGGGGAACTCTCGTGGCTAGCTATGTCTGAAATAGGCTTAGCCCATGACTCCTTTACTTCTGGTTCTTGGCTAGATGCTGTGCTGAGCCTAGGTGAAGAGCACATCGTGACACTGTCTCACTTAGCAAAAGGAGACCCAGCTTCTCAGAGTTCCATTTTCCTCCCTAAATTCATCTTCTTTCAAGTTTTGGTTTGATTGTGCTTACATCACTATGATTTGTTTTGATTTAAGATCCAAAATCTGAAATAAAATGTTGATGGCACTGAACTGGAATCTAGTAAAATGCAACTAGTTCAAGTTACCTGGTCATCTTCACCATTTAGGAACCAAGAAGCCATTAACTATTATGTTGAAGCATTCATGTGAATCTCAAAATTCATGTCTTAAACACAATGCACTTAACTTGTAGACACAGATCTGCTATTCAGGTATATCTGCTGCTAACAATTAAAATTAAAATTGAAAACAATAATAAATTTTGAGTACTTACTGAACATATACCTTTATTCTATGGAAGAGGTAGTCTTTCCATTTCTGCCTGACAGAAGATGACTCAAACAGAGGATTAAGAAGGTTAGTTCCAGACCCACATGCAGCTAACTGCACTTCCAGCAACACTGACTGGGATTCTGCGCTACTTCTGGAGCAGATGAACAGAACAAGTACTGAGGATGAACACGGGGCCAGGAGAGGAAGCGGTATTAGTTACCTGATCAGCGGCAATGGCCCCCACCTTTCAGTCTGGTCAAGCAGACAAACAACCGCAACGCAGCATGCTGCTGCTATGACGGAGAGACACGCCAAGTGCAAAATGAAACCCCCAAACTGAACATGGGGGTGGAGGGAGGTCAGGAGGAACTTCATAGAGAAGAGGGCATCTGGATCTAAGATGCAAGAAGTAAATTATTAAATAAATCAACCACTACAGTTAATATCGGGCACATATCCCAAGATGGTGGGAATCTTCACATGAGTTTCTGCAGCAGTAACATGCAAATAAGCCTGGAAACGTACCTAAAGCAACAGTCTGCATTAGGGCTAGAACACCTAGATGTCTGACCTCTTCTGCCAGCCCCAAAACTAGGAGTGTGGCTGCAGTCGGAAGGTCTTCCAATGAACAGGTCACTGTGGGTAGGCACCAAATTATCAACCTCCAGATTTGGGGACATGAAAGCCTTCAGATCTTCTCTCACAATGCTCAATAAGTATCCTGAGCCCTTGAGGCTGCAAACAAATGTGACATTTGACTGCATTTGGTAATTATTTGCTTCTGAGCATTTGTTTGTCATTATTTTCTGTGTACCCTTTGTAGGATTTGTGTTGAGATTTCCCATATTGACAGACCAAAATGAATTCATTGTAAATTCCTTTGGTGGATAATTACTACCTTTCTGAATAAAATTCGTAATAGGGGAAGAGTAAAGATAGGCATGGGGGGAAAATATGAAGAACTTGCATTCAATTGATTATTTTTTTTCCTGTTCTTATGAAAATGGAAGCACAAGATTGCTAAAACAGAGCTATCCTGGTTAGAAAAAAAGAAGTCAGAAGCATCCTCTTGGTTGCCTGTACAAAAGAATACAGATGTGTTTAGCAGGAGTTTTAAATGTAGGAAGTCTTTGAACTTATGGGATGGTGGGTTACAGATTACTAGAAAACCAAATGAAACCAACTAGTAGCTGTAGTTGTGTTAATATTGCAATTAAAATTCTGAGATGCCCAAATTAACAATCTTGAGCAACTAAATATCACAAATGTGGCTGAGTACTAGCTCCACAGCGATAAAAGCAACAGAGATGCTAGATGAAGTTAGTTTTCACAGGATAACAACTCACTCTCCAAGCCACAGTGACTCTGTGAATCATTTTTGTTATTCTAGTCTGGGCCAAAAGAGTTTCTGGGGTTCTCTCATGAGTTTGGTTTTGGCTGGTCAGTCCATGGTGGTTGTAGGCCGAGGTTCTTTCACCCAGTGCCTGGCATCGGGCAGGGGAGCCTCCAGGGTGTTGAGTGACAAGGTCATTCATCATTCATGCCCTGCCAGACTCTCCTAGACTTTGACCTAGTGATCACAGAATCCCAAGAATAGCAAGGAAAAATGAAACTCACTATTAAAAGTTTTTCACACCATTGCTTACAGAATATTTTCTAACACCCCATTGAAAAAGGCCAACACTGGCCCTCCCTGGTGGCGCAGCGGGTTAAAGCACAGCATTGAGAAGCTAAAACCACTTCCGCATGAGTTCGATTCCCGCCTGCCCCGGAGGAGACCACATGGCGCGGCAGACCTCTCCTGACCTGCCCGCTGCTCCCCTCAGCAGTGTACTTCGTCCATCTGCCTGTTCTGCTCCCCACTCTGTCTCTGGTGAAGCCTCTCACCGCCCCTGAGCCTCTGGCCTGTATCCCAGCTCTGTATGCACAAATAAATAAATCTTTAAAAAAAAATAAAATAAAAAATAAAAAAAAAAGAAAAAGAAAAAGGCCAACACACAGCAAAGCCTAGGTTTGAAAGATACAGAAAAAAGCACCACCTCCTTGGCAAAAGGAGCTGTGAAGTAATGCTGGGAAGACAGGCCTGCACAGATTAAAAGAATCAATGGCCATATTTCTAATCTGCCACAAGATAAAACTTAATTCAGTATCTTCAAAACCCAGCTAATAAGAAACAGAAAATGCTGCATGTGCTCAGTTGCTGCCCCCAGCTACGCAGACCATCACTCACACCTTAGAAGAACTATATGTTGTTGATAAGAGCTTAAAAAGAATAACAAACCATTAGAATAACATATGACATAGAATGGGAGATTCAATCATAAGAAGAATTGAATATTTAAAAAATTAATTGTAGAATAAATACGTTTCAAAGAACAACATTCAATAAGCTAATCATTGCCACAGAGGAAAAGACTCTGATAACCAAAGAGCACATCAGAAATGTGTAACAGTACTGAGAGAGAAATGAATGAAGGATAAAAGAAGATCCAATTATTGAGCATTTTTATCCACCAAGTAAGAAGTTCAATAAATGGAATCAAATTTTTATACAGTAATGTAATAATTTTCTGGAATATTACCTCTAGGCAAACCTTGCTACTGGAGGTGGGGGTGAGGTGGGACATGCAATGTGCACCAGAAATACCACTATCACATACACTAGGAAAGGTTTTATACTTTAACCAGAAATAAGGGAAGAATTCTGACAGTACCCAGGCATTAAACCAAATTATTTGGAGGAAGGAGGAAAAATCTGGTTCTTCTAAAAAATTTTCACAGCAATATTCTGTATCCAGAGACAACAGGATAATACTTACAAAATCCTGAAGGAACGAATTATGAATCAAGATTTCACTTAATTTAAATGGCATTCAAGTGTAAAGACAGTAAAGGGTCAATTATTTGAAAATATTAAAAGAAAAAAAAAAAAACTTGAGAACTGAAATACACAGGGCCATCCAGAAAATACAACTACTTAAAAGAAAACTCAACATAAAAGAGCTCAGGACAAAGAAAGGCTGGTAGTAGTTCAAACAGCAGAAATGATTTTTTAAATGCTATAAATCAGATTACTGGAGCAAATGCATTGACTGAGATCTGACACCACAGGAAGTCAGCAAGGATCTAGACTTTAACTAAGAAGTAAAGACATTATATGCACAACTGTCTCCAGCTAACTTATATTTTTCCATTACCTATTTTATTAAACTTAGCAGGGCATTTTAGGAAAAATACCTTTAGTGATGAAGGTATATAGCTATAGTTAGAGTCTATTTGTATTTCTGTATTATAAAGGGTGGTGGTGTACTATTTCATTTAGTTCAGTTTTCTTATGTCTGATTTAAGTTATGTACCAACTTTAATCTGAAATAGCATCAGTAACATGATTTTATTCCTAGAACAATATAGCTCTCTTCCACTTGTCTCTGTATTTACATATTCAAAGAAATTAATATAGTCTTACTGGTGTTTACTAAATGTTGATGATGTTGATTTCTGAGTTAAGGGTGTGACTGACATTTTCCCAATCTTTTTAAAGTTACCTTTTCTGCATTATTCGGAGTCATAGTACAAGTCCATATATATTTTATTAAAAATTTACCGATCCTTAGAAGAAACAACGAATATGGGAAGTAAAATATCAAGTGGTTCATTCCTATGGACTATGACGTTACATTTTTTGTTGCGCTTTTCTGTAATTTTTAAAATACTTTTAACACTGATTGCATGCTAATTTTGAGGGGAAACGAATATGAATCACCAAGAACTACATCTACTTAAAAGAAAACTCGACACAAAAGAGTTCAGGACAAAGAAAGGCTGGTAGTAGTTCAAAACGCAGAAATGATCGTTGTTGTCTATTAAAATCCGTTGTTGTCTCTTAAAATCTGTTGGCCCCGTTAGTCACACCTCTAGGCAAACCCCAGATCAACTCAAAGATGTTCCCTTCTCCTAGTTACCATCTGCAAGAATGTGTGACTCCCCAGTGCCTCACTGAAGATTAAGCCAATGGCTGGGAAAATCCGCAGAATATTTGACACAGGTCCACGGCACAGTCTGACGATTATGAAAAAATGGGATGTTTAGCTTAAAACCCTGTTAAGAGACACCTGACTGGAAACTGAATGCGATCTTGTGGCGTGTTACTGAGAGAGGAAGGAATGGTTGAAGGGAATGAGGAGGAACGTAAGAGAACTGCACCAGGCTCTCATAAAGTGACTGAGATCCGGTAGTGAAAGCCTGACCTTCGGCAAATGGTGGGAGGGCAGGACTACCTGAAAGGCATCACTATCCACATCCCCAGCGCCAACCGTTTTGCTACTGGAAATGGCAGCAAGAAGGCTTGCAAGCAAGATAAAAACAGGGACCAATAATGAAGCACATGAGAACAGAGAGAAAATGATGTTGTGAGAGGCTGGCCTTAGGCCCTCACGGTTTTCCCTCCCTCCTGCCTTGGCCTCCTGCTTAGAAGTCCTGGAGAATCTCTTTCTCTAGGAGGCAGAAATCCAGCCAAGCTCTGAGACTGTGTCTGTGAATGAGAAGGGGCTCCGGGAGGTCCCAAGGAAGGCAGGGATGCCTAAGTCAGCCCCCTGTGAGCAGACAGTAAAAATCCTGCTCTAGAGAGCCCCAGAAAAGCTGAAATACAAGCAGCCAGCGTCTCTGTACAAAGGAACATATGTAACGCCGCCTTGGGCCCATGTGGTTCTAAGAAAGCTTCTTGAGTAGTGCTCTCTTCCAGGGCAGGGGCCTCACTGAGACCGACTCAGTGATTACACATCCAATTTTCTAGAGAAAAAACAGAACTTACAGAGAAACTAAGCCATGTGCAGAGTCAGGTTCGCAGGAACTAAGCACACCATGGCTGACTCCAAAGCCCATGGCCGCCCTGCCACCTCGCATTACAAGGCGTGTTACTTACTCATAGGCACAGCAGTTGACTGTATTTTATAATGTGATAAAACTGGACAGTCTCAGGGTGGAACCCTAGAGACATGCCAAAGGTTCTTTTATTATAATTAATCTGGACCTAGTTTCCAGTTTTAAGGTGGAGTTTTTTAATGGGTGATTCAAAAATAATTAAATTGTGGTTTTGAAAAATATTTAATTTAGCCAAAGCAGGGGCAGATCCTGATGCTAAAGAAATGAAGCTGATGAAATGAATTCCTGTACTCAGAAGCAACCTTGGTGAGCTCTTGACCAATTTCGGCGAAAGGACTTTAAACACATCTAATGTTTGTTATAGCAGAGTTAAGTATCAACACATTCCCTTTAAACTTCTTCCAGATAGTCTATTAAAAAAGACACATTTTCAAAAGAAAAAAGATTCATTGTGCAGTCAGGCTATAAACGACCACATATTGGTCAAATCTACCATGGAAATACTAGAAATACATTCGAAAATCTTTTTTATAGTTGTGAAAGCAATTTAACTACCAAAAAAGAGAGAGCGCTTCGAAGGCATCGCCATAACCTAAAGCACAGGGCTGTTTTATTTTTTCCTTTTAAAATAATTTCCTACTTTAAATTCTGTTTTTAGGTATCTACACAGTCCACAGTAAGTGTGGGTGTAGGTTCTTATTCCTTGTGCCCTTTTTTGTGCCTGAAATTGGGAGTGCTGGCCCTCCCGGCCTCCTCCCGATGCTCTGCCCACCAGGCTCTGAGTGTCTGGGCCGCGGCAGCAGACTGCAGAGTGCGCGGCCTGAAGCACGTGGGCTGGAGTCTGCGGGCCCCAGGGCTGGCTGAGCAGCGAGCAGAACTGCTGAGTTTCACACGGCAAGGACTATTTGCCACTCTGAGCCCAGGACCTATGAGAGTGAGGAGGCCTTCAGGCAGCATTTGTTCAAAGTATACGATAAGGTTATTGTTGAGATTAACAGAGAAACTGCTTCTTTAAAAGGCCCAAGCACTGTATTTGCTAGAGCAGCCTCTGGCTTCACGGTGAGGCTGTGCAGAAAGTCCAGAGCCCAGAGGTGCCGACGTCCACGCTCAGAACTCACCACCACTGGTGTCTCCCCCGGCAGGAGACTGTTGCCATGGATGGACTTACTCTGTGCATCATTATCAAGTCAATTTCAGGCTTGCGCTGTTCGTCATAAAGGTCTGGACAAACACATGCTGACATACACACACACGCTGACATACACACACCTTCGCAGCACCCGCAAGGAGAGTTCACTGCCCTAAAAATCCTGCGTGGCCACCTTTTTATCCTGCCCTACCCCAACCTCAGGCAACCACTGACCCCGTTATTAGCTCAGCAGTTCCGTCTCTTCAGGATGTCCCAGAGCCCAACAGTACGCCGCCTTTCCCGGGGGTGTCTTTCACCCAGCGACATGCATTTCACTCCTCCCATCATCTACTGGCCGCACAGCTCCTGCCATCTCGGTGCCAAAAATACACATTGCTTGATGTGCCAAAATGCATTCAGAAGAACCACTTTTAAATGATACTCAGACCAAACGCCATACCAGTGTGCAACTGCTGAAGTGTGATTTCACTGCGGTCAGCTGGACTCTGCATCAAATCTTGATTTTTGAGTCACAGAGACCTGCTGATTTCTCTTTTTCAGCAACAATAAGAGGGTCCAAATATGTTTAAGACATGCCTGAGGCACATCCAAATCTCACACCCACAGAGCTGGCCACTTGAAATTGTGGCTCCAGAGTGCTAACGTGCCTTGAATTTGATGTCAAGGAGTCACTCTTCCTTTCATCAAGAGCCTCTGACTAAGAAAGTTTCCAGACCAAATACATGTTTCTCATTTCTCATCTCCAAAGATGAATTCAACATCAAGCCTAGCTCTGGTATGGAAAACTTGGAAAGAAAAGCTGGTCTCAGGCCGACCCTCCCTGCCAGGGTGCAAATGAAACGCTGGCAATACCCTCACTGGCACCAGCTCCGTGACGTGCCACAGCGAGAACAACAAAGTGCGACATAGGGTCCCTCAGCAGCTAGGGGCTGCGCTTCCAGGACAGAGGGGCCAGCATCCTTCAGTGACCGTGATCCTGTCAAGGAGCTCCGGCGTAACCCATCTGTCCATAGGCCTTAGAAGAGATTTTCCAAACTTCAACAGCTAACCTCCTTACTGTACAAAAGTGTATGTTTCTGCAAGAATGCTTCAGAGAAACCCCAGTTAATAATGTGACAAAATTGTTGCCTTGGAAGAATAAAATTTCACTTACCTTGTTCTTCTCATCATAACTTTGGACATCTATTATTAATAAACTTTGAGACCTAATCTGGAATTTTCATGTCATATTTGGAGTTAAATTTAATGTCACCACCCTTTCATTTTCATGCATGTTTATACCAAAGAGTCAAAACTAAAATGAAAAGGTTTTTCTTTGGTCCCTAAATGAGGCTGAAATGATTTCACTCTTCACTCCTGGAGCTGTACTGGAAGGCTGCAACCCAAGACAGAAACAGAGGATTAACATGCCACCTCTTGCTTTAGAAGAGACTGTCCATAGGTCGACATCTGATCTCCTTAATGAAGTGGGAACTACCAAACAATGTCCTTAAAAAGAGCATAATCTAGAATCCTAAAGTGGTAAAATTTCCTCTATAGTGGGTTACTCCCAAGAAGCAAAATTTACCCTATCTTCTTTGTTTTCAAGTCTATTAGAAAATCATGAACCCCTTTGATATGGCCAAACACACTCACATGGTCCTCAGCCAGGCAGAGGCTGAGAGCGGTATCAGCTCATACACTCTACACTGAAAGCTGCTTGGAATGAATGCTGATAAGTCATCACAGCATCATCCTAACTCAAGCAAGTTACAGAGTAAAGGACATTTGAAAACTATGGCAAAGTTTTTGTTGTTGAGACTTTTTAAATTTAGGTTTCTTGAAAATCATTCACCATCACTTACACCCTCTTTAGTAACTATATCTAGTCAGTGAGATTTTTTGCCTTGTCTAAAATGTCACTCAGTGATAATTTATCTCCACTCTATAGTAAATACCGATGTTAACAATTTAAAACAAAAGGATAAGGATTTATAAGAAAGATTGCGAGCGAAGACAAAGGCGAGTGCTAGATCCCTGGCGTCCTCACAAACATAACAGGGGTGCTCTTAAACACAAATGAGTGTGTTTACTGGCATCATTACCGGATAATAATGTATTGCATGAATACATGAGAACTAACAAAATCCTTCAGGAATCAGAATCGCCTTTCTAATAAGGAACTCCTCCAGGGAGCGTGCGCATCAGAAGCAGCCACTGTCAGAGACACTGAGGAAGACCAAGGGAGAAGACACAATGCCATAGTGACTGACATGGTCACAGCTTCTACTCAGTTTCTCTCTTCTCATTTTTCAGGTGGAAAGTAATACAAGTAATAAAAAGCCGAAGAAGCAATTCTCACGCGAAAGAATTTAGAGGCAGTGGCACAAACAAAACATCCTTGAATCAAAGGCGATGATTTTTGCCAAAGGGATTCATGAGGCCAAGAGCTACATACTTCTGCTCGAAGGTACAGTTTCCAAGTTTGTTTTCATTTCTGAAGAAGAGCAAGAAAATAAAATGTCAATTGTCACTTCAAGAATGTGGAACCATCTACAACCTTTTCCTTCTCTCCCAAACGCCTGTAAAACTTGGCTCAGAAACCTCTCTATTACTGTAAAAATAAATGAGAAGATTGTGCATAATCCCATAGAAATCCACGTTGCTGGTGTATTGAGAGGGATCTGCTTTCCTACTCCCAGATGACTGAATTAAGGCATGAGCTGCGGGGAATGCTTTCAAAACAACTGTGCTCATTAGTGCTGCTTTCGGAGGAAGAATCCGCGGTGCACCAGATCCCCAGGGCCACCCCGTGCGTGAGTGGCCTGTGCAGTGACATCCACTCTAGTCAACGTACAAAAGCTCAATTCCCCCGGTAGCTTTGCAGGCCAGAAGACTTTCATCAAGGAAAGGATCGAGAAAGTCACTTGAAATTGGCTGATCTTGCGTTGGAGCTGCAGTAGAGGCGGACAGCTAAAAATCCACAGCTTAAGCTTGCCTTCTATCGGGACAGCAGTTGAGTCTTGGTTTATTAAAATGATGAGCGTGGACAGCACGGCAGTGAAAGGAGCATATCCTCTACTTCCAGGCCCAGGCCCAGCTCACAAGAGGGGCACAAGAAACACACTGCCTTCCAGCAAAAGTGAGAGTGTACAGCCAAAACTGTTTCCCTAGAAGAGACCCATCGTAACTGAAATCACTGGAGTCACTTGATTTACTACAGAAGATGCGCAGTTGGTGTGCAGGAGAAACTATCTTTAATCAAGTTCTGCCCCAAGATAGAATAAAAAATGTTTTGCCATGAAGAGAATGGCTAAGGAACTGATAAGCCGTTTTTCTCCCCCTCGAGGAAGTTAACTACTCCCTACTCTGTATTTCTAGCTGTAAACCCATCCCCACTGGTACCTGCAATTCACAGTTCTGTTCACCCAGCTCTCTGCTTCCAGTACCACAATTCTGCCTTCACTGGAGACCATCAACACATGCACAGCCCACCTCGCTATCCTGAGTGACACAATACAGCTGAAGCTCTTCCATGATTCCCTGAGACTCACCCCAAGAAATAGATCCTATCAAAAGCGCAATCTTTCTATGGTAGTGATCAATCACTAAGAAGGTAACACATTCTAGGGCTATCCTGTCCTACGGGATAGCCGATCTCAATGATTTTCTAGGAGTGTTCACATTTTGCCCGTATGTAGGGCCCACACAGGTCAGCTGCACCTGGGAGGACACATGAGAATGCCCTCCAGGCAGCAAGGAGAGCTGCTGGCAGGAGCCGAGCTAAGTGAGCAGGTGACACAGGCACGCCGACGGTGCCACTCACCTCACTCACTCAGGAATCTCTGCTGATACTGAAGAACCACCATCTCCAGGAATTAAAATGAACTGGGGGTCATTTCTGGGGCTGTTCTCTTCAGTACACAGAACCACCCACACTACCAAGTCTCCTACTTGGAAGCTAAAGTAGACAGTTTAGACAACGAAAGATGAAAAAGACAGATAATTGTTTTTTCATCAAACAACGTTTAAGCTCTGACAATCTGTCTGCACTTCAACCTCCAGCTCCCCAGTGCATGCGAAGCCACAGCCTGGGGAACAGCGGCTCCTGGGGTTGCAGCGGGGGCACCACCTATTCCTGCTGCCTGCTGTCCCGGCCACTACTCGACTTGGGAGTCTGCCCCTAAGCCTCAGAGACCAGCGCAGTCAGGGCTGGTGCCAAAGCGTCAGCACTCAGCTCCCGGAAATGAGGCTGTCCAGAAGGCAGCCGTGAATTGCTGCCTCCCCTTGGGTGTGGCTCACCTTGCAGGGCCCGGCCCGGCTGCTGCCCCCACAGAGTGGAAGGGATGTCTGCTTTGGCACTGCCAGCTGAGTCCATCCGGGCCAGGGGCCAGCAGCGTATGAGGTGGCAGGCCATGCAGGTATGCATGACTTGTGTCAAAATCTTCAAGATACACTGAGAAGGATTTATGTCCTCTGCATCTAAGTGGGCTTCTCCATGGGAAGATTTGCCCCAAGGGAAAGAGACCTCTAAATACACAGTGTGCCACTGCACGATATCCCGACATGTATTAGCAACGAGGGTGTGTATCTCCCTGGATAATTAACAGAACTCTCAGCCGCTGACTACAGAGCATCTTCAGACCCATCCACAACATGACCCCTTTCTCGCAAAACAAAGACATCTTGCTTTTGCTGCTGCTGTACACAAGACCAAAGGAGCAAGACTCCAGAAGTGAGAGGGCCAACTCCTTCCACTCTTTACCCACAGTGCAGCACTGTTACCACGGCCAGTGGCAGCTGCAGCAGCGGCGGCGCTCACTGGCCCGCACCCTCAGCCACTGCGGTGAATGCCGCCCGGCCTGGCCTCCTCCCAGATGGCTGCTCTACACCGAGGTGGCTGGAGGCGAGGCCTCTTGCAGCCTCCAGTATAGGTGAGTGGACCAGGACGGCCCCTGTATGAGCCACACTTCCTCTTGACGGCACTGACGAGAGCATGGGATACCCACCAGTGCCCCCAATGGAAGGAGCAGCCAGTCTCCATTCTAGCATACACAGAGGGTGGCGACAGTGGGTGCTGAAAAAGACTGAAGCACTGTGGACGTCCTGGAAGAGCAGAGTCCAGGAGGTCACCTTGAGTTCCCATGCTGAGTCCCCTTCTTGGTTCTTGTGTGCCAGTTTCTTGGGCACTCCCTATCTCGTCTACTCAGATTTCTCTTTAGTCTAGGCTGGTGGGAAGACATGCCTGGCCTAACCAGAAAGAAACAAACCTGTCAAACTTATTTTTCATTCATGAAATAGGTGTAACAAAGAGAACTCGCAAGGCCTTGCAGGACAGTTAGTAAATGGGAAAATCTACCATCAAGGTGAACGTGCTCTGAAGTCCGGTGCAAAGTGGCCATACAAGGTCCTCCATGACCAAAGTCTCAGTGCTGGAGCGAGGAACAGTGCAACGAGTTCGGCCACTTCTGAGCTTTGCATCTGTGCATCAACAAAAAGCTGGGATGACTGGTAGGCCCAGCCTGCGCTGAGCAGACTGTGAATGTCACCAGTGACATCAACACCCAGCCCAGAGCAGTAGCTGGGTGGTTATAATGGGAAGGAATCTGCGGTTCAAGCTCACAGAGGGTGATGGTGGCACCAATACTGGAAGATCCGGCACGTTCAGAAGGAAGGGACACGCCCCAGGCAGGGTAAACCACAGCAGAGACACAGGACCGCACAGGCTGGGCACCCCCAGGCACGGAGCTGTGGGGACGTGGGGATGGGCGCACACGAGGGCAATGTGCCTGGTAGTGCCAAGGGATGGGGACCTGGCACCATCGGCAGGAAACTGACGACCCATGATCATCATCTCAGAATTAGGAGACCTCACCGTAGCTGTGTTTACAGATAAGGAAAACGTTAAAGAAGGATAACATGAAGGCGGAAAAGACAGTGAGGTGAGTCAGACGGCGCTTGCTGTGGCCTGGAACTTCCTCTATCAACGAGATGTTTCTTACATAAAGAAGAAGAGAAGTTGATTTCTGCATTTGAGGACCAGATGTTTAAAATACCTAGGCTTACCCAAAGGCCATTTTATTCATGAATTTCTACATCTAAAACACATGTTCCTCTCTTTAACACCCAGTTCAAGATACCCAGGGGGAAGAAACCATCCAAAAAGGGGCTTCCTATATCCAGGCTCTAATAACAGATAACAGATCTGCCTTAATGCCCCATATCCAGGATTTACCAGGAGTTCCTGAAACCACACCTGGCATATCAAAGACTGGTAACGGGAAGGACATTCTACTTCTTTGTTATTTATACCCTGCTTTCTCCCAAGGTGGTTTTGAGGCACTGCACCCTGCAGTATAAATGCTTACATCCCACAGTCCTCTTGAGAATCTAAAACTTCCACAAAGAAAAGGGCCGCTAGGTTACAGGCCCATCCTAGATTCCTCTACTCGGAATGTCCTCCTCTGGGAAATTCAGACCAACTTACATTTTTGTCCTGATAATGAGTAATGGCAAGAGAATAGAATAAGGGATTAGGATGGATATGAGAGCGCAGCTAAACAAAAGATGAAAGAGATTAAGGAGGAGTCCACTGACCAGCAAAAGGGAGGGGGGGTGCCGAGGAAAAGCAAAGAGAGCCTGTGATCACAAAGGAGGAGCATTGCGAAGGGCAGTCAGTGAGAACTAGTCAGGAGGGAGAATGTACAGAACCAGAAAGGTCTCCCCATACAATCATTGCACTCAAACTCCCCACTGGTTTTCATTATTGAAACTGACAAACTGATCCCAAATCCTTCCTGAAATGCATAAACATAAAATAAGCAAAATAATGTTTAAGTTGAAAACTACATACTGCCTTGTTTCAAGATTTATTACTAAGCTACTATAATGAAGTATATATAACATGGTCATAAAGGCAAACAATATTCTAATTTAACAGAATAAAGTAGTAAAAGTATCATTTCAATCAATGGTTTGTAACAAGTAAACACCCAAACTTAAACATTTTGAAATAGGCCCTCCCTGGTGGCGCAGCGGGTTAAAGCACTGCACTGAGAAGCTAAGGCCACTTCCGCATGAGTTCAATTCCCGCCTACCCCGGAGGAGACCACAAGGCGCGGCAGACCTCTCCTGACCCGCCCGCTGCTCCCCTCAGCAGTGTACTTCGTCGATCTGCCTGTTCTGCTCCGCACTCTGTCTCTGGTGAAGCCTCTCGCCACCCCTGAGCCTCTAGCTTGTACCCCAGTTCTGTATGCACAAACAAATAAATCTTTAAAAAAAAAATTTGAAATAAACGCAACCCATACTTTGAATGTTAAAATTTAAACTCAAAATGGATCATACGAGAAAATAAGAACACTAATAGAAGGTATTTGGACCTTGAGTTAAACAAAGACTTCTTAAAAATGACTCTGAAATCATGATCCACAAAGGAAAACCTGATCAAATGTGCATTCTCAATGTTAAGATCTGCTTGAAAAAACAAACAACAAAAACAGTTACGGAAGTGAAAAGATCAACCACAGGCTACAAGGAAAGGGTGGTCGGGAAAGTCAGGACATTTTTTTCGTATGTTTGTGTCCTGACTTTTCTAACAACCCAATACCCAGTTCTACTTCTACAAGGACTTGTATACACATTAGGCAAAAAGTCATCAGAACTTGGTCATAAAAAGCTAACAGTCCAATGTTTGAAGTGATCACAACATTTGAGCAAGTATTTCAACAGAAAGGACGTCCGGACGCCAGGCTGCACTGACGAGCACACAACCATGTGACACAGTCAGAAAGCTGCCCTGAGGTAGCTCCATGCCATCTCTGCACGTCTGAAGCGGAAAGGCTACCTGTGGCGCACACCGGCAAGGCCAGGGGAACCAACCCCAGACGCGGTGGGGGAGGCACACACACACAGGCACGCAGGACACCGTCTGACAGCGTCCTTAGCATGGACCATACACCTAAGGCGAGACTCGGCACTCCACTCCTACATGCTTATCCACGAGCGACAGGAGGAAACTGCCATGCAAAACATAAACGTTAGAAGTGGCCGAAGTGAAAGGAGTTGAGAGAGTGTATGTACCCTGTGTGATTACGTTTATATACAGTTTGAGAACATCAGATTAATTATTGGTAACAGAGAACAGATCAGCGGTTCCCTGAGGATGGAGGAGATGAGGGAGTAAAAGTCAGTCAATAGGAATTATAAGTTCCTGAGATTAAAAGTGCTCATTATGTGCGTGGGGACAGTGATTTCAACATGCATGCCTCTGTCTGGTATTAGCAATTATATACCTGAAACGTGCAACTTACTGCATATTAGTAACAACCTCAAAAGGTTCCTTTAAAAATTAAAACACAGTAAGATCTATCTTCAAACAAACTAGAGTAACTATCAAAGACTGACAGTGCCAGACACTGGCAAATATTCTGAGCAATGGGAGCTTTTACCTTCAACCTGTTGTGGGTAAAGGTGCTAGCAACCCCTGGGACAGCTCTGTGCAATTCTGTGGAGAGTTCAAAGTACGCCCACTGACAGCCCAAGGCATATATCAAAACATGCACCCCTTAACAATAATCTGATGACATGGTTCATGCAGAAGATCTACTCTGTCCCAAAGCTAGAAAATACAAATTCTGGCAACTGGAGGAAAAAAAAAAGATGAACAATAGAATGTTATAGGGCAGTAAAAGGAGGAATCTACTGCAACATGAGCCAGTATGGATGACTTGCAAAAATCACGTTGCTGATCAGCAGCGAGACACATGAGAGCACACTCTGTGTGTCCCACTGACCCTGGTGCAGCTACAGCTGGAACTACTGCCAGTACATAGCATCTGCCTTTGGCAAAGAGCAGGGAAGAGACTTGGAGAAGGCTGAGGGAATGGGGGGAGGAGACCTAATGAAAATGCATTTGTCAAAACACATAAAACTGCATGTACAATGACCTATACAATGAAAAATCATCAAATGGAAATCATTTTCAATGTATAAAAATGAATACAATTTTAAAGGACTAGAAATAAACTGTATGTCATTAGATAACAGAAAAAATGGGCACATTCCCAGAAACACACGTAACTATCAAAGCTAGACCCCCCAGAAGAAATATAACCCCGCAAAAAATTGAGAACACTATTTCAAATTTCTGAGTTCTAGAAATGTGTTACAAACCTGCATCATTCTAAGTCACTGAGTCTGTGGCAATTTGTTACAACAGCAATAGGAAATTAACATAATAAACGTGCAGATAAATGAAACAGAATTAAGCAACTGGAAATAAACTCATACTATGAATTATTTTCAAGGTCTCGAGACACCTTACACCGTAACTTTAAGAAAATGTGGTTGGAACACTGGATATGCACATGCAAAAAAATGAACTTGAGCCCTACTTTCCTGCCAGACATGGAAATTAACTCACAATACACTACCTTTCTGTATGTAAGAACTAAAAGTTTAAAGTCTTAGAATAAAACAAGGGAGTAAATTTGTGTGACCTTGATTAAATCAATACCAAAAGCACAAGAAAAATAAGTGCTATCTCAAAAAACTTAAATTTTTGTACTTCAAAGAGGACTATCCAGAAAGTAAGAAACATGTACAAGGGGATAAAACATAAAACCTCCAAAGGACTTATGTGCAGAATGTAGGGAAGATGTATGGAATTTCTACAACTCAGCAATAAAAAGAGACACCACCCAATTTAAAAATAGACTAAGGATTTGAGCAGACATGTCTCCACAACATGTGAATGGCAAAAAAAAATCTTGAAATGATGCCCAACACCAGGATCATTCAATAAATGAAAAAACAAAACAAAAAACAATCACAAGGAGGTGCCCCTTCACACCCATTAGGATGATCATCATCAAAAGGATGATAACAAATGTTGGTGTATAAGAAGCAAAACTGAAATCTTCATATATTGTAGGTGAGATTTTGAATGGTGCAACAACCATAAAAAAAAAAAATTTGCCATTCCTCAAAATGTTAAAGAGCATATCAGCAATTCTACCATTTCCTTACCTGGCAGTCCATCTCCTTACTCACACTAAAAAGGGATGGAGTATTGATACTTGCTACAATATGGATGGCATTTGAAAACATACTAAATGCATGGGTTCACTCACAGAAAACCACAGGTATTATTCCACTTGGAAACTCTACAAGGGCATGAGAGGGAAAGCCAAGCGCAGGACCAGGGTGGCGGGGGGGGGGAGGGGCGCAGGGAAGGGGGGGAGACGCAGAGTGCTACATTCTTGAAATGGAGCAGGACCAAAATGCACAGATGTGTGACTTGAAGCTCTTAGGTTTCAACCACCCACTTTCGGGTCACAATAAATACGTTTTGGTTTGAGTAGTCAATTACTACTGGTACCATGGAAAGAGAAGCATACAAGGGAATCAGAAACTTGTGGGGAAACAGTTCATACACTACTACTCCATGGAGTGAGACTGGGGAAGAGGCAAGGTGCTGTGGAGGAGGCTGGAGAATGGGATAAAATGGCAGAAATCTAGGACAGTAACTGACAGTAACTGAGTGCTAGCAAGTAGCAAGGGTAAAGGGGAGAGAGTCTGGTCAGAGAAAGAGGAAGTTCTGACTTTCCAATATCCATGTACTGAAAAAATCGTGCTGTACCTTAGGTATGGATGACTCCAGGAGAGTGAAGATAGAATGAACAAGAAAAGAGGCGGGCTAGAATTCTGAAACCCGACTGTGTTCTTCAAGTGCACTGAATCTATTCTGACAGATAAGGTGAAATGGAGAGGAACACTAAGCAGAATTTTTTTTTTTAAACTGTAAGAAATAGTGAAGAGAACAAAGCTAGAGTGAATCTATTAATGGTCATAACCAAACTGAGTTAAGTGGATGAAGCTATTGCTTAGTAAATTTTGCTTTCAAGTGTAGTAAGGTTTTATTGTACCCTGAGGACAGGACATTCATTGAAGAGCTTTATCAAGGAGACAATGTATTAAAATCAGTGTTTAAACATGTTGGGTAGAATGGAAAGGCTGTGTCAACAAAATGCTTCTTCAAATCTGTTGAACCAGAACAAACCTGGATCATCAAAACAGTCACTAAAATAAACTAACCTTATATCTGACTCATTCATGCATCTGCTCCATCAACTGAACATCTATTTCTCCTAGCTAATGACTAGATTTGCATTTACTTTAGCAGGCAAATTACAGGTGACCTATGATTTCAACTGTTCCTAACTGCCCATTGTAAAATCTTAATTCCAACAGAGGACGGCAGGATAATATTTCCGTATGCATGCATCTTGGGAAAAATCTTGAGTAGTAGTAGAAATTAGCTTTTAACATCTGAATTGTTGATGGAGATCAGAGGCTGCTGTCCCAAGAAAACAGGGGAAGGTGACAGTGGCTCCGAGCTGGAGGTCATCTTGGGTGCATCTGTTCTCCTCATTCAACTTTCATCCCTGGATCAGTCAAAGAATTAGCTGCATGAAGTGATGATCTCCAAAGCAAAATCAAAGAGGCACATTCAGAAGTGTTCTTTAAACTCTGCTTACTCAAAAGCAAGTAGATTGTTTTATTTAAAAAAAAAAAAAAAGGCCCAGGAGCATTTCTGTGATCTTTCTCATTAAATCATCCTTCCATACATAAAAGTATCAACTGTATCAACTGTGAGCTGTACAGCCAGACAAGCCAAACAACATCATCAATGGAACGGAGAACATTTGTTGTAGAATGGAAACGATGAGCAGGTGGGAGAATTCTGCATTATTCTGATCATCAAATATGGAGGCTTACAGCTCTGCAAAGTCAAGCGGATTCAGCTAGAAATCAAAGATCAGACCTCCAGCCCAAGTATTCAAGCAATCAAAAGAATTCTGATGACACTGTTAGTTGTAAATGTATCTGCCTTCTGTGAGCCCCATATTCCATTTTTATGAAGCTTTTAAGTCCATGTTTTCATGCAGCACAATCCACAAGAGATAAAGATCACAAAGTAAGATTCAACTGGTCAGGCAGGGTCTGGCTCCAGAAGTCACTAGCCACACAAAAGCAGGATGTTTTCCTGTGGGGCTGCCTAACACCTGTACAGGGCTCAGTATTCTAGAGGAGAGCTGTGGCAACAGAAACCTTCCGTGTGGCTTCTTTCTCCTTCATTTCATCCAGAAGCAGGAGAACCTGCTCTAAGTCCAGAGAGTGAGAATCAGAGGGTGACACTGGCCTTGCTCAGCCTGGACTCAGGTGTGCGCCTGTCTCCACAGCCGATGCTGGCTAACTGTCCCCCTCTGTCCCCAGCGTAATCTAGTGACTGCCTGTACAAATGGAAACGACAGCGAGCTGGCTATTTTGGGATACGGGAAGGGAAAGCACACTTCAGTGAATTGAAAACTAACACAGCTTTGTAATACATACTAAAGAATGCCTAGAAATAAAGTCTATGCTAAAAAATGAATGTTTTCCTAAAGATTGAAACGGCATAGAAATTTTCAGTATGGACCTTCCCTGGTGGCACAGCAAGTTAAAGCACAGCACTAAGAAGCTAAAGCCACTTCAGCATGAGTTCGATTCCCACCTGCCCCGGAGGTGACCACATGGCGCAGCAGACCTCTCCTGACCCATCCACTGCTTCCCTCAGCAGTGTACTTTGTCAATCTGCCTGTTCTGCTCCCTAGTCTGTCTCTGGTGAAGCCTCTCGCCGCCCCTGAGCCTCTGGCCTGTACCCCAGTTCTGTATGCATAAATTAATAAATCTTTAAAAAAAAAAAGAAAGAAAGAAAGAAATTTTCAGTATGTACTATCATTTCTAGACCCTTCGTCTAGACAGGCTAATGAGCCAGTGACATGCACAAGAATCACTGGAGAAAACGTAGAGAGGTGGCAAGCTCCGACAACCCCTTACCACAGTCTCTGCCGCCAGCACAAGGCAAGTCTCTGAGCAATGGCTAGAACTTGGGTGACTGAAGGACAAGTCCTTAAACGAGAGTCACTAGAGGGAAGACCAGAGACTGGGTTGTCGTGCATTAATGATCTAGCTATAGCCAACACTCATTTCCTGACATTGGACACTTAAAAACAATTCTAGACCCTTCATCTAGATAGGCTCATAAGCCTGGTGATATGCCTGAGAATCATTAGCTCACCCGCAACGTAAAGGATGTCGCTTCACTGTGAAGGACGATCATGTCCTGTCTTTGAACCTCAGGTTTTCTCCTCTCAATATGAAGCACAGAATACAACTGTTTGATTCATTTGCCCACTTTCCCTGAGTCCTTAAGAAACTTCATTTTACATGGTAGGATGCTTTGAACTGATCTCAAATCAAATGCACCCCCACAGCTGAGCATGGGCCAGTGTGGCCTCGCCTGCAGTGTTCAGTGGAGCTGGGTCTCAAGTTTGCCTTGTCTAGGCCTGGAGAGCCAGGAATCCATCATCCCAAACGCCCTTGTACTTAGAAGTCTTGAGCACCACGGTCTGGGGAGGGCCACATTCAGGGCAACTTAGTCATGGCTCAGAAATTTACAAATGACTCAAAACTTTTATAAACTAGATGTCCACAAATACATAGTGCACTTAGTAAAAGTCCCTTTTCTACCCTCCGTAATTCTGTGCCCTAAAGTCCTCGAGACAATGATACCCTCAATAAGAAAAATCTGCCCCATGTCCCCATCCTGCCCCGTCATCCATTCGCACAGGCATCTCCCGAAGACCTGCCCGCTAAGTGCGGTACTCCCCTCTCCCACGTGGGCCTCCGCAGCGCTGCTACTTTGAAAACCCAACATGATCCAACCCCAGCCAACCACCCCCCCCAATCCATTCTGGAGCCTCACTAGTATTTTCCAGTAAGCAGACAGCAGTGATGCACTCGACAGTGAGAGACTGCAGCCACCGTGATTAACAACGCTTCGCACTGTTTCTCAGTCACTCACTCACCAGCAGTCACTGCACACAAGGTGTGCACGTGAACTTCACCGGTGCCCTTTGTAACTCAGAGGCCAGAGGAAAAACACAATGTATTTGAAACCTGCTTCATTTAAAACATCTTTTTTTTTTTTTCATCTTTAAAACGTTCCTTTTCAAGATGTCTGGAAAAGGGGGTCATTTAATCTCTGGCATGAGGAATCTTCCCTGCAGAGATGAAAACAGTCTCTGCTTTCTCAGCACCATCCGTGCGTGCCGCTGACTGGCCATCTCCCCAAAGTAGTGGATTTGCATGAGGAAGTACTTAGTTGGCTTTGGTGGGGTTTTTGAAACTCAAAGGACTTCTTATGTTGAAAAACTATTTTGTTTGCTTTTGAGTGGAATGCATTTATTTGAGGGATGTAAACTTCTGGGATTTGTGGTAAGTTTGAAATCTTAATTCTGCTACACGCTCTTCAATGAGTTGTATGGTTGACGGATTATATTTACTTTGAGATTTAATCATGTCTATTTTAACAAATTTTTGAGTACTAATTTCCAATCTCAACTTGCGGCCCAGGCCAGATATTTGGCCACCTCCAGGCTGTCCACAGGCAGGCTGGCACGAAGTCCTTTGGGGAGGGAGGCTTCACCCCTTGTTGGGGTACTCCTCGGTGGTCCTAAGATCCTTAGTGATGTTTTTGTGCATTTTAATCTTTGCTAAAAGCTTTTAAATAATTTTTTAGCTAACTCATTAATATTGCTAACAATACAATTGTTAACTCAACCGTACATCTCTCTATGATACCCAAACAGGTAACTAATTCTTCAGTGTGTGAAATGAAGAGCAATTTTATTTCTGGGGTGGTTTAAGGATTTAGAGGCACCATTTAGATGAGCTCGTATTTATCACTTATTTCAAGAGTCAATCACAAGAAACATTTTATTAGCCTTTGGAATTCATTAGCCTATTTGTTGCACCAGACTCACTGTCAAAGAACATGTGATTTTCACCAGTAAAAGCAAAGCTCCGGTGAGTGCAGCACTGCAGGGCAGAGGGCTATGCTGGCCGTGTGATCGGCACATGAGCTGGCCTGAACCCTTGCTAACTCCCTTTAGTCAAAGGCTACTGATTCCAAGAGTCGATGAAAACTTGCCTTATGTTTCGGCACCTTCAAACTGTAGCAGCTGCCTGCTGCCCATTAGCAAAAGGCATAGTAAAAGGCGTTCTGTGAAAGGAGAAAGACTTCTGTGCCGAGCCCACACTGGGCACGAAAGGACTGCTTCTGTGTGTGGAGCAGGCAGATCTGAAACCCCGAAACTCAGCGTTCATCTGCACATCAATGGTCACTGAAAGATCTTTCCAGATGCCCTGAGATGAGCCTTTCTCCTGGCTGAGCAAAGTGTGGTACTGTTTGCAGATGTGATCTCACTGTGAAGATGTTTGGGGTCCTCCCGACAGCAGTTCACAGCAATGCGACACACTCCAGGGGTTGAGAGACGCCTGCTCCACACAGGCTCAAGGGTATGTGTTTCCAGGCCGCTCTAGCTGGCATACTGGTTAGTTGCCCTTCCCAGGCCAGTGCTACACTGTCTTAACTGTGACTTAACAGGCAGAAGTTACAATACCTTATAGCAAATACTCTAGTCTTGTGACACTTCTTCAGTATGGTCCTGATTGTTCTTAGGAATCTTCTCCTCCATAAAAAATTATAGAATCATTTTGTCACCTTTCCATAAAGATTTACTCATATTTGAATTACATTTGTACTTACACAGTTTAAACCTGGTGACAATAATATTAAACTGTTTCTAAAAAAGGAAACTGGTTTTGATGTACACAATGGATAATGATGTAGGATCAGCCTAATAAAATGAAGGGAAAGAAGTAATATGATTGTGATACACTGAGATACCCTGAACATGTTATGGCATGGCTTGAAAATTTGTGCCCCCCCCCCAAAAAAAAATCCTAACCCCTAATGAGGACAGAATTAGGTGGCAATGCTATCACTGGTGTTTAAGTCACAAAGGCGAAGCCCTCAAAAATAGGATTGATGGCCCTATAAAAGAGACCTACAAAGATCTTCAGCCCCTTGTATCCTGAACCAGTAAAAAGGCAAACAAGTAAAATGATCTTAGGATACAACCATGCTGGCTCTTTGGCTTTCGACACCCCAAAGCATGAGAAACACATTATCTGTTATGCATAAACAACTAGGTCTGTGGGTAAGCTACACTGTTGAGCAGCCCGAGCAGACCGAGGCCATTTACCTCTCCATTTACTTGGGCCAACAGTTCTCAAAGACTGCATAGAACTCCTTCGTGACAATATAGGAAAAAGCTCGGTATTAAGAGGTCTTAGTAATGACTTTTGGATCTAACACCAAAAGCACAAGCAACAAAATAAAAAATAGGCAAAGATGACTATATGAAACTAAAAGGCTTCTGCACAGAAAAAATAATAATAATTGTAACAGTGAAAAGCCAAAAGAATAGGAAGAAAATATTTGCATACAATACATGTATCTGATAAGAGGTTAATACCCAAAATATATAAAGATATCATATAAGTCATTAGAAAAATAATTCTATTAAGGATGGGCAAAGGATTTGAATAAACTTTTGTCCAAAGATGACATTCAAATTGCCAACGTGAAACATGCTCAACATCACTTAATTATCAGGGAGATGCAATCAAAGCCACCATGAGATATCACCTTATGCAGTTAGAATGATTAGGCTCAAAAAGGGCCTCCTGGTACCCCTTCAGTCTCTGCACTATCACTGCTAGGGCCTGAGTTTGATCCCCCATCAGGGAGTTGACCCACATGGCACAGCAGAACTCTCCTGCCTCCCCATTGTATTTCAGAAAATTCTCTTTTTCTGCTGCCTACTCTGTCTCTGTTGGATCCTCTCAACCTGTCTTTTCCCACTCCCACCCCATCAGGTCTTCTACACAAATTAAAAAAAAAAAAAAACACTAATTTCAAAAAGATATGAGCTAACACATGCTGTGTGGATGTGAGAATAGGGAACAATGGAAAACTGTTAGTGGGGTTGTACGTTAGAAACGCTATGATGGAAAACCATTTGGAGGAGCCACAAAAATTAATTATAGAACTACCAGGTGACACAAAAATTCCAGTTCTTAATATATGCAAAGGGGAAAAAGCGCTGTTTGAAGACATCTCTGCAGTCTGCTGTTTATAAATCGTATTTACAATAATATAGACATGGAAAAATCTTAAGTACCCATCAATGGATGAATAGAAAAGTTGTACTTATGCATAACAGAATATTAATCATCCATTTAAAAAGTAAAATGTTAGCATTTGTATCAGGGACTGATCTTGAAAGCATTATGCAGAGTGCTATAGTCAGGCTGAGAAAAGAAATAATATATGATTTCACTTGTATGTGGAATCGATTTTTTAAAAAAAAGATCAAATTTGGCCCTCCCTAGTGGCACAGCGGGTTAAAGCACAGCACTAAGAAGCTAAAGCTGCTTCCGCATGAGTTCGATTCCCGCCTGCCCCGGAGGTGACCACATGGCGCGGCAGACCTCTCCTGACCTGCCCGCTGCTCCCCTCAGCAGTGTACTTGGTCGATCTGCCTGTTCTGCTCCCCACTCTGTCTCTGGTGAAGCCTCTCACCGCCCCTGCGCCTCTGGCTTGTACCCCAGTTCTGTATGAATAAATAAATAAATCTTTAAAAAAAAGAAAGAAAGAAAAAACAGCTTTTGATGAGCCTTAAAGCACGAGGTTATTTTTCCCCCATTTCTTTCCTCTTAGCTTACAATAACCCACAAGAGAGCTCCAGCTTCTTTTAATCCCCACTGCCAGCTTCCTCCTCCTGCTGTACTTTAGAAGCACGTAGCCTAATCTATTATTTTTTTAATTTATACTAGTAATACTATTTCTTCCACATAAAGCAAGAGGCAAAAGCTTCCACCTGACTCAAACGATGAAACAATAGCATCAAGTTTGGTAACCCAAAAAAAATTTATTCAGTCTTTTAGAAAAACACTTTTTTCCGCAGAGATGATGACCCACACTTTCCTAAGGGAATCTATGAGGCAGCTGCCACCTCACTATCCCCCACCGTGGGCACGCAGAATACCTCACAGAAGCTCTGCTTGAGTGTTTGTAGCGCAGCGACTGGAAACAAGCGCTCTGAAGCCAACTGGCCACAGAGGGCAGAAACTGAAACTAGCCCTTATGCCTGAAGTGCCAACTTCTACCATATGTAGTCCCACAAAAACCAAACGGGAAAAAGAAAACTACAACCAGCGCTGGGATCACGGACCAGGGAAGCGGGATTCACCGGGGGTCCACGGGGCTGCGAGAGGAGACCCAACCGCCCCGCCGTCACGCACTGTCACCGCCCTGAGCTGCCATGTGCACATACCGCATGCTCCTTGGCACCACCCACAGCTGCCCCAGCGTGCTGACAGAAGTCCAGGTCCTGGGACTCAGAGTAAGGTGACCACATCCTAGAGCCCTTCATGTCCCCCTGGGCAGCAGAGCATCAGAATGGCTGACTTCGCTTACGGGATCCCAGGTCTCACTTGTCCCCGGAGAGTAAAGAGGGAGCAGCTACGCAGTGGGACAACAAGGCAGAAGCTTGCTCTAGGGGACAAGTGCAAGCCAGGAATGACAGGGCCAACTGAGGCACCTTTGTCCCGAGCAGGCGGTCTGAGGACACTCGGCAGCGAGGGGCGCGTGAGGGCCAGGCTGTGGCAGGGAGCACTGCGCAGGGAGGAGCGTGGTCCGGGAGGACTGCAGTGCATCTGGTGCAGGCGCTGGAACACAAGCTGGTCATCCATGCGTGACACCTGAGTATATAAGTCAGACCCTAGATACACCACTAGAAGACAGAGCACTATTTTCTGTGTGCCTCATTTGGGAAGCCACAGTAAAGTTAACTCTGAAGACACAGAAGAATAAATGGGCATGGCCAACACAACTTGTTTTAATTAATTACAGTTCTAATACAGTTTCTGCAGAGAGGGTATGTGTCTAACATAACACTGCAAAACTTAGTGGCTGAAGCTAACCACGACATGTTATCTGTGTGTGGACTGGGCTCACAGAACCACAGGGCCGCACAACCTGACCTCAAGTGAGCGGAGCACCTTGGTGGCCACCTGGTGGTGGGGAGCCCAGCCAGCGTGGCCCCAGTCCCCCTTGGCTGCACAGCTCCACGGGGCTCACCGCTTGTTAGTGAGCCCAAGCTCAGGCTGCATCCCTCAATGCAGCAGCTTCAGCTCGTTGCACTTCCTGCCAATCAAGCTACTTCCGAGCATCTGCCCTCCTGCAGTCTGTGGCAGTGAGCGGGGAGGGTTTTAAGAAGGGAATGAGTGCCTCTCCATCCAAGCAAAGATTATAACCCTGAGCACGCCCACTTCAGGGGCAGGGAGAACCCAGGTACCCCTTGACTCTGCATGTTCCCACTGGAAGCTTAAGTGAGGAAATCCATAGCTTAATAAAACACCCCAAAGACACGCCTTCTAGCTCTGGCTCTGAAGCAACCGTTACCTTGATGGGAGGCCTCAGACACATCACTTAGCCTCTCTGGCCTGGTCCACGGAAGAATACTGACCCACACATGTTGAAGCTCTGCCCCTATGTGATGGGGTTTGGACTTGGGGCCTACAGAGGTAACTGAGAGGAGGCCATGAGGGTGGACTCTCATAGAGGAATTACGGCTTTGTGAGAAGAGGGAGAGGAAGACGCCCTTTCTCGCCAGGTGAGGACACAGTGTGAATCAGGCAGCAGGATCTGACTAGGAAATGAGTGGCCTGGCACCTTCCTCATGCACTCCCCAACCTACGGAACTGTGAGAAATAAATTTACGGTTTAGACCCCCAATCCACATCATTCTGCTCCAGCAGCCAGAGCAGGCCAAGACACCCTCTTCCACAAAGTGACAAACCGGAATGGAAGCTCGCCAGCCCTCGCTAGTCCACAGTGCATTCTGTTGTGTTAGTTTCCCTATGAAGTTACGCTGTCACGTACATATTGCCGATTATTAAAGGGTACAAAGAAAATTAAGTCATGTAGGCAGCAAAGATAACTTCCACCCACAGACATTATTTCAGAGGACTCGGGCTTCTGCTTAGCAAAACTCCCAGTATACCTGTGTCCAGCACTGGCCGGCACTGTAACTTAGGAAGGAAGTCCATTCTACCTTGAAATCATTCACCCAAAAATCAGACGGATTCTCAGGGACAGTTTGTCGGCAGCTACTCCCTTCTATTGTGAAACTAGCATGGGCACTTTGGACGACGATGGAAGGCTCATCAAAAACGCACAGTACGCTAATTAACTTAAGTGCTGTCAGCTGATAATTCCTTAATCCAGCTCTCTCTCATGTACACACACTCGCCCTCCCAGAAGGCTTTTTTGGCAAAAGGTTGGCAAAGCTAAGAATAAAACATACCTGTTGTGTCAGGAAGGCCCCGGGCAGCTTCTCCATGGACCCAGGCTGACGGGTCGGGGGGTCCTGGAGCCCCTAGTGGCACTGAATGATGCTTCTCCCCCAACGGCAGTGCGGCAACCAGGCACGGGGACAGCGAGGGTGCCAGAGTGGAGGCTGGCAGCCAGAAGAACTCCACGGCCCTGGGGAATCTTCACTCTCTCTGGCTTCTCGTGGTCTCCTCCTCTCCACGGTACCTCCCCCACACACAAGGTCTTCGGACCCCCAGTCCTCTGGGACATGGCCCTTAAAGCCTCGGCCTCCAGGCTCAGGTGGCCCCTTCTCCAAACCCCGTCACATTACGGGTAGGGTGTCAGCATGTGGGTGTCGGTATCCTGGCCATAGCCAGGTACCCTGGACCAGACCTAGGAAGTGAAGTGATGCGTCCGAGGTCTCCCATCGAGGTAACGGTTGTGGTAGAACCAGAAGGGGCATCTTAGCAGGTTTTTATTGAGCTGTAGATTTCCTGATGGGGGACACCTGGGTCTGAGTGGGCGTGCGTAAGTGGGCCTGCCAGCCTCCTGGCCCTGCAAACCCCCTACCTGCCCTGTGAGAGTTTGTCAACTACAAGTGGCGTAGAAAGATCATTCACAGCCTGAAAAAGCCACTGAGGCCCCCAAGGCACCCGTTGTTTTCATCCATTTGCGCAGATACACAGAGAAGCTGCCCTGGCCTTCCTGCCCTACACCCCCATGAGAACACATTAAAAACAAAAGGCAAGTTGAAATCCAAGTTGCTTACTCAAAAATTAAGAACAAGTTACTCTGACTCAAAAATTGTAATTCAGAATCAGAAAGAAAGGAGCTGCTGATGGCTGAACTTCTGCTCGTTTTGTCATTTCAATGTAGAAAGTGTTTCTGGTGCCAAAAAAAAAGTTTTCCAAACTACCACACCAGACTCTCTTCTGAGTCTGTCCAAATTTATCCCCATGGGTCACTAAAATGTGGAGTCCTCAGGGAGTATGGCACTATAAAATACACAAATAAAATTAACTTGATTTATCAACATGGAAGGTCCATGTGTTTACTTATCAAGGGAGATTGACAGTTAAAGATTCATAAATCGTGAGCTGGAGAGGAACCCATAGCTGGCTTTTCTATCTGCCCCCTCAGCTGAGGCTTGCTCTTTAATGATTTTCCACTTGGGCATAAAGTAATTAGCAAGCCTCGCGTGCCCAAAATAGAAGTCTGGAGAAACACACACCAGGCCAGTTGGCCCCTCTGCACCCTCCCATCGGGCGGGGCACACCAGGACACAGGACACGGTGTCCGCCTCAGCCATCAGACCGACCGTTGTGCGCCTCTCACGGGGATGCCGAGGGACCTCCACTCAGTGCCCCGATGATATTTGTGCCAGGCGTTTCCACGAGCCTCAAGCACAGTGATGAACAAGTAACACTGTCTGCCTTTCATGGAGCTTGGACAGGGGGAGAAAATGATGTGAAATGTTAATATTAATATAAAAAGAGTATGAGAAACCTTGCTACGACTACAGCTGCAATGTCCCAGTTGTGAATTCCTCAAAGGCATGGATGACAGTTCTTCCATCTTTTTCACAGATTATGAGAAGATAGAAGTGATGCTGAATATATGTCTATGATTTTCTTTGATATATAAAAAGTATAAACATCTTTTCGCAATAAAACAAATGCACATGTAAAAGAAGGATAAAGCCTTGGATACTTTTTTGTAAACTGCTCTAAAATACATCCAAATCCAGTCAATCTGTTTGCCTGGGACAAGATGCATTGAAACACCCAGTGAGTAAGCCCAACGAGAGGTTTCCATGTTGACTCTGCCCAGAGCTTTTCAGCCTGCAGAAGGGGTGAGACCAGCGCCCAGGGCTCACTCCAAGTGCTGAGTCAGTGTGGCGTGTCACCTAGGGAAAAGGGCTGCTAAGATGGCAGGTTTTCATGCTCCATCTGCTGGTTAAGTTATAGAAAACTCTCCAGGCCTTTTTGAAATGGAAAAGTATAGGAATCAGTGTCACCAATAAAAGAATGAATTTTTTTAAAACGTTGTATTCCTTGTAAAAATTTAATGGTCTAGAAAACAGACAGTTGAGAGAGAAAATTAAATCTGGACAAAAGAAGCCAGTTACTTTTGGCTCCCACACCACAGAACTGAACCCCTCGCCTCCACTCCCCACCATGTTCACACACTCCGACTGGCCCCTCCTATATTATATCGGATTAGTCTGGATGAACAATGGCACCCAGCAAAGCAGATAGCACATCAGTACCCAGACTAGGATACAAAAAACTGAATTTTTCTTCTTTGGTTTCATTCTCTCCCCTTCAATAAAGTTGCAAAACACAAAATCAATCTACACAAATCAATTGCATTTCTACACACTAACATCAAAATAACTGAAAAGTAAATTCATCTCTCTTACCATTTCATCAAGAAATTCAAAACCTTCAGAATAAATTTATCCAAGGAGGTAAAAGACCTGTATATGCTGAACACTTCAAGACATTTATGAAATAAGTTGAAGGGAGATACAGTCAAATGGTAAAGATGCCCCATACTCATGAAATGGAACAGCTAATACACAACAAAGTGTTTATATGACTCAAAGCCACCTATAAATTCACTGCAATTGTTATAAAAATCCCAACTGCAACCCTCCCTGGTGGCGCAGCAGGTTAAAGCACAGCACTAAGAAGCTAAAGCCACTTCAGCTTCAGTTCGATCCCCGCCCTGGAGGTGACCACATGGCACATGACCACCTGCTGCTCCCCTCAACCACTGTGTATCATTTCATCTGCCTGTTCTGCTCCCCACTCTGTCTCTAATGAATCCTTTAATCCTCTGTACCTCTGACCTGCACCACAGTTCTGTATGCATAAATAAATAAATCTTTAAGAAAAAATCTCAACTGCACTTTTCACAGAAATGGAAGAAATAAACCAAGAATCACTATGGAACAACAAAAGACTCTAAGTAACCAAATTAATCTTGACAAACAAGAACAAGGTGGATTTAGAGGCAAAGTACTTGATGATTTCAGACTACTAACCTGCAGAAAACCAAATAGTATGATAGTAGCAATATATATATATATATAGATAGAGAGAGAGACAGACAGACAGACAGACAGACAGACAGACAGATAGACAGACAGACATATATAGGACAACGGGAGAGAACCAAAAACTCAGAAACAAAACCATGTATAAATTATTAAAAGTGACAAGAGTGAAGAGTGTCAATAATATATCATGGTGAAAGGGCAATCTCTTGAAAAATTAGAGATTTAGGAAAACTATATAATCACATGCAGAAGTATGAAACTGACTCATTTTACTTTATCCAAAAATAACTTGAAATACAGTGAAAACAAACATAAGGTTTTACGTGGTAAGACTTACAGAAGGGAAAAGGTCCTTGACATTGGTATGGATATTACAAGACCAAAGGCATAAGCAACAAAAGCAAAATTAAACAATTGGGACTATTTGCAAATCATGCATGGCAGGAAGATGTAATATTCAAAGTATATAGGAAATTCATACAGCTCAAAAGCAAATAAGCAATCTGATTTTAAAATGAATAGACATTTTTCTAATGAAGACATCCAAATGGTCAATAGGTACAAGAGAAAATATTCAAAATCACTAGTCATTAGGGGAATCTAAATCAAAACCACTACAGGTGTTATCTCATAGCTGTTACAATTAGCTAATGTCAAAAGATTAAGAGATAAGTGTTGGGGAGGATGGAGCCACAAGGGCGCTCTTGTGTAGCGTAGCAGGAAAGTAAACCGTACAGTCACTGTGGAGAACAGTAGGTAGGACCCTCAAAGCTTAAAGCTACAATCACCACAGGATCCAGCAATGGCACTTCTGGGCAGATACCCACAGAACTGGAACCAGGATCTCACAGAAATACATGCATTCCTTGCACATTAATCTACCACATGGCCATTATGCTTAATATACTGTATCACATACTCGCAAGCTGCCAAAGATTAGACTGCAGATGTCCTGAACACAAAAAAGAAATAGTAGTTATGTGAGGTGGTGGAAGTATTAATTAAATTAGCAAAGTATCACATTGGAGACTTAAACCTACAATATGTTATAGGTCAATCACATCTCAAAGTCTGAAAAAAATAAAATCTAATTACAGTAAAATATATATTATATCTTTCTGGAAGCCAACAACCAGGGCTTGGCAGCAGGGCTCCCCCTTGAGCCCCCAGAGTAAGCTGACCCCAGCACAGGCTAACAGCCAGGTCTCATGAAGGGCCCCATGCCAGGCAGTGTCCAACTCCTACGGCACCGAAACTGAAATTATCAACAATTCTTTGAAGCTGCTCAGTTTTAGACAGTTTGCACTACAACTAATACTCATGACAGAAAATCCTTACTGGACAGTTTCAATAAATCTGGCTTTACTTTGTGACAAGAAATCACACACATCTACCCTCCTGAGGACTGCTCACTGCTTCACACGTGGCTGGTGCTTTCACCATACACACGTGTACACCTGTTCAACAGTTTTCCAATACAACTCTATTACAGTGCGAACTCAGTAGATATTTAAAAGCCATGGGTCATATTCTGGAGACTTTGCTCTTACCTGAGAAAAGATGGTAGACTGTTAAAAGCCCAATTTGTCATCATATTTGATAGTATGTGACAGTTCTAAACCTCAGTGATTTATACAGGGAGAGGGAGGCTTACCTCAATTTAGAAATTGGGGGAAAAAAATTGCTTCGCTAGTCATTTCTTCTTCAAGTCTATCACCTGAGCAAAGAATAAATACTAATAGACTCTTTTTTTTTTTTACCATAAAGGATTTACCTACTAATCCTACGACGAGCCAATAAATGAGGTACAAATGTGAAGAAAGACATCCAGAGGTGAGCAGATGAGAGAGAAATAAGCCAAGGTGACAGTTGCTATGCTATCTGGAAACTTCCAACAAAATTTCCTAATGATAATTGAATTTAATGTTCAAAATGAAAATAGGGATAAAAATCAACACATCTTGATTTACATGAAAGTTTGAGAAGCACACAATAAATCTAGAATGCAGACCTAACAGGTGACTTTCAATGACCTGAAATAGACTTCTCATAAAAGCAAGCAAAATATTCTAGTCATGCTAAAAAATCTGAAAGAGTCAGGGGAATAAGGTTCTTCCCAGACAGGGAGAGGTCACAGATTTCTTGTGTCTGACTCCCCACTGAAAGAAACGTCTGGCAGCACCTCTAACACATTGCAAAACAGACTCAACCAGTAAGCAAAGAAATGCTTGTGCGGTGGCAACGATCCCTTGGAAACAGGACAGAAAACAAGGATGGAAATACTGCTTAGACCTTCGGGCTCACTGTGTCCTTGGTGTTCCTTGACATTTCCACAGGCCTTGCCATACACTTGCTCTGGAAGTCTAGGCTGATGCCCGCTCACCCCCCATGTCAGGACACTTAACTGCAAGAGTACAGTAAAACAAAGCTCAATAGTCAGGCTTCCCACCTGCAGTGGAAGGAGGCTTCAAACATGATAGTGTTTCATTTCATATTATCCCTTACCAAAAGTCTCACACAATGAATCCCTGCACATCCAGGTTGGGCCTTTGTCTCTTGACTCCATGAATGCAGCAGTGAGGGCAAAAAGCACAATCTGTTTACGGGGTGCTCAAAGATCCTCCTATCTTCACGTGGGAGAGCAGATGTCTCTACCTGCCTGGTCTCTGAGGAGCTTCTTACACTATTAACTTGCTATAATTCCAATAAGCCCTGGTAACGGGGACTAGGGGGTTGCTCTAAACAGTGAGTGTACAAAGCCAAGCTCCAGATACATGTGTGGATAAGGCCTTAGCTTGTCCACTGTGACATCACCCTGGGAGGGATTCCTGCCTGCAGGCCACAATGAGAACACCCTTCAAGGGGTGGAAATAACCCTCTGTTTATGAACAGATGACAGTCGTCTCTACTATTGAGTTACTATCAAATAGGTAGATCTGCAGGAAGCACTGCCTAAGTGACACCTTGACAAGTGGCAGGAGAGCAAAGGCTGAGTTATTCGTACTCACCTGCAAATGTCTAAAAGAGAAATGGGGCCTCGACCATCTCACCTATTGCCTCTTCACTACGAGTTTATACTAAGTTGTTACTGCCCAGAAATGCCTGAAGATCAACTCTTAAGCTCCTGGCAATATTTAGTATGCTGCTGTGTATACAAAAGGTGCTCAATAAATATGTGTGGAGAAGAAGAAGGAGTCACCTAGCAGCAGGTACAGCACAACTAATAAGTGTGTGGTATAGCTACATGGGAGACCACTGTTTGTGAGCTATTCAGTTTGACTCAGTTGGGATTTATTAAGTCCCCTTGTTGAACTCTCCAGAATTCCATACAAAGTAAATATACTCAGCTCAGAAACACACTGTCCCAAAACTCTCCAGAGTCAAAAATTCTTCAACCCCCTTCCCGCCCCCCCCCCAAGTGAAGGGAGATGAGCTTAAGAAGATCGAGAGGAAGGGAGGGGCTCAGCAAGGCTAATTTTCTGACAAACACAAAAACCCCAATCACCTTGCCTCGAAAGCCCTCCAACTGTTGGCTAATGCAGAGGAGAGGGGAAGCAGCTGAATGACCTTGGTCATTTTGGGTGCTTGTCAGAAAAACTAAGTATTTTCCCCAAATGTTTTACGTTCAATAATACCCAACCCACAATGTGCCAAGTCTGTTTTTCCTTAATTTCTGAAGCCCATGTGTATTCCGAGGGAAATGTAGTCCATGTGGCTCTGATTTGCTTACACTTAAATCATTATAAAATGTTAAGTTTTTTTCAAAGGATGGCCAAGATATCTTTTGTGTCTTCCTCATGACCCTCCTTCAGAATTCCTCTTAAGAATGTGGCATGTTTCAAGAGCCAATGGAGACTAAGCCCCGAAAAATTGCACAGAACTCATGACTTCGACAGATTTTGTCTCCATATCCTGGAAAGGATGCACTTGTTTATTAAGAATGAAAGAATGAGCGGGTCCTTTCAGTAAATGCGCTACATCAACGTATTCCTAAGAACACCCATGAGATTTTCACCACTGGGGCCTGGCCAACCTGTAGACTGCATGAGACTCCGCAGTAAGATTCCCAAGAACAGGCCCTCCCTGGTGGCGCAGCGGGTTAAAGCACAGCACAGAGAAGCTTAAACCACTTCAGCATGAGTTCGATTCCCGCCTGCCCCGGAGGTGACCACGTGGCGCGGCAGACCTCTCCTGACCCGCCCGCTGCTCCCCTCAGCAGTGTACCTCATCAATCTGCCTGTTCTGTACCCCACTCTGTCTCTGGTGAATCCCCTCATCCTCTGCATCTCTGACCTGTACCCCCGTTCTGTACGACTAAATAAATAAACCTTAAAAAAAAAAAAAGATTCCCAAGAACAGTGTGTGGGGGACAAAGCTGCCCTGAGGCTGTGTAGAGAGCCTGAGGACTGGCCAGCAATGCGCGTACAAGGTCACTCGCTCACGTAAGGTCCTCCGATGCGGCCAAAGATCAGGGCGCTCTCACAGGGGCTTTGCCCGTCACCAGGCCAATCCTCCAGAGGTACAGGCACAGAGCATGCGGGTAGTGGTCTGTGGGGCTAAGTCCCATAGTTTCAGGGTCCCCGATGCTCCTCAGCTCACGGGCACCTTCAGCCCTCACCCACTTGGCTCACTGCCACTCACAGAGCTGGGCTCGGCCACAGAAGAGGGGGCAGAGGATCAGGCCGCAGAGTTATCATCTTCACATAAAACATGCAGAGGCCTGAAAAAACTCTACATAGAGAATAACAAAGCAATAAAGCAAAACCTTGTTGACGGCAACTGTAATTCAAGAAAGGAAGCCAAGCAGCACAAGATAAAGGGCTTGAAAGCTACTGCCTTCGAGGCACCCAGAGAGAAAGGCAGCGCCTCCAAGTGAGAGCGGACGGCGTGAGCCTGGCTGGGGAAGGGCAGGCTCGGGAAGGGGGCGGCAGGAAGCCCTTGATCAGGACTTATTTGCTCTAGTTGTCATTTCATGCTCCCGACAGCCGTAAACGCGTTCCATCAGCTCGGAGGCAGCACGTCTCCTTGCTGGGGAGCACCACCGCCCGCGCCTCTGCCTGGTCTCCGCAGAGCGGCCGTGATTTGCAAGCATCCTGGGAGGCCCCGGGAGTGGCCAGTCGATGGCTGCCCGCGGGGAGAGCCGCGGAAGGAGCAGCTGCGCAGGTCGGCAACCATCTGGACCCAGTCAACTGGATCCTGGCTTCCGAAGCAAAGAGGAAGCTGCAGAGACATCCGGGACGCCCTGTCGTAAACCTAGTTTCTGACCCAGACTCGTGACGCTGAGTTTATTTCACTGCAAAAAAAGGAGGTCTTGATCTGTTCCATTTGCTATGTCTGCCCCATCAGGGAGAGCCTCGGCGACCCCGCGTCCCTGGGGAAGCTGCAGTGGTGAATCACTGGAGTGGGCGCACGTCTGGGACAACACGAGAAGGCGCCGCTCTGGGGGCTCGCGACAGTCGCTGGGCGGGATCCAGCCAGGGCCCGCCAGACCCTGCGCTGTCTGGCAGAACCTGAGCCAAGAGGGTATTTCATGTGAACCTGACTCTCAGGTGGCACCTAAAGTTAAAGAAACTCCCCTTGTATGGGCAGGAAGCTGATTTTAACAAGGCAGACTCTGTCTCCTCTAACAACAGCGCCAAGGCGCCTTCACGAGCACCGGCCTTCAGCTCCTTCCCATGTCTTTGCCACGGACGGCTCCTGGCCGCAGGACACAGTCCTCCGGCCCTGGCTGTTCTCCTCCAGCCCTACACCGTGTAGCTGCTCACACGCAGGTCTGGCCACGCTTAAGCTCAGGACCAGGATCCACGGCTGAAGAAATTCTTTCATTCTTTGGGTTTCACCGTCTGGGGGACGATACCGGATCAGCATTCGCAACACTACTTTCTTCCCCAGGAGACTGTTGGGGACTGAGCCCACATTCGTGTGTACGACACTTTAGTTCGGCAGCTTGGCGCCAGTGAGGTGAAAGCAGAAAGCGGAGTGCTCTTCCTCACGACTGCCTCTGGCCATTCTCGTAGAAGCAGCTCTACTGAAGGAGGAGATGTGGACAGAGGAGCACTCAGACCAGGGAAGCCCAGGCCCCAGAGCTCAGGCCCAGCTCCCACAGTGCCTCTAATTCCCATGGAAGCTAAGTATGCAATAGCCGCGAAGCTAACATACGCTGGGACTAGCCACTATGATAAAATTTGGACTGGAGCATAAAAAGCCCTATGTACTGTTAACTATTACTGCTGTTTCTTCAAGCAGATGCTCTCATGCCCCCCACCCCAGCTATTTTAAGGTTAAAAAAAGAACCTCATTTCCAGATTTTTGAAAAGCTAGTAGAATCCCCATTCACTCATCTGATCCTCCATGGCTTTCCCAGAGGACACACTGATCTGGGGTTTTGCAAACCAGTAGTGGGGAACTCAGACATACTTCTTTTTAATGCTTCCCCCCTTTCTCTTCAGTATTCTTTGCCTACTCAGTATTTCGCATCTAGATCCTCGAGGGTCACGGTGAGGAGGAACAGGAAAGGGCAAAAAGAACTTTATCACCCTGGCCGCTCCCATCGGGAGTTTTCTCTTGGCCATGAATCACCCTCTGTCAGGCAGACACTGAGTTGCCTCTATCACCCGTTTGGCTCTTTCCTGGAATGCCTTCTGTGGGCCCTCCCACTCAAGACACCTACACCACAAAAGATAACCGCGTGTCACATCTGCCCTAGACCATCAAGGGGGATGCGTGCTGCCGTGGCATAACCACAATTAGCACTTCCGTCCCCGCTTACAATGACCCTGGCTTGGGAAGTGAGCTGTCTAGCCCGGCTCACAGTGTCCAACCACTCAACTTGAACTGCATCCTCTCTGGCTGACCTCTTCTGTTGTGCAACTCCACCATCCCCCGCGCCTCCTAGAAACCAATCCCTTCTAGCATCTAATCAGGAAGCTGATGAGTCGCGATGGGGGGACAGGTTACAGAAGCAACTGTCAGAAGCCAAGCCTGGAATTGGTGTGAATCATTTCCATTTCCACCCACATAGCTGTCCATGCCCTGACCACCCTCAGAGGACCCCAACTTCTGAAAACAATGGAACCGAAAATTCTACTGTTCGTCTTTATCCACAAAGACAAGAGCAAACTGGCATCTTTATCTCCACCACAGTGCACCAAATATCCCTGAGGGTGTTCTCCCACATATAGAGCACATGTACCTCCTCCCCCAAGAACAACCCCAAATTCTCTGAAGACAGGGTACCCACAGTTTCAGGTGATGTTCAACCCCCATATCAGCTCCGTGAGTGACCCTAGCTATTTTATGTCAGTTGACCAAATGATGTGCTTTCTGCTCCCTGCTTTGGCACATGCACTCTACATTCAATACCCATGGAGTATGGTGGGTCGGGGCAGGATAACGGCCGACAACACCTCACCCCCCGAGAGGCAGGAAGCGGCACATGGTGTCACTGAGCTGGTGCCACGCTGCCTTGCCCAGGCTGGAAAAGTTTCTGCATTTGTCGTGATTCTGTTTCCTGTGGGGGTTTCCCTACGGCCCACGGCTCTGCTCTCTGGGAGGCTGCCACACAAGGTAAGCACGGAGGGCTTGCCCTCCAAGAGGGGCCTGAAATTGCGTTCCACCTTCCACTCTTGAGAAGTTGCGCTCTCTCTGAGGCATTCCAAATTAGTGTCTTTTTGAAGAGAATCATTTTGCTTCCAGTCAGTTCTATGTTCTGTACCAGTAACAACACCCAACATTATTTCCTAGACACACGAAGAAGTGACTTTTTTCTTTTGAAGAAAAAAAAAATCCGAGTAAGGTTTCTGTGGAATGAATGAAGCAACCAGAGGAAGATCAAATGCAGCGTGTGGTCCTTCTGTTCAAGACAGTTACCATCAGGGTAGCTGACATCACACTGAGAGGAAGAGAAAGGCTCGAAGACAAGGAAGCAAGCAAGAAAGGTCAGCATGAGACTTAATTCAGTCAAGCTGCTTTAGAAATATCCTGTCACCTAAATCAGCCTCTTGGCCTCCCTTCAGACCTGTTTTATGACACCAGGCTCCAAGACTCCCTCAATAAACCTTTGCCAGGTAGGGTTTTACTCCACGTGGCCAGTTATTACGTACACAACAGCTGGCTTTGGTCTGACCACTCATGGACGTCATCTCTGTGAGTCTCCCACTTGCCCTTGTCATGGCTGACAGATGGTTGCCATACCATGAAAGGGCAGAGAGGTTTGGACCTTTAACAGGAAATCACCCAATGCTGGTACCCAGTATTTACCATTCTGCCTATGTTTCACATAGTTATAAGCTGGGAAGTACTGTAGAACACGTAACTTGAGATAAAGTAAAAAAAAAAAATGGCTTATTAATTAAAATATTCGCATCAGGACAAAAAAGTATATAGTAGCTAATTCACCAAATCTTTTAACTGGTGAACAAGTAATGCTTAACACATGTTAATGCTTCCAAACTGCCTGAAGGGGGCAGAACAGGTTCCTTCAGCATGTGGTCAGCAGAGGTGTCCACTGGATACTAAGAAATGAGTACCCAGAGCTCACAACAAAGGTATGATATGGCAAAGGCAGATAACTGGGAGCTGGTGGGTGTGGAACCTGAGGAAGAAGAACTCTTTGGGGAGAATCAATAAAAGCAGGTATCGGGGGAGTAGGTGCAGCTTTTCTGGAATGGCAGCTGCGAGCTGATTTTCAGGGGTGCAAGACACTGTCAGCCTGGGCCTCCCCTCCCAACTCTCCCCTGGCAGCCAGCCTTCCTGTCCTCACAATGCACCTCTGCACCTGACCACGAAAAATGGGATGAACCAAGCAGCTGCTTTGAGGACACTCAGCGGGAGACCAACCAAGCTGAAGGGAGGGAGTGACAGCATGCAGGGCAGCTAACCACAGGGGTCAGGGACACTGACATGGACAGTGGACACTTGCTCACATTAAAATAAAAATGAAAGGCTAACTAAAATCTTATCAAGGTATCCAAATCCCCAGTATCTCCAGAATGGAAGAGCAGTTACTCTCCATTTTCACCACCTTCCGTAAGGTCCCTATAGGCTGAGGCAGCCACACCCCTATTTCTTTGAGCCAAGAAAAGACCAAGGAGGTAAACGGCTCAAGCCTCGAAAGCCACGCCGACCATAAATGGAAGCACAAGTCTCTTCACACCAAACCCAGGGACATGCTGCCTTTCCCCACAGATGCTAAGGCCCCTTCCAGCCAGGCCCTGCGTATTTCTAGGGGCCATGGGCATGCAGTGAAGAGTTGCCTTTCCTTCTGTTCCAGGCAATGATCACCCTGTGCATGGATCATGGATACCGCCACCACTTCCGCCTCCTCCAACTCCTCCTGTACCCAGGGGATCTGAAAAGTACCAGTTCAGCGGGTGTGGCAGCAGTGACATTGTGTCTGCCTGGCCGCACTCCTGGAAGATCGTCACTATGGCGGGATTCCAACATCCTCAAGAGACTGGAAACCCCTGCAGCCAGTTTGGCTGCTTCACCATACCCCCTCCAAAATTCGAGCCGAGGAACCCTCCAACTGAGCCTTGGCACCTCAAAGAATGGTAGGGATTAATAAACTGTTCTTCTATGCCACCAAATACTGGGGTGATCTGTAACAAAATACTGTATCACTTAGACAACTTTTGCTTTAAAGGCTGAGTTCAGAATAAGATACTCTGACAAAAAGAGAAATAAACATAATTGCATTGTATGCGATTTAGCTGCGTTCTTGTCAATGAAAACATGGGCACTGATTCATGTGCCAATGCTGTAAGACATTAGGAAGCGCCACGTTAGACACTTCCAGATCCCTGGGTACCGAGATTTGAACAAAATAACAAAGGTTTCTGCCCTAAGGCCGCTTGCTAAATTCTGCAAAGGGGCACGAAAGCAGGTCATGTGTACCTTTATGAAGAAACAGCAATCATGTGGAAGACAAAGCCTGGTTGAGAGAGGAGGGCTGCACTGGTTGTCTGAGAATAATGCTGCTCGAGCCAAGGCCAGAATAACCAGCTAAAAGCTAGGAATTAGCCCGCTATGAGGAGATCCACAGGGAAGAAGGAAGGGAGAAAAGCTATCCACACAGAGGAAACCCCTCCAGGTTCCAAGTCATGGGCGGGGTGAAGGGGTGGTCATGAAGCTCTGAGGTTTACTAAGGAATAGAAAGGCCAGTGTGGCCAGAGCAGAGTGAGCTAGGAGAAGGTAGTTTGGAAAGACACCAGTGAGCATAACTATAAGTCTATAACAATGTAGCTTGGACCCTTAGAAAGCTTGTCTTTTTTTTTTTTGAAGATTTACTTATTTGTGCATACAGAACTTGGGTACAGGCCAGAGGTGCAGGGGCAGTGAGAGGACTCACCAGAGACAGGGTGGGAAGCGGAACAGGCAGACTGACAAAGGGTCAGGAAAGGTCTGCTGTGCCCTGTGGATCACCCCAGGGCCGGAGATCAAACTCGCACTGAAGCTGCCGTGGCCGCCTTGCAGTGCTGTGCTCTAACCTGCTGCGTCACCAGGGAGGGCCCTGGAAAAGTTTCTCAACTCAGGGGTTATGGACTCATTTCAAGAATTGTCTCAATTCACACAAAGGATCCCATGATCAGCTCACATGCAGGACACCACCTGAGAGAACACCAGAACACTTCCTGTCATCTATGGCAGCACCACCACCACCAGAGATGGCAGGAAGCAGCCAAACTCGCCAGTTCTCTATTAACTACAATGGCAACTACAAAGAGCCCCCATTATCAAGAAGACTGACAAGGTATGATGGGCTCAAAGAGGCTACACTACTCTGATGAAACCACACAATCCACACAATCCCTTGTTCTTCTCATTAAATCACACCATCAAACAGAAGCCAAGTGAGGTGTTGGATGTGGATAATTCCAGACTAAACAGGAGACTGTTGAGGAGCTCATCAGAGAAAACCACTGGCAAGCAGCCTTCCCTTCAATCTCACAGGCTCCAAGTAGGGCTGTGTGCTTGCTCACTCCAGGGTGGACATTTCCTTTAGGAAAGGATCTGGAAAACCGTGCCCATCTGACTCTGACCTCAACAAACATGGCATGGGGGGCGCCACACCGCTTCAGTAGCTTACATTTGTAACTTACAAGCGCAACTTAACTTTCTAAAGCAGCCTCAACTCCTCCAGCAGTCTTCCTCGGGTTGTCTTCCAATTCTTACAAAACATTACCTGGTCCTTCCTGGTGGCGCAGCGGGTTAAAGCACAGCACTAAGAAGCTTAAGCCACTTCCACATGAGTTCGATCCCCACCTGCCCCAGAGGTGACCACATGGCGCAGCAGACCTCTCCTGACCTGCCCGCTGCTCCCCATAGCAGTGTACTTCGTCAATCTGACTGTTCTGCTCCCTACTCTGTCACCCCTCTCACCCTCCGCATCTCTGGCCTGTACCCCAGTTCTGTATGAATAAATAAATAAATCTTTAAAAAAAAAAGTACCTAGGCCCTCCCTGGTGGCGCAGCGGGTTAAAGCACAGCACTAAGAAGCTTAAGCCACTTCCACATGAGTTCGATCCCCACCTGCCCCAGAGGTGACCACATGGCGCAGCAGACCTCTCCTGACCTGCCCGCTGCTCCCCTCAGCAGTGTACTTCGTCAATCTGCCTGTTCTGCTCCCCACTCTGTCTCTGGTGAAGCCTCTCACCGTCCCTGAGCCTCTGGCCTGTACCCCAGTTCTGTATGAATAAATAAATAAATCTTTAAAAAAAAAAAAAAAAAGTACCTATTGAGAAAGGCCGCTGACAGAAACTCTCGTGTTCTTGTATGTGCTCTGTTTTCACATCTTCCTTGAACAGAAGTATGAGTGATAAGCCTAAAATTCTTGGGATAATAGGTCCGAAGCAAAAGAAAAAAAAAAAAGCTATATAAGTCACCTAATTTAATGTATAAAAGGACATACCCATGATCATATGGTAAATAACTTTGAATGAATCAGGAGCCTTTTAATGGATAATGGTGACTGGTTCCCTAGAATGCTCTGGAGGATTTCTGAGGCAAATTCTAGACCAGTATTTGTCCCTCAAGGAATATTTAATTAGTAGCAAATATTGGCAGTGAGATGCTTTGAAATGCTGAGAGTACAAACATTCCAAGCACCAAAACGTCTAATTAAATACTTAGCAATAACATATGCCGTGAGAGAGCGAATTCATATTATATTTTGGTTTAAGTTTACTATTTATTCTAAAAAAGAGTAAGTTAAATATTTTCCATATTATCCAACAGAATGTTTGATTCATAACCTGATAAACTAATGCAGGAACTCCGACATGGAGTTTGGGCGACTTTCATAAATTATTATTCAAAGCTGGGGAACTCAAAGCTACAAAAAAGTATTTGAGTTCCTGTATAACAAGCTTTGCTCCCCTGGTTGTATCTGAACAGTCCCATAGAATTCACACAGTGATGCGACCCTCAAAATGTAAATAATATCCAGAAAGAGCTTTGTGATTGCATTATCCCTGTGGATGACTTGCTTGGGACATGATTTCAACTTGTTTTGTTTTCTAGTGGTGAACGGGATAGAAAAATTGATCTGTTTAATGAATGTTTCTGAAAAATATTAACACACGGCAAGTGAAAAGGAACATGCTTTTCAAAGATGAGGACTTAAAAGAAATAAAGCCAGCTGTTAGGGAGAGCGAAAAATGAGTCTCCTGAAAAAACGAACAGTCTTGTTTTCAAGCACAGCCCCAAAGGCCATTAATGGTTTCAATCTCAGTGAGCAATAAAGGCCAACTTTGCAAAATATCTGTGATTTGAGAAAATAAGGCCCCGTGAGAGGGAACACAGAGAGAGTGACCCACTGTGTCGCAGGGGCAGTCACTGTGGCCACCGTGCAGCCTGCCATGGGAGTGTGGACACTTGCAAGCAAGCAGGGCTAAGGGACTGGTGGGACAGAAAAAAAAGATCTCTGGAGCCCAGCACAGCTGAGCTCTCCCAGGGTCACTACGGCCTAACAGTCTGAGGAAACACACACGAGAAGTAATTTTAAGGATGAAATAGCAACCCACGCATTACCACGGGTAATAATTTGGAGAAGAAAGTTGGCAGATTCCCCAGCAATATCACAGCCTCTCCCCCTACTATGCCCCCACACACAATTCTTTTAGGGAAACGAACATTTCAGTCCCTGCTTCTTTCCAGTCATTGCTATTTACCACCAGGAAGTGTGTTTACCATCACTGAAGTATCCAAAAATGTGTCTGGGGTTGGGGGTGGGGGTAGCAGCAGCTGGCTGAAATAAGGCAAAAAAGATGCCCACATCAACAGTGGGTGCTAACAGGTTCCACATCCTTGCTTACTCCACCATCCCACGCAGAAAGGGTTCTCCCCTGTGTAAAGCACAAGGTCAGAAATGCACTCAGGCTCGTGGCGAGAGTCGCGCCCAGGGCGATTCTCATTTTGTGTCACTGATCACTTAATGTCATCAAAGACACAAGGATCGCACTGACAGAAAACACAGTTCATCCTCCAGGTATGTACTCAAATCACGGCATCTTCAAAAACACCTGAGAAAATCTAATTTCAGTCTTTCTCCATTGTGGCTCACCTGTCCCAGCTCCCCAAGGACAGGAAAGTACCCGTATCTTCATTGGATGAGAGCATGAAGGCCAAGAACTGCACCAGACACACTGGTGCGGGTGGGTTTCCCCGCCAGCACTCGCCTGGCCAGGGCCAGCGGACCCTGAGTGTGTGGCAGACAGGCCTCTGGGACTAGGCAGAGCAGGCAGATCCTCCGCATGACACCAGTTTGCTTCAGGGAGCTGTTTTATCACTTTCATTAATTTGTGGATGAGTAGTGAGAAGAAAATTTCGGATATGCCATGAGAGAGGGCACCTGCTTCTGCGTGAGCATGGTCTGTGGGTAGCTGGTCCATCAGGCAATGTCCTCCCTGCAGGCCCAGAAGCGCTGGAAGCATGGGAGAAAGGCTGCCGCCTCCACTATGTGTGGGTAGGGGAGCTCGTGGCTGGGTTACAAGGCTTTGCACACTGTGCTGTGCACAACTCAGACAGAGCCCCAGGAATGGCTGTGCACGTTTCCCCTGCTCCCCCATGCTCTTCCCCACCCCCACCCCAAGACAGGAGGAAATTAGCTCTTTGGCTGACTAGCCAATCCCCTGTCCACCGAGATGCATTAGCAGTTCCCAGCGGGGCAGCAGTAGTGAATCTGGCTGATGATAGCTCGGCTGCCTGGTTCGCTGACCTACCTGCTGATGAGCTGATCCCCACAGCCATCATGACTCTAGCAGATGTTCAAACATCAGAGTGGAGCCTCCTTCTTCCATCTGCAAGGCCAGCTAGGGCCCTGTAGAAACCTGTAGAAACCCACTCACATGGTGGCACACATAGCTGGAAATTGGGGAGCCAGGAAAAGGGCAGCTGGGGGCCCGCTACCGCACCGCTTCCTCACACCCAGCGCTCAGGCCACGCTGCAAGGGATCCCACCATGGCACCGCACACAGCTGTGTGCGCGGTCGGCCTCGAGCACTGAGGAGTGGGAAAGATTGATGAGGAGATCAAAATTTTGCCTGCTTCCATGGTGGGAGAATTTCATTACAGCAGATGAATCACGGTGACTCTGAAAGACCTAAATTGACAGTTTCACAGACCAGCACCCGGCTTTAATCCACAGGAAGGCATTTTCTAGGAAGCAAACTGTCAAAACAATTGTCAAAGCTCCTCCAGAAATAAGCGGACAGACTCCTACACCCAGGTGTTCGGACCCCAACATTTCTAGGAGTGAAGGCACTGGGGTTTGCCGAGGGACTGTCGAATGCGCCCACCTAGGAGGCCCCGCAGCGTCGCGTGCAGTCACAAGCCTGCGTGTCCACAGCTCTGTCTCGAGTCGGTGTGGAGAAGGCCCTGTATGCAAATCCCAGCTTCCTCCTCACCACTGTTACTGATTTTGTAGATACTTTGCTCTGCCCCAACCAGGAAGAAAGCCATACACTTCCCCGCTTCTACTTTTATCTTCTGAGACAATTACACTGTTGTCATGTGTGACTTGGACACTGTACAACTGTGAAAATTCTACATTCCGCTGAATATTTCCGTTTTGATACATACCATAAATGAGCTACAAATCAACTGCGTAAGTCCAGCCAGACATGTGTTTAATATCGCAAGAAACTCTTCTCCAACAAAAATGTTTAGGTAGGCTCTTGCTTTGGGGTTAAAGCTACAATGATTTCCAGTCTTGGTTTTGTCACATCCCAGCGAGTTTCCAAAGTTTTAAGTGTGTTGCACATTTAAAAAAAAAAAAATAGATTTGGAAAACCACCCAGGCTTTTGAGTGTTAAAATGGAAAATGCACGCTATAGATTCCAGTGGGGGAAGTTTGTAAAGTCAGACAGATCCTCGAGGTTGAGAAACACTGGGCGAGAGGCTGAGGGCATGGACGTGTTCAGGCTTCACAAGAAAAACAATGATGCAGAGAGAGAATCTACCGATGGGACTGTTGCTTGGGGCAAACAAAAGCTTATTATTTTAGATATAAAATACTTTCAATCTTGAATATTACTTCTAATCCACTCTCCATTTTTCTTTAAGTAGAGCAATTTCCTTTTAAGTGAAATAGTTGCATCTTCACATCTATTTGAAAATGCAATTAGATGGAAATCTAATACACTACAGCTGGAAAATGAACAATCCATTTTTCCTCTTCCTAGACAAGGTCACACTGCGGAGTGCACTCCAGTTACGCGTGATACAGAAGTTAAGCCATAAATCCAATGAGATGCGAGACCCCAGCACCCAAGCCACAGCGAGGCCCGCATCCGAGTGGCTCACACTCGATTCTGTCTGTCTCATTTAGAGACTCTCCATTCCTATTAACAAATAACCCCTCTCTTGGAAAAAAGAAAAAAAGTGTGGTATTTTACAGACCAGATAAACAAAAGACACTGTCATTTTTAAACCAAAACATATTTAGGGAAAAAAATGTAAGTGAAACTAATTTGCTACATATGTTTTATACATACAGTACATGAGGGGGTTTCTCCAACGCCATATGGAAAGCATCTGAACTTGTAAGACAACGACCTTCATAAATCACTCTAGGCTCCAACTCCAAATTATGTCTTGTTCCTTCACTCATGGGATAGTCAGTATATCTCATATAAATTCATTATATTATATGTGCACCATAATCTATCTCTACCTTTATAAGGAATGATGTCATAACACACGGCAAGGCTTTCTGTGTAAAGGGAACAAATTCTCCAGCAGATGGACCAACCTGGAGCACTGCTTCTCCAAACAACACGTTTCCCGAGCTCCAAGGAAAAACAAACAAATGGAGCCGAAGTGAGCAGCCTCAGAACCAAATGTCGTCTGGCCTTCCAGATTGCTTGTTGTGGGCAAGTGTAGGATAAGATAGCTTAGTGCTACGTCTCACACACTTTCTTTCGACATATCCCATTCACAGCCATCTGGCGGGAAGCTACGTCCTGCCTAGTATTTTTACCTATTTTCAATCTCTAGCTGTGGCAGCAGGGTTTCATCTTAACAAACGGCTTGCCCTGGAGAAGGCTTATGTTAAGGAAGCAGCCGCAGCCGCTGTTTGATGGAGGAGGAGAAACTCACCCATCTCCTTTTCCAGAGCTGTCTTTCACCAAACTGCTTCTGGTACCATCTTTTTCCACTACCTGTAGCTGAGGAGGATGGTTTGTGCCCTTGCTTGCTCCATGTCACTCCATGAGCACTGAATTAAGATGACTATAACTGTTTGCTCTTTCCTCTCTAAGAACCATCCGGTTCTTAAATCTGTAACTGGAAAAGGAAACAACACAGGCCACACATAAATCTGTGTAAGGCTCCTTCCCCGCCCTTCCACAAGCCTCCCTGTCCTTACTTCTCAGTCTCTCTTTCACATGTAACAGAAAGGGCTGAGCAGGTGAGGTCCACGGCAGAATGAGGTGAACGTTAATGGCAAGGACAGGAGCTATGATGACGACACCCTAGGGAAGTGATGTCCTATCTGAAGAGGGTGACTCTGCAAAGTGGTGGTGACCAGACAGCCCCAGGAATAGTAAAAACTGCTACAGACCAACCATGTACAGGACAGAACATTCCACACAGGCAGGGCAGGCCTGCAGATCACAAGGAAACCACTGCTTCTCTAGAAGCTAGCATGTGCTGAAGGAAGAAAAGTTCCCAACCAACTGGAACTGCTATATGATGTGAGGATTAATAGCTGGATTTATTCAGAGCTCTTCAAATATTTTTAACAACACTTACCTACATAGATATGTTATCAACTTAACTACAGATAGTACCTATATGACCAATGGATAGCTAAGAATATAGGCAGATCATTGGAAATATCTGAAGAGATCAGAGAATAACACCAAAGCAGTGGCCTCCACGGGTATCAAAACACGTGTACTCGCTATCTAATGGGGTCTTACTGCTGCTATTTTATTTCTGCTTTCTGTTTGTTCTGTGTATCTATTATTTCTCTTTCTTTGTGTTTCTAGCTACCATTTTCTTTACACAGTTTTATAAAATACTCTTCATTTTTTTTTAAAGATTTATTTATTTGTGCATACAGAACTGGAGTACAGGCCAGAGGCTAGGGGCGGTGAGAGGCTTCACCAGAGACAGAGTGGGGAACAGAACAGGCAGATCGATGAAGTACACTGCTGAGGGGAGCAGCAGGCGGGTCAGGAGAGGTCTGCCGCACCATGTGGTCACCTCCGGGGCAGGCGGGAATCAAACTCATGCAGAAGCGGCTTTAGATTCTCAGTGCTGTGCTTTAACCCGCTGCGCCACCAGGGAGGGCCGAAATACTCTTCATTTTTAATTCTTTGTACCTCTGTTCTAGTTTTTTTGTTTTGTGGTTTACATGTATAAATGTCTCACAGCTAAAATAATAGTTTCTACATTAATACTGTCTTATCTCCTTGGTCCAGTCCAAGGTTCCAGCCCTTTCGTCCTCCCTATCATGTTTTTGTTATGATAAATGATCCCTTTTTATACTATTTACAGATTGACATATCTATAGTGATTTTAATGCATCTTTCCCTTTAACCTTTATGCTATAATTATTGAGCACACTCCTCTGAAGGAGAGTAACAACTTTCTGATTTTGTATCTATATTACTTGGCTTAAAGTTTTGTATAATTTGTCTTTTTGCTTCAGAAAGAAGAGCTCCTTTCAGCCTCTCTTGTAAGGCAGGTCTAATACCTAAACTCCTTCTTGTTTATGCAGGAAAACCCTGATTTCACCTTCACAGTGTAGTTTTAGTTGGTAGTTCTTAATTTTTCAATATTTATAGTATGTTATTCCAATCTCTCCTGGCCTATGGGGTTTCCACTGAGAAATCTGATGATTGCCTGATGGTGTTTTTAGGATTAATAGATATATTTTCCCCTTGCTGCCTTTAATATCCTTGTCCTTCACTTTTGACTAGGTTACTATAATGTGTCTGGGTAAGTTCTATTCGCTTCAGGAACTTATGTACTTAGTTCCTTTCCCAAGTTTTCAGTTATTATTTCTTTAAACAGTTCTCTGCTCCCATTTCCCTCTGTCCACTTTCTAGTGCACCCATTAGGAGTAAATTTTCAAATATATGGACAACAGTAAAGGACTGTGATTCCCACAGGGAAATAAATGAGGCCTTCCTAAAACTGTCCCCGGCTTTTATTAAGTACACTGTCAGGTCACAGTCATGAGGGCAAAATGCAAATAGGGCCTACAAAATCAAAGAGGCAGAAACTAGGGTTCCGAGAAATTAGAGTGCCTAGAATTTATGGAGTCAAGCACGAAAGGAAGAGTAAAAGTTCTAGAAGCATGGAAATAAGCATAAGTGTTCTTGGACACTTTGGCTGAATTAGAAAAAATGTGTATCTAGAATAAAATGCCATAATTATGGGTAGAGAATATGACAGTGACTTATAAAATGATTCTGAGAGAGCATAGCTGAAAATCATCTTGAAGACTGGTCTATTATCATATACACAGGAAAATAACTAAGGGTTTCCCAGAAGGTGCTACTCAGCAGAGGGCGCTTACCTGAACCTAGAGTAAGATTATTTTATGCTTTCCTTGAAAAGAACCTTTAAACCAGTTAACCTAAACCATCACAGCCTGCCAAAACAAAGCCCAACAATCTTTAGAAACGACAACAACATTAAAACAGTCAGCTAAGAGAGGTATGCGATGTCTGGTATCAAAAAAGAAAATTTCTAGACATATGATGCCTACCAAAAACTAATTACCAGGATCAGAAGCAGATATAGTTAGCAAAGAATACCATTAAAGACTATTCCCAATATGTTCAATTTACTCAACAATTTAAAAGAAACCATGCACCATAAGCAAACACAGAATTTTATATGAAAACATCTGAATAGGACTTAGAGATCTGAAAAGTATATTATTAAAAAAAACTCATTAGATGGGATTAAAAGCACTTTTGACACAGCTCAACAAAACATGAATGAACCTGACTACACAACAACAGAAATTAGGCATATGAAATTCACAAAAAGCAGTAACTGAACAAAAATAAAA
>NW_004567122.1:2670828-2739457 GCF_000260355.1 Condylura cristata
CACAGGGAATTTGTCAAGTATTCAACCTCTAATTGGAGATGGAATTATACAGAGAGGGACAGAAAAATAATCAATAAAGCACATTACATAGCCAAAAAGCAGATTAATTAAGTTCCTGCAACTTCCTTGTAAACTTTACAAGCTAGAAGACAATAGACTGGCATTTTAAATCTATGTCAGGGAGGAGCTAGAGACCAAGCTGGAATTCTATACTCTGCAAAAACAAACAGAATTTGAGAGAATTTGTTGCAAATCAACTTTTACTGCATGTGATTTTTAATAGAAGCAGGTAGAAGGAAAGTCTGTCAGATGGAAACCTGGATATAGACAAGTGAATAAAGGATGCCAAAACTGATAAATGTAAATGTAAAGGCATTTTTCTTATTTTTAAAATTTCTTCAAAAGTAAACTGTTCTATGTTAAAGTAATAACAATGTACAGTATGGTTCATAAGACAGAGAGATAAGTTAGAACAACAGCACAAAGGGTGGAAGGAGAAATAAAATTGTGTTTTATAAGCTGCCTATATCATGTGTCAATTGACTCAGCATTTCTGAAGATAAATTGTACTAAGTTGAAGATGCATGCTATCAACCCTGGAGCAACAGTGAAAAGTTAAAGATATAGGCAATATAAAAGTAATGGGAGTGAAGTTAAGCACATAAATCAAATCTTAAAATAAGTGGAATATTAACAATATTTTAAAATAAAGTCAGAAAAGGAGGAGGAAAGTAATACAGAACATATGGAGATGGGACAAACAGAAACAAATGGTGGGTGACTGTTTTAGAGCAAATCTTATCAATAATGACATTAAACCTAAAAATCTAAATCCTCCAATTAAAAGGCGAAGGTTGTCAGTGGACGAAAAAGCAAGACTCATTCAGTACACTGTCCAAACACCTTAAACATGAAGATGTGTGTATGTGTGTGCACAGACAGGTATTACAGAGATATACACAGATATAAACTTACATCCAGTGTGAGAAGAAAGTAAAAATAAAAGAATGGAGAGGATATATGATCCAATACAAACACACTCCTCAGAAGACTGGAACGGCTTTATTCATGTCAAACAAAACAGACCTCACAGCAAAGAATGTTACTGGGCTGAAAAGGAGCATTTCACGATGACAAAGGAGCCAACCACCCAGAAGACCTAAACTGACAAAACAAACACCACCAGTAGAGAGACAACTGACAGCCATCTGCACCTTCTGGCCTCTGCTTTCTCCACCCGCCCCCGGCCCCCGCCTCTGCCACGAGTGCTAGCAGGACATGGCCGCCCGGGGCCTATTTCTTCCACAGCTAGCTGGCGCTGTCCTTCCCCTTTAGTCAAAAGTTCAGGACATTCTTCGTCCCTGTCTCCCCAGTGGTGGAGGCCCTTTCTCCCCTGCCCCTTTATAATCAAGCCTCTCGGGGGCGGGATCCAGGCCATGCTCCCCGCTCTCACACCCCATCAAATCTTCGTGAATAATGAAACACGGAGGGCTGCCGTTTTTCAGCCGTTTCAACCTCAGTGGGTACAGGCAGGCAGGCAGGCAGCCCACAAGGACAGTCTGCACTGCAGGAGGAGAGCAAGAGTCATCTCACTGGACAAGCACGAGCCCTGAGTGAAGGCTTCAATGAGGCCCCTCCCAGAGGAGCAGGTAGAAGGATACAGGAGCTTCCCACCGGGCTTGAGTCTATGCCTGCCAGCCTGAATGCTCTGTGCAGCTGGGCCCAGGCCCAAACAGCCTGCACTGGAAACCGCTGCAGAATAGTAGTGGAATAAGTCAAACACCGGACTCATCAAGTAAGGCCTCCACTTGGACAACCTTCACCCTGCTCTCCGCCTTCCTGCTCTGTGAGTGAAGTAGATCTGCTATCCCTCCCTCCTAAATGTCTCCTGTTAGCTTTTCTCTGTATTCTGCATTAAAAAAAAAAAAATCTGAAAAGGATAAAATTCATAAAATGTCAATTTTTACTAATCAGTGACCAAAAAACAAATTCAAGAACTAACATTGGATCCACTGAAAACTGGTATGCTGAGGGCTGGTCCTGGTAGAGCAAACCAGCACGGCACAGTCGGGTGAAGAGGGGGCCACAACGCGACTGGAGGGACGAGCTGTGCTGTGCAGGCTGGAAGATCTGGGCGTCCCGTCTCTGTGAAGGCGCAGCTCCACCAAACGCTGGGGCATCTGCTCAGACTAATCATGCCTACGGAGGGGGAACACCAACTGGCGGAGGATGTCTGGGCTTGACTCTGCCACTCACTAGCTCTGGACCCGGACAAGTTATAGATCCTCCATGCCCCTCAGCTTCCTCATTCATAAAATGGGAGGCTGAGAGTAACTATTCCACATGGTTGCAATGCAGATTCCATGAGTAAATGGGCCACTGTACCTGAAGTGCCCGGGACACTGTCTGACAAGAAGAAAACACATGGTTCTGACCGAGTTCATCACTTAACAGGAAGATTTCATTTTATTATAATTCACAAGACCCTGGACCACACTGTTGTGCCAAAGAGTTAGGTATTCTATCCTCTTTTATGTCTGTACCAAATTTCACTTGATATGATTCATAAAACTACTAGAGTACTTCTGTATAGAAATGTAACTGGAAAGAAACAGGTAATGTATGAATGAAAAAGCCACTGAAATATTATCCTAACTGGTGTTTAGAATTGAAAAATATTATTTTTTTATGATTAGGAAGGAAAAGATGATGCCTATTTTCTCCGCATATATAATCAAAGTATTCAAAAGCATTGCATTTTGATAAAAGCAAATGCTGCTTAATTTCTTAGTAAAATTTCTACTTTACTTATTTTTCACTAACCCCTTTGCTTACTTTAAATGTTATATGGCCTTAAAATATTTTTTAAAACAAGGGGTTCCATTGGACCCAGGAGATAAACAACCATAACTCAAAATTAAACCTAGAATCTAAAAATTTAATAGACTCTGAATCTAAAGGAAATAAGGGAATAGAAACATTTTCCCTTAGGACTGACTGCACTGCTATGTCCACTGCATTGAATCACTCGATACGGGACCACTAAAATCAAATCTCAGTTAAGATGAAAAGAATAAATCAGTCCAACAACAAAGCTGAAGGCCATGAAATGACTGATTATATGCCAGTGGTGACTGAGGATTACTCCAGGCCGAATCCCCCTCAGACCTATCTTTGCAGAGTCAACTGAGCTCCTGAACCCAGTTGAGTATAAATTGTCTGAGCAAAGAACACTCAGCGTAGGGGGCTCCCAGGGCTGTCACAATGAACTCTTCAATATTTGTTCACAGTGTCACAGGATGGATGCTTACAAGGGCCACTGCACATAAAAGTGTATGTAATATATTGTCTTTCCAAATTAAGCATACAACTAGCTTCATAGCATGGCACTGGAATGTTAAGCAGTTAAAGTTTATACCGTATCTCATTTGAATAAAGGTATCTCTATCAGGTTCTTCCTGGTAATTATGAACGGCAACTTTGACAGTCTCAAGGAAAGAAAATTTACTGGAAGGATGGAAGGATACGGGGGGGGGGGGAGGGCTGAAAGAGGAACCTCTAACTTTCACTAAGATGATAACCAATAATATGAGAAATAAAAAGGAAGGGGGAAGCTATTTGGAAATATATAAGAGACAAGTTGAACTATAAATTCAAAAAAAACCATTATGTAGTAGGGAGAAAGGAACAAATTTTAGTTACAAAAAATTTTAAGCATAAAATCAGTAATAACAGGAGAGCACTGCAGGGCCTCAAGACTTCAGTCAGACTACTGGACGTAAACTGTAGAGAGCTTGGACATTTGCCATTACCATAAGGAGGTGAGCCAAGAACACCCCAGAGTGCAGTGGAGATTCAACTGCACATGCCTTATTCCTCACGTCCTTGCTGATGGAGCTGCTAGCTCAGGCTAATTACATGATACGAGAAAACTGACTTGCAGATGAACACCCCCCAAAACTGTTCTTCCTGTGATCTTTTCCTATTTCATTGAAAGCATGGCTATCCTTCCAGATGTTCAAGTCCAGTTTATGGGCTCAACCTTCATTCCTCTCTTTCATGTCTTACAATGAATCTATTCACATTCCTGCTGACTCTGCCTTCCAGTTACTTCCATGATCCCAATTCTCACCAGCTCCACCGTCTGCCCAGGTCTGAGCCAACATTACTCCTCACCTACGACATCCTCTTGAGCTGTCTGTCCGCTTCTTTCCTTGCTCCCAAGGCTACCTTCTCCATGGCCCATCCACAACACTGGAGCCTCAAGAATTCTTTGTAATTGAAGTCAAAATAGGTCTTTTCTTTGCTCCCGTTGCACACCAAAAAATACCACATCCTCACAGTGGCCCAAAAGATCTCCTACTGCCACCTGCACTACCCTGCCCAGCTCACTCAGCTCCATGACACAGGCCTTCGTCTCACACACAGCTGGGCTGCTCCTGCCTTCAGGTCTTTGCTCCACCTTTCTCTCTGCCAGGAATGCTCTTCCCACAGGTATCTGCTTGGCCAACTCCTCACCTCCTTCGAGCCTTTGCTAAAATACTATCTTCTCAAGGAGCACTACCTTGCCACCTGATGTCATCCTACAGCCAACTTTCCACTCTGTCCCCAAGTCCACTTAGCTTGCCCAATTGCCATGTTGTACATTATGTACCAGTCTGTAGCAAGCGGTATGACTCGGTGCTATGATTTACTGTTTCTGCCCTTATCAGAAAGACCACAGTATATCCCATGAAAAATATTTCAAGTTATTGTCATCTAGATATGAATCCCAAAATATCTGTTGGATGAATATAATAAATATAACAACATGGAAAGTAATATGTGGAGAGGCTATTTTGATACAGGGTCAGGGTTTAAGAAGAAGTTGGATGACACGTTAAAGAATGAAATTAGATCAGTACCTTGTACCACACTCAAAATTAATTCAAACAAATTCAAAATCTGGATGTAAGACCAGACGCCACAAAGCATACAGAACACACAGGCAAAACACTCCATGCCATAGGATTCAGCACTATTTTTGTCAATTTGTCTCCAACGGCAAAAGAAACAAAAGAGAATATAAGCCCTTGGAACTAATCAAACCAAAAGGCTTCTGCATAGTGAAGAAACTACCACTAAAAGACACATTACTAAATGGAAGGAAATATTTGCACACCATCCATCCAACAAAGGGCCAGTATCCAAGATCTACAAAGGAGGTATACAACTCAACAAAAAGAAACTAAATAAATCAATCAAAAAATGAGCTGAAGAGCTAGGTCAGCTCTAGGTGAGGCGAGCAGCAGAGACCCATGTGGACCTCATCTTGTGTGAGTGACAGCCCAGCTCCCACGGACACCCATGCTTTGTGAACACTGTCAGTTAGTGCCAGGTTTGCTGCTTTCACTGTTTCTCAGCAAGGTTTACATGAATTTATACCTTAAATGATCATCAATGTAAAATATTAAGTCAACGAGTTAGCTCCATTTTGTGTTCTATTTCTGTGTGTATCAGCACTCAGACCTTATCTCAGTCCAATCTACCCTGTTTCAAGGGTTCAATAGATGCACGTGGTGAGTGACTTCCTGGCCGGGAGCCCAGATTACAGCAATGTCTGCTGCACAGTCAGTGCTGACAAATATTATTGAATGACTGGACGAGCATCCTATCTGATGCCAGAGCAACAGAGAATTAAGTTTCCACGGGAGAAGAGGCCGGGCAGTAAGAGATTTGCGGAGGGCATTCAAAGAACAATAAAAGATCACACAATAAAAGTTCTGAAACACAAAGGCCTTGGACCTACCGAATTAAGGCCACAGCAAATTTCTTCAAGACTGTTCTTTTTATTGGTAAGGGAAAGTCAAATGTAGTGTGATAGCGGTTTGGAAATCAATAATGCCCTTAACCAATTTGATTGTTAAAGAAAGATCCATTTTGACCCTAAGATTTCTTTTAAATCTGAAGTCTGAAAATATGAGACTCTGCATCTTTTTGCATCTATATTTGCAAATATGGAATTAGGAGGAGGCTGCAGCAAAGACTGTGGTCCAGCTGTTGGGCAAGTCCTCATGTTTTACAGCTTTTTTATGTTCTAAAAAAAAAACAAACAAACAAAGAAAAACATATGGATTTGTCTGGCAGATGCTGGAGAACAGCTTCTGCTCTTAGGCCTCAAAGGCACTGGTGCAAATTAAAACATGAAAGGTAGTCCATGTCTCCACGGCCATGATTACCACCAGGCTCACCCTGCATGCTGCGCGGCCCTCTCATGGTTTCCCGGCCCGGCCAGTCTACTGAGTGCCGGGAAGATGATGGCGTAAGTGACGCCCTCTGACACAAACACCCCATTAGCTCCTTCTAAATTGGATGATCACCAATGGTGCATAATTCACTGTTGCTCGAATGCTATAGCATTTCCTGAAGTGCCAAAACAAACTGTCAACAGTTTTAAAATACAGCAGTCCATTAATCTACTTAAAGCCAGTCCCAGGATTTTCTTTTCATTAGCTTTATGAATGAAGAGGCCACCTCACTTCCTAAAGCCTCACACGAGCATGGTCTCTCACCTTGGGCATCTTGTCCACCCAGTGTCTCCCTTCAGAATGACGCTAGAACCACAGGTGGTCACAAGCTAGGTCTTCTAGCCAATGCCTCTCCAATCAGAGCGATAAATTATGTCTGTTTTGATAATAGCCTTCAGAAGGCGTATTTGAAGAAACTCTAAAGTCTCAAATAGAAGACTTCACTTAAGAATAATTCCCTTTGTGAAAATAGTAAGTCAGGAGCCTGGTATGGACTAGAAAACTGTTCAATGGATTAACTGCCAGCCCCGGCCCTGCCTCCACACTGGACTCACAGGGTGGGTGGCAATTCTGGCATCTGCACAGCTTTGTCTCTCTCTAAGAGAAACCATTGCTTTTTCCTCTCAGAACTATTATAGTAGACACTTCCCTTTCAACAATCCTCAATCTCCTTTGATGAAAGATTAGAGAATTTAAAGAAAACCTAAAGTATTAATTAAACTACTCCCAGAAAGTTGACATGTCACTGTAACACAACTGTGCCCTCCTCAGTGCTGATGCGGTCCCCAAATGGCCAGCTGCAGGACAGACCTTTCCAAACAAGACAGCCCAGAAGATGAGGGACAGATGAAAGTTCCAGTGATGGCTTTATGCTTAAAGGGATCTTCTTTTCTTTTGCCTTCTACTTTTACTTGGCGTTTCAGTCAGTGCTCATGCAATACACGTTAATGCTTTTTTATTACTTAGAAAGCAGAGTTAGAAAGGCAATCTGACGTTGGGAAATTTTGCTTTAAAATAAAGATATATCTCAAGCTGTTGGCCTCAACCCAACATCCATAGAAATGAAAATTCCTTAAGTAATATCTCAGGGAATCTGAGCCACTCAAGCTTTATACCTTCCAAATACAACTATTCTCTGGGTAAGCTTGTACTTTAGTTCTACACTTTTAAATACTCATTTCTTCTAAATGCATTTCCCCTTTCTAGCTCTGTTTCCTTTGTGGACAACTGAGGATTGTATAAGGCATTCTCCACACACACATTTTATATTTATGCTATCTATAATAGCTAGGCTGATTCTGTTTTACCAAATTATGTGAAAAGGAGAAAAGTGTCTTCTCAATGACTTGTCAATAATAAAGTTCTCTTCTGGATTATCACTCATATCCAGATAGACCACAGATGCAAAACATCGTATTACAAAGAAAATTTGCAAATTTTTGGAAATAGTTTCAGTCTGATGGATATGACGTTAACATGGATATTTTATGACATGAAATCTCAACTATAAAATTAAGTCACCTTTTTTACCTGTCATATTGGTGGGGCTAGTTTTCCTGATTTGGCTATTGTAAATAATGCTGTTGTGTAGAAGGGTGGAGTGAGGAGAATACAGATACCTCTTTTGAATTAGTGTTTTCATATGCTGGATAAATTCTGAGAAGAGGAATTGCTGGATCACACGTTCGTTCCAGTTTTAATTTCTTGAGGACCCTCCATTCTGTTTTCCATAGTAGCCGTCTAATTTCCAATCCCACTAATAATATACACACCACCCTCTTCTCCTTCTCCACATCAGCATCTTTTATCTCTTGTCTTTTTGATGACAGATGTCTAACAGGTATAAGGTGCTATCTCGTAGTTTCTAACTTGCATCTCCCTAATGATATTGAGCATCTGTCATGCATCTATGTGCCTTATGTATATCTTCCTGGAGAAATATCAATTCAGATCCTTTGCCCACTTTTTAATTGGGTTAATTTGTTTTTACTCCTTAGTTGTATGATTTCTTTATATGTTTTGTGTATTCACTCCTTTGTAGTTTCAAATGTTTTCCCCACTCCACAGGCTATCCTTTCCTGCATTGATGATTGCTTCTCACACATAAAGCTTTGTAGTTTAGGGAAGTCACACTTGTTTAGTTTTTATTTTGTAGGTTACGCTTCATTGTTATATCCAAAATATTATCAGGCCCATGCCAAGATCAAGTTTCTATGTATGTTTTACTCTAGAAGCTTCATAGTTGTGGATGTTAGACTTAAGGCATTAATACACTTCAAAGTAATTTTTGTGAGTGGAGCAAGATACTCAGTTTCATTCTTATACATGAAAATATCCAATTATTCTAGCACCATGCAGTGAAGAGACTGATTTTTCTCTAATGAGTATTCTTGGTTTTCTTACCAAATTATAGTTAACAATATATGTTTGGGTTTATTTCTGTGCTCTCAGTTCTGTCTAACTGGTCGATTCATCTGTTTTTAATGCCGTTACCATACTGTTTTGATTACTATAACTGTACAGTATGGCTTGAAATCAAGAAATGTGATAGCTCCTGCTTTGCTTGTCATTCTCAGGGTTGCTTTATTTGGGGTCTTTTGTGATTTCACAAATTTTAAGAGTATTTCTGTAAGAATGGCCATTGGAATCTTGATGGGATTGCAGTGAATCTACAGGTGGTTCTTGGTGATACTGAAATTTAATGTAATTCCTCCAATACCTGAACTCGGGAGACTTTTAAATTTGTTTCTTTTATGTAATTTTCACAGTAGAAATTTTTAGCTCCTTTATTCCTAACAATTTAACTATTTGTGACCTTATGGTAAAAGGGATCCATTTCATTTCTTTTTCAGATTAAACATATTCATCTGAAAAATAGAATGAGCTAATTTATGATTTTTGTATATTAATTTTATGATCTTGCAACTTCACTGAATACACTCATTAGCTCTAACAGAATTTTGATTTAGTCTTTATGATTTAGGATTTTCTATAAAAAATCACTTATCATCTGAAAGAAGATATTCTTTTTTCTTCCTTTTCAATTCTGAATCTTTATATTTCATTTCTTGCCTTATTGCTCTAACTTGGATTTAAAATACTAAGTTGAAAAGGAACAGTAAAAATGTCTTATTCTTGCTCTCAGAGGAAGAGCTTTCCACCTTTCCCCATGGGGTATATCACTGTTGGCTTGTCAAATACAGACATACATAATTTCTTTACACTTTCTAGCCTTCAAAAATGTTGTACTTTTACAAGTAAAATGTTTGTAGCAACCATTAAATTAGATCCACTGCCACAATTTTTCAAATCTCTGTATCATAATTAATGTATCAATTTTTTGGTTTTTAGACAAAATGCTATTTGCACACTTAACTTAGGCCACAGCGAAGTGCAAATCTAACTTTCATGTGCACTAGGAAGTCAAAAAATTCATATGACTTGCTTAACTGTGGTGGCATGGAACCAACTCTCAGTATCTCTGAACTCTGTTTATGTGGCCTTGATTATGGTGAAATATGTTCTTTCTATTCCAAATTTGTTTTAAGAGTTGAGTTTTGTTTTGTTTACTCATGAATGGGTGTTGAATTTTTTCAAGTACAGTTTCCAAATGTACTTAGATGACTGTGATTCCTTTCTTTCGTGTACTAATGACGTTTCACAAGGACGATGTGTGCATACTGGGCCATCCTCACATCTGAAAGCCCCTCACAGGCACAGTGAATGTCCTTTAATGTGTGCTGCATCTGAATGCCAGCATTTCACTGAGATTTTTGTATCTATATTCATCAGGAGTAAAGCCAAGAGGTTTCTTATCTAGCAATGTCCTTTTCAGATTTGGGCGTAAGGGTAACACTGGCCTCACAAAATGAGTTTCAACGTGTCTCTGCTTTGATTGCTTGGAGATGAAAAGGACTGGTGTTATTCTCCTTTAAACCTTTGGCAAAATTCAGCAGTGAAGTCACTGGGTTCCACAGACAATTCTGTATTTTCTTGGATGCATGAAAGGGCTTGGGAGTAATTAACTGAACTGCTGATGCTTCTTACACTCTCTACTAGGTTTCGTCTTATGAAAATGAGGATGGTAACTAGCTAACAGTGGCCACTCCTGGGGTCATGATCAGCATAGCACATACCTAATCTAGAGTGGACATAAATGAAGACTAAAGCCGCTTCCTGGAAACAATGAGTACAAGACAGCAAAGACAAATGACTCAAGTTGTAAGACCTTTTAAAAAAATATATATTTCTAAGCCTTCAGGATTTAGAGTTTGATGTCTCTTTGTCTCAAAGCACTTAAAGAACAGTGTTTCTTGGAAGAGCAGAATGTTTATTGCCCCCATTTACTGTCCTCTCTATTTAACACAAGGACCAAATCTCCATAGAGCAATGTTTCCAGTTTCCTGATCTCACCCTCCTGGTACTAGTAAGTGCTCAAGGCCAGAGTGCTGCCACCAGACATAGCCCTCTCTTCCCCTAGGAAATGAACACAAATTCTAGAGATTAAAAAAAAAGCTATGCATTTTTGTGGTTAATCTGTTAATAATTATAATGAAAACTGCCACTATTTAGAGCTAACCATGTACCAGGTAACATACTAAGAATGTTACATGTAATGAGTCATTTTATTCCTCAAGCAAGTTTGTTTTTTTTTTAGATTTATTTATTTATACATACAAAACTGTGGTACAGGCCAGAGGTGCAGGGGACTGAGAGGATTCACCAGAGACTGAGTGGGAAGCAGAACAGGCAGATCGAAGTCCACTGCTGAGGGAGCAGTGGGTGAGCCAGCAGAGTTCTGCTGCACCATGTGGGTCAGCTCTGGGGTGGGCATCGAACTGGCACTGAAGTGGCTGTGGCCAGCTTGCAATGCTACGACCTAACACATGGCGCCACCAGGGAGGGCCCTCCTCAAGCAAGTTTCTGATTTTTGCGTCCCATTTCTTATTTTTCAGATGAAAGAAAAATTTCAAGAAATAAATAATCTTATTATAAAGTGAGTTATAACACAAGGACTAATATTAAGTCATGCCATTTCACAGCCTCCTCTTAAATGGTGCAAATCATTTACTGAGCACCAACTATATATACTAGTGACTTAATAGGTTGCATCTTAAATCCAGACCCCCAAAATTGCCTTTAGTTGTCCTGTTTGAGAGTGGGAGCAGTCAGGGTTCAGGAAGGTCAGTGATGCTATCTTTTCCACACCAGCAAGTCTCCAAAAGGTGTGACCAAGCCACTACTTAAATCCACAGGCACTGATTTTTAACAACCCCCTTCCTCAAGGCCTTGTTCATACATCAGTCATTAGTATATTTAGTTCTCACATTTTATCTTATGCCAAACCCTTTAGATATAATTGGTCCTCCCCTGTGGTCACTACAAATAGCCTTCAGACACATCATGTATGCTCTGGATTGCCTGGAGCTACTGAATTTTCTCCAAGTGCCCGGGACTCAGGGACTTAGGTTCTTACTTTTAGCTGTCACATCATTAGCAGTCACTAATGTAGGAGCCAAATTGGGTGTCTCACTATAAACAGCCTCTGTGATGGATCGATTACCTAAGCACAGCTCAAAGAGCTCGGCTACCACAGCAGACGCAGGCTCTACTAAGAACAGCTCTGATCACAGCCAGAGAGGTCCCTGCAGAGATTTGGATGTGAAATATGGTAAGGCTGTTTAAGACACGACATTTTTTGAGAGCTAACTTATTTATCTCACCTACATTCCAAATTTTAACTTCTGGTTTTCATTTAAATCAGTTCTAACCTACCAGTAAAATGTACATTTACACAAAGTCAATCCTAGGTCACAGAAAGGCTCTTCAGTTTTGTTTAGGAGGGAAGGAACGAGTCTGGAGCCACCATTAAGACTGTTCAGATATCCACACAGAACCCCCGAATGGAGAGGGTCCTTCTCTGCTAGGTGTGTATACTTACAGAGATCCAAATTCCAGCTACCTGTGCAAAGACCAGGGAGACTCGCATGGACGCCACCTTACCATCCAGCCACCTCCTGCCTGCGACTGGGTGTGAGTCTGCTCCCCCAACTCCCACTGTCAAGCTGCTCTTACATAAAATGTGATGAGATGCTGACATCTTACGCCTGAACTCAGTATGTGAGCAGTTAGGAAACAAAGATTTTCTTTATCACTTTTGCTTGATTGCCAGACAGGTGCATACTGTAGTTCCAGAAGCGCAGTCAGGTGGATGAGAAGTGAACAACCAATCTGTTCCCACTTCTGAAAACCACCACACCATTCATTCTCTGGACCACGGAGCTTTGGCTTCCTCAAAAGTAAACTAGGACGGGAGGCAAAATCATGAGCAGCTGAGGGCAGTGTAACAAAACCATTTTTAGCAAGCAATAAAGAATAGACAAATTTTGGTAAATTGTCCCTTTGGATGGTCCCAACTAAGAAGTATGTTATTTAATCATATATGTGAATACATGTAATTTATGTATAAAATAAATATAAAAATAGTAAGTGTCAAGCACTGAGCCAAGAAATGTGGTGAATATGACCAAAATTGCTTTGATAGACATTAATAAATTATCACAAAATAAATACTGAAATTCAACTGAGAGCACTTGAAATTCAAGACTGTGGAAGAACACACGAAGGAGGCCCTGACTGGGCTTGGCAAGGTGGGGCTCTCTGAGCAACCTTGAAGGCAGGAGATTGGGAGCTGGGTGAAGGGAAGGCAGGGTGAGGACCACACTTGGGCGACAGCAGGACACCTGACAGCTTAAACAGCATCCCCAGAGCTGGACCTACTATGGATACACAGGGGAAATAATTACTCACAGAGCATGGCCACAGAAGAGAAACAAGTGGTCTCTCTTTCATCAGTGCATTCCAGCTCAGGATCACTTGTTTTAACTGAAAATATAATTGGCTTCTGCTTTCACTCACCTAGAAAGACGAGTTCAGCATTGAACTTCTTCCCCCATCTGTCTCTTGCTTGCCATCTCTTCTTCGCAAGCACCTCCAGCCCCTAGTGGACTCTGCCCTGACTGCAGCATGGCCGCCAAGGTGCCCCTGACCCCGCAGTGGGTGCTGGGAGCGCCCCACCCCTGCCCGTCCAGGGAGCCAACAGAGCCTGTGCAGAGGGCAGCCACCGCAAGGTAGCCCCTGGGCTAGCAAGAGCCTCTGAACGCCTCACTGACCGGGAGACCCACACAGTTAGAGAACAACGTGTTTCTGTGAGTGAAATAAATAAAAATGATCAGAAAAAAGTCTGTATGAACCTGTATGTATCGCAAAACCTGGCCTGGTATAGGGCCCTAATTGATGTCTTATTTGGGCTGGGTTCTGTCTGGTACATTTAGCATTTATTTGTTGTATAGTCATCTTAAATTAAGCATGTGAGAAAGGTAGCAAATGCCTTTGATTTATTGTTAGGTGCTTCCACTTACTTCCCAATTAATTTATTAGTGTTAGTTTTGGTGCTAATGTATTTTCTTTCCAATATGAAGGGAGTTCATAGTCCTTGATTCAATGTTTCTTACTGTTGTCTTTTTTTAAATGGGGAACAAGGAGCAGGCAAAATGACAGGGTGAAGGGAGGTGGGATTTGGTCAGCCGGCCGCACAGCTGCATCACGGGGTGGGGGCAGCGCCCACTCCGGCCCACCCTTAGGGCCAGGGTCCCCTGACTCCGCAAGGATGAGGTTACACGGGGCTACACTAAGTCATGCCTTTGAAGGTGGGTAGAAGCAGACCTCTGTTGCCCTCGCTTGCTTTGCAGCAGAGAGGGCCAGAAAGGTGCCACCATGTTTTGAAGAACAAATACAAATCGCCCGCCAGCACCATGGCAAGAGAATCCCTGTATTCTCCGTTTCCAGAATCCTGCTTTTCATTCTCAGAACAGTGGAGCAGTATTGGGATGTCCCTATTCCAAGGGTCCAACATGCTGTATTTAAAACACATGGGTTTATTTGTCAGAACTCATCATCTCCTCCCTTCCTAGTAACAGGAAGCAGGGCTCAAAACCCCTGATCCCCGTAATATTATTATGGCCAGAGTAGAAAACCCAGGGCAATAGTTCTTCCCTCTGTGGTCATCGGGACACATATTTTATCTTGCAAGTGCTGGCAGGGAGCTCAGCTCAGCGTCCACAGACCATGCATACTGACGCGGTTGAGGTGATGAGCGGGATGCAGCACATCCTCCTGACACAAAAGGCCCGGAGCTACTGAAGGGACTTGCTCCTGGAAGTCCGATGACACCTGTACCTTACTATTGTGGCGGCACAGCACCCCCGCACCTTCCTTCCTGAACCATCACCAAGCTCGACCGGTGTCTCATTTCTTTGTGTGTGTGTGTGTGTGTGTGAGTGTGTATGTATGTATACATATATAATTCTTCATTTTGTACATTTTTTTTAAATCTCAGTTGTAATCGCTGTAGACTTCCCACCACCACTTCACCCATGTGCCATCACCTGCCCCAATTTTGATCCTGTTCCCCTCTCCTCCCACCATCTGTTAGTAGACCATCTGTTAGCTGATGTTAGTTTTTACTTTATTACAATTACTGTATATATTTTCTCTGTGTTTACGTCTTCACCATTGACAGTAGAGACGAGGTAGAATGAACCCAAATGCCCAAAAACAGATAACTGGATCAAGAAGATGTGGTCCATATACACGATGGAATACTACTCAGCAATCAAAAAAGATAAACTCATGCCAACTGCAGCAACTTGGAGGGAGCTGGGAAGGATCATGCTTAGTGAAATCAGGCAGAAAGAAAAAGAAACACACCAGTGTCTCATTTCCAAGACACGCCGCCAACTGCAACACCCAGCACAAGGCGCAGGGCTCTGATGTGTGAGCACTGCACGTGTGAGTACGTGGGTGACTAGAACTGACTTTGGAAGCAGAAAGTAAGCAAACAGTCCCCTGCTAATTCCCCTGCTTCAACCACTTATTTTCTTTAACATCCATTAAACAATAGAGCAAAAGATGTGAAGGATATGATCTCTGCTCAATAACATACATGCAATTTACTTCCCTTGCATCCAGGGTTTGCCCAAAACTGGGGGGGGTAAAGGAGGGCTTGATACTTTCACTGAGTACGTAAAACAGTTCTAAAAGGCAGCACCATATGGTGTCCTCTGTCACGAGCGTCCGTGCACCCTAAAAGATGGCAAGGGGCGCACAAGTGTGTATCTACGTACGTGCTCATCACCCACGGAGTCATGTGGAGGCCAGAGGCGGAGCCTCGTGACTCACTTTGGAAAGCCTGCCACATGATGAAGTGGACATCACGTGGTAGATGTCGACCTAAAGTATCATCAGACTCCTGATGACCTCTAGCTCCTAGGAAAAGCAGAACTCATCCCTAAGAAAAAGCTGCCACACGGGGACCATTTATGTCTCCCTGTAAAGTCCTGTTTGAAGTCTTGGGTCTTGGGTCATGGGGGCCAGTCCCTCGCAAATGGAATGAATGCCTTTCCTTATGAAAGGGGCTGCACCAAGACCCTGGACTCACCCTCCGTGTGAGGCTGCAGTGGGGGGGGGTGCCCTCAGCAGACCCCAGATCTGACAGCCCCATGGCCACGGACTTGTGGGGAAGTCAATGAGGGCAAGCAGCCCTGACGTGACCCATGTATTTCAGGCACCGACATGATCTGTCAGTGTCCGAAGGAAGGGCGAGGCTTCCTACTCACCTGGTCACAGTTTTGTGGCAAACTGCAAGGTCAAGGGACATTTCATCTGCTGTAAAGCCACTGTTCAGGGGGCCACCTTGCAGTGGCTCAGAAAGGGCAGCCCACAAGAGGCTGGGCACCATCTCTAGTGCAGGCCAGCGGTCCAATGACAGAAGAGGGAAAGCAGAGCCTGCAGGAGTGGAGGTTTGGATTCAAGTTCCAGGAAGAGAAAGAAAATCGCTGCTCTGGCTGCACGTAAGTAGCCTCACCTCTCACCTGTCACCCACAAACTGGGGCCCTCACTTTCCCTCACACCCTGGGCACCACGTCGCTTGCTTCATTCAGGGGGTATCTCCTCTGGAGGATTTTGGCTGCCAGGCGATTCTGAGCCAGTTGGAATCCACAGGGACCCCTCATGGATGAATGTCCTTGGCATGAACACTGCACTGCCGATAGCAAGCGCTTCTTGTCAGCTGTCCTGGGCATAGCATTTTGATTCCCCAGATCCAAGCAGTAGGTAGAAGATTTGAGCAGACCAGGAGGTAGAAGATTGGAGCAGCCTCAGAAGGCCGCCCACAGAAATATGGATTCAGGTACAGGAAGTCACAGGCCATCGCCAGTGCAAACTATTTTGTGCCTGCAGCCAACCCACAAACCTAACGCAACCACAGAGGTTCTCTTTTCTCCATTTCATTTTTTCATTCCTTTCTTCTATCAATGTGAAAGACAAAACCTCCACACCACGGTGGAGGTGAACCTTATTTTCTTATTTGCTCTTACTTTTCTGCGGAGGCTTGGCTTCATGGAAGCTACCTGGCCAGCTTCCAGGCAATTCTGAACCAGATACAGCTGCGTGACAACAGAGAGACTGGCTGCTGGGTCAGTGCGGGAGCACAGGCCGGCCTCTGTGCTGGCCGTCACATATGTCGGAAGAGGTGCCGTAAGTCTTGGCGTTCCTGTTCGTAAAATGTAAAGTAACGCTTTGTGGTTTCAACCTGCTGCACATGCTGGATTTCCTCCCAAAGTAAAACAACTTCCTATTAGTCTGGCCCCGTGGGGATTCAGAAGTGCGCACTTCTTCAGGGCACATGAAGAACAGCGGGTCTGTCCAGCTTCCTAAGCTCTTTGGCCTCCTCTCTCCCAGTCAGAGGTACCAACTTTGCAGCGTTTGCTGTCAACAAACCACTCTGATGCATCTGTTTGAAAAACTGGTGTAAAACAAGCCACCTACGTGCAGGAAGCAAAATGCACACTGCGCATAGCCCACTGCAAGCCCCAAACAGCGCCCCTGCCTCCAGGGGCTTCCCTAAGAGCCCAGTCCCTCTGCAGGCAGTGATGGAACAGAACCCATTAACTCCCAGAGTGGAAGCAAACCTCCCTCGCCACGCCAGAAAGCAGACGCACGCAACTGCAGTTACCCTGGGAGGAATAGCACCAGCAAGTGTGAGAGGCCTTGTCTAGTATGAAACAACGCATCTCATTCCCCTTTACCCAAACACATTAAACTATCGACCAAACACTTCCCATTTGAGGTAAGAGATGAGGCAGAAGGCACTTAATAAAGGGTAGAGAGGAGGGAAGAGAAGTGGGCTCAAGAGTCTTAGACTGAAGTTCAGTCTTAGGCAAAGCTGGCACTGGGAGGGCTCCCCATCCTGTGAGAACGATCTGCAAACAGGTGCACACTTCATTGTAATGAGGGAAATTTTTTTTAAAGATTTATGTATTTATTCATACAGAATTGGGGTACAGGCCAGAGATGCAGAGGGTGAGAGGATTCGCCAGAGACAGAGTGGGGAGCAGAACAGGCAGATCGACGAAGTACACTGCTGAGAGGAGCAGCGGGCAGGTCAGGAGAGGTCTGCCTCGCCATGTGGATCTCCTCCGGGGTGGGCGGGGATCGAACTCATGCAGAAGTGGCTTAAGCTTCCTAGTGCTGTGCTTTTACCTGCTGCGCCACCAGGGAGGGCCATAATGAGGGAAATTTAAGCTCCAGCAGGAGCGCTCACTGTGCAGACACCGCAGGGCTAATGCACAGTTGACTGCCAGGTCCAAGGCTTGGCAAGCATGTGTGTCAGAACCTTTGAAACTGGGTGGGATTGTAAGTGCATTAATCTGACTGGCACCGGTCTGAGCACCAATCAGGTTCAGGCTTCCCCAGAGCCACAGGGGCTCCTGGTATTCAGTTAGCAAGCCCAGTAGCAACTGACAGGTGAGGCTGGGCAAGCTGGTACAGTTTGACCAGCACCAATCAAATAGCGGGAATTGTACTTGGACTGATCTGATTGGAGCACCCATGGGAGTCAATCAAGCACAAGGACCAGTTAGCATCCTGAAGCATTTACAAGCCGTCCAAGACCAGGCAGACAGTCGAATTCGTCCAGACTTGATCCTGGGAAGACCTTCAGAGAGCTGCAACACTGTCCCCTGCCTCTGGCACTGTCCCCTCGCCGACCTGACCTCGTGCCGTGCTCTGGCCTCTGCCTCTGGCGGTCTGCTCAGCGTCTCTGAAGCTGGAGCACTGACCCTGTCTCTGACCCATCTGGCCCCACCGCTGGGCCTCTACCTTAGTCCTGACCAGCCCGGTGCCCAGGCTGCGCGCCCGGCCTTTGCACTGCTGCTGCTGACTGCTGTGCTGCCAGTGCTGCAAAGCCCCCCGAGACCCTGACCTTCCAGACCTTCACATCTGACTGCTGCTTCAAACCAAAGCCAGATGATTGGACGGCCTCTGGCCTGCCTCTCATTCCTTCCTCCCAATTTCTTGATCTCTCCCTCTCCCCTTTGTAAGTAAACCCCGTTGTTGTTGAAGCCTAAGCCTGAGTCTTTTCCTTGAACTGCAGATGCAAGCACATGTGTGAGAACCCACCAACTACACCATCCTGCCTCCCCACCTTCGCTCGGCTTCAAGCACATCGACAAGTTCTCTTTCAGCTACTCCTGGGAGCACGGCCCTGTCTCCTCGGGATAGCCTCTCTTGCTCCCTACAATAGTTGAGAATATGCATTGTTGGTCCTCCCTTGTGGCACAGAGGGTAAGTCCAGGCACTATCGAGTTATTGCCAGCCACTGTGGCCTTAGTCTGATCCCCCAGAGACCACGGAGCTGACCCACGTGGTGCAGCAGAACTCTCCTGTCTCGCCCGCTTCTCCCCTCAGGAGTGTTCTGGTCCTCACTCTGTCTCTGGTGACTCCTCTCATCACTCCACACCTCTGGCCTACACCCCAGCTCTCGTGTGCATAAATAAAATAAATCTTTAAAAAGAACAAATGCACATTCAGTGGCCCCATTTCACTTCTGCCCAACAGAAATTGTCCACATATATGGCCTAAGAGATATACAAGCATCACAGCAGCACAGTGTCCATCAGCCAGACTGAAGTACAGGTTGGTGTGTTCATAAATGCAATGCCGGGGTAATGAAATGGGCAACACACACCAAAATGGGACCATCATAAAGATATAAAATGTTCAGTAGAAGAAGCCAGACAAAAAATAATGTATCGTCTATCAGTCCCTTCACATAAAGCTCAAAGAAGGGGAAATCAGCTATACTGTGCAGAGATGCACTATCAGACAGAAGTCTGTGAAGAAAATCAAAGAGGTGAGTCCATGAGAGGAAGACTACCAGCCTCTTCTCACTTTGGGGCATCGGCAGCAGTAACTCGGTCATGGAAGAGCTTCTCAGGTGCCTTAGAACATTCTATTTCACTCCCAAAATGTGGTCAAGCAAGTTTACATGTCACAAAGGCTGACTGGAGTACATTTATGTTTTGCACACAGTTCTGTATCTGTGACACATTTCAAGAAAAACAGTTCCTTCTGGATGCAGCTGTGCAGGACCCTGCAGGACAAGGAGTGAACCCCTAAGAGGCTCCCACTTCTTGGGCTAACTCTACAGTGGCAAGTCAAAAATCCATCATTTGTACAGAGTAAAAAAACCTACCTTCCTGCTGTTCGATAAAATATGATAGACAATTTATATCTAGGTCTCCCTCCTCTACCTTTTGCTGCGTGTTGTCACTCTACAATTAATGACAGCCAGCCAAACACACACCTTGTTGGGTCTTCATTACTGAGTTTGCATCAGCACCTGCCTAGGAAGGCAATGCCTCCTGAAGAGTCTTTTTGCTTTTGTGTGTGTGTGTGGTTGTGTGTGTGTTTTGCTACAAAAATACTTGTGAAATTTCTTTTCAAAATGTCTTAATGACCTAATAGCTGTATTATTCTTTCTTATGCCCATGACACTCTCCTTCCACTGCTTTCTTAAAGGTCATGATATCCAGTGGCTCTAAATCTAATTGCTCTTTTGTCTTTTTCATAATCAATCTCCCTGCTTGAGGCAATACATTTTTCATCTCAAATTTTCAAAACACAAATCAAATTATGCTTCTATTATACTCAAACTCCCTGAAGTTTCCCTGAAGAACAAAGAACAAACTCTTTAAAGATGTTTTCAAGGACCTCCAGAATACTATTTTCAACTTTGCTCCCCAAACTTATTTTCTAAGCAACTTTGCTCCCCAAACTTATTTTCTAAGCTCACAAATCCACTGCATCTACAAAGAGAGATAGGCACACAGATTAGTCCCCCCTGTACGTAACTTCCGCAGACATGTCAAACTTATTTTGTCTGTAATACATATCACAAACATGGAAGGCTGAATGTTTTAAATTTTATAATGCAAAATAATAACTAGTAACTCCAGAGAATACTACAACATATATAACTTGGTTTTAATTGAAGAAAACAGGGAACTGTCATCAGAAAATGTATTATTAGTGTAATTCACAACTGCAACAGAAAGGAAGACTTTATAAAGGATATGGATCGATAATTCTTCGACATCTCAATACAAAGTAAAAATGCCAGAATCTTAAGCTATCAATACTGTGTTAATACCATTAATAATGAAATGTAATAGGAAAAAAAAAGAATAAAGGTATAAAAAATTTTTTTTAAGATTTATTTATTTGTGCATACAGAACTAGGGTACAGGCCAGAGACTCAAGGGCGGCAAAAGACTTCACCAGAGACAGAGTGGGGAGCAGAACAGGCAGATCGACGAAGTACACTGCTGAGGGGAGCAGCGGGCGGGTCAGGAGAGGTCTGCCACGCCATGTGGTCACCTCCGGGGCAGGCGGGAATCGAACTCATGCAGAAGTGGCCCTAGATTCTCAGTGCTGTGCTTTAACCCGCTGCGCCACCAGGGAGGGCTGGTATAAATATTTAAAATAAATATATTTTTGGCTATCAAAGAGTAAAAGATAGAGAATCAGCTAATTACCAAAGGAGAAAAATGGTTCAATAAAAGGTCAAACTGTGAATGTCAACACCTTCCTATTAAACACCTAGGACCAATTTGAAAATATAACTAAGAAAAATTTATGCACAACAACAACCAAAACACCCAGAATAGCTAAGGAAACCCAACAAGAAACATGTAATACTTATGTGGGGAAAATAACACTTCACAGAAATCAGGCAAGTCTTCTAAAGAACAGTGGCTCAATGATCCCTCCTATGCCCAGACAAGCTCAGTACTTTTTTTTTTTTTTTTTAAAGATTTATTTATTTGTGCATACAGAACTAGGGTACAGGCCAGAGGTCAGGGCAGCGAGAGGCTTCACCAGAGACAGAGCGGGGAGCAAAACAGGCAGATTGACGAAGTACACTGCTGAGGGGAGCAGCGGGCGGGTCAGGAGAGGTCTGCCACGCCATGTGGTCACCTCCGGGGCAGACGGGAATCGAACTCATGCGGAAGTGGTTTCAGCTTCTTAGTGCAGTGCTTTAACCCGCTGCGCCACCAGGGAGGGCCCCAAGCTCAGTACTTTTAAAGACATTCTCCCTGAAGCAGTAACACTACAGAAATCCCAGTCAAATTAGTAACAAGGTGTTTTACAAACTTAAAAGCTGATTCTAAAGTAAAATTTAAATGAATTATATATAAGAGCTGGGGAGAAAAAGTGAGTGAGACATTCCATTAAGATGTCAAAAACTCTTCAAATACAGTATAGGAATGAACTAAAAATTCAGTGCAAGAGAATGTAGTCCCCAAAACAGATCCACGCGTATGTGGGAATTAGGTATATAACAAAGTTATTGTATTAAACCAAAGGTGGAATCTTTTAATAAATGATACTAAAACAACTGAATTCCTGTTTAAAAAAAAATAGTACCATAACATTCATAAAACACAGCATCACATTACTCATAAAACAGACTCAAGATGAAATAAAAATCTGAACGTGAAGAAACATCTACAAAATAATCAGAAAAAAAAATCTAGGGTACTATCATTTTGTACTTGTGGATCTGGGAAGGCTTTTCTTAAAATGAAAAAAAGAAAAGAAAAAATAGAATTACCTTCCAGTTTTCCAAGATACCATAAGCAAAAGTGAATAGCAAGAAAAATGATTGCAAGACACATGCAAAGACCATAACTATCCATGATTTTTAAAGCTCCTCCAAACCAATAAAAATGAGTAACCAAACTGAAAATGGAAAAATAATTTGAACAGACAATTAAAATTTCTAACCTAAAAGAGTTATCCTTGAGGCAATTAAAAATTCTATCAATGTTGAAACTCAACAAAAATAAACAACCCTATCAAAAAATGGGCAGAAGAGCTAAAAAGACACTTCTCCAAAACGGAAATGCAGATGGCCAACAAGCATATGAAAAGTTGTTCAACATCACTTGTAGTAAGGGAGATGCAAATTCAAACCACAAGGAGATAACACCTCACCCCAGTGAGAATGGCACATCTTCAAACAACTAGCAACAATAATGTAGGCGAGGATGTGGAGAAAGAGGAACTCTCCTGCACTGCTGGTGGAAATGCAAACTAGTACAACCACTATGGAAAACTGTTTGGAGGTTCCTCAAACTGCTAAACATGGAGCTTCCCTACGACCCAGCAATCCCACTCCTAGGGATCTCCCCTAAAGACAGAAAAACACTGATTCAAAGAGACACCTGCACCCCCATGTTTACTGCTGCTTTATTCACAATTGGAAAGACATGAAAACAGCCCAAATACCCAAAAGTGGATGACTGGGTTAAAAAGATGTGCTACATATATACAATGGAATATTACTCAGCAACCAAAAACAAAAAATAAACACATGCCTTTTGCAGCAACATGGATGGAGCTAGAAAAGATCATGCTTAGTGAAATAAGCCAGAAAGAAAAGGAAAAATACCGGATGGTTTCACTCATAGCAGGAGTATAACGGACCAGGTGAGAAAATAATAATAATAATAATAAACATCTATATTCTAGAGACATTTTCTGGGGGTGGGGTGGGGAATGGGATCAAAAACAGTGGGGGGAGGGAAATGCACTGGACTACAGTGATGGCACACAGGTGATCTGGTGATGGGAAGCCCATGGGGATTACAACTGAGATGGAAAAAGGCACAAAATGATGTGAAAATAAACGTATTATTTATTAAGAAATCTGTTCTTTGGAAAAATTAAAAATGATAAAGTTTGATATTTTCACAGCAATATTTCAAACAGAAAAACCACAAATGTTAAAATCAGGAATGAGTAGTTCATATTTATAAATAATCCTGTAGGTGTAGTTTGTTTATTAATAGTTGGGGTCCTCCCTGGTGGCGCAGCAGGTTAAAGCACAGCACTAAGAAGCTGAAACCACTTCCGCATGAGTTCGATTCCCGCCTGCCCTCGAGGTGACCACATGGTGTGACAGACCTCTCCTGACCCATCCGCTGCTCCCCTCAGCAGTGTACTTTGTCGATCTGCCTGTTCTGCTCCCCACTCTGTCTCTGGTGAAGTCTTTCGCCACCCCTGAGTCTCTGGCCTGTATCCCAGTTCTGTATGCATAAATAAATAAATCTTTAAAAAAAAAAAAAAAGAGTTAGTTGGGCTCTCCCTGGTGGCGCAATGAATTGAAGCACTTCACTTTGAGGCTCTCTGAAGCCACTGCAGGGATCTCTAAATATTCCCCAGCCAGAAAGGTGACCCACATGGCATGCCAGACATCTCCTGACCAGACTGCTGCTCCCCTCAGCAGTGTATTTCAATAGATCTACCTGTTCTGCTCCCCACTCTGTCTCTCATGAATCCTCTCACCCCCCGCACCTCTGGCCTGTACCCCAATCTGTAAGCATAAATAAATAAATCTTTTTTTTAAAGGAAAAAGAGTTAGCCGTTGTCAGGATCCACAAGCCTTGCAATAAAAATGCCTGCTTTATTTCTAAAAGGAAAAACTGATTTTTGACTCAGAAACTACCGAAGGCAGTAACAACGGCGAAGGACAGCAGCTCAGAGCAGAGAGAAGCTGCTCAAGTGAAGGGCAGACACGGTGTAGCAACAAGACAGAGCCGTGAGGCCAGCTGGGGCCAGAGCCCCCTCCGGACCGGCGCTCTCTCAGGGAGCTGCTGTGACGGTCTAAAAATCACATAAGCTATGCCAGTGTGTTTCTGGGAAATAACTCAGGGAAAATCACATTGTTCCCTATCTGATTTCCATACAGTAGCCATTTTTCAAATCTGAGAATATTAGAATTTCATGAAAATTCTGCTCAAACGCTCAGATCAAAAGACTTAGAGGATTTTATAGTTAAAGGCAAAACTCATGTAATTTTACAACTCCAAACCCTAATGAAATCATTTAAACCATTGTGGGGGAGGGGTAATCTAAGTGTTTCCACCGTCTTGTTTCTGGGGAATTGTAATTCTGCCCACTGAAGTGCTATAATTTCTTTAAAGGATATTTACTGAAAAGACCAAGCATGAAATGTCTGTGTTTTGGGTCAATCCATCTCATACAGTTTGTCTTTTTACTCTATAAAATTTGAAACACAATTATGCCCTTTCCCAAAGACAAAATGTTTTTAGGCAATCTAGTAAATAATTTTACAAGGTTTGCACCACTTATTAAGAATTAACGTTAACAAAGAAGGTATTCAAGTGGAGGTTAGAAAAGAAGTAGCTGAGAAATGGGAGCAAAAAGCATTAACAACCTGATGCACTTCCCACCAGTATTTCTTGTGTTCTCTACATGCCCAGACTGTGAGAAAAAGATGAGGTTCTGCTTCTTTCTTTTTTAAGTATTTATTTATTTAGTAGAAGAACTGGGGTGCAGGCCAGAGGTATAGGGAATGAGAGGGTTCATCAGAGACAGAGTGAAGAGCAGAACAGAAAGATCTACTGAAATCACAGCTGAGGAGCAGCGGGCGGATCCAGAGAGGTCCGCCGCGCCATGTGGGTCAGCTCCCTGGCCAGGATGGAGCTCAGGCTGTAGCGCTGATATTTAACCACTAAAACACCAGGGAGGCCTTGTTTCTTTTCTTTTTTCCCCAGAGACCTGGCAACCTCATTGATTAGTCATGTAGAGCACTTTCAATTATTTAACATCTACTATTTACCATACTGCTGGTATGAATGCTAGCTGCATCACAAATTGTGAGTGGTTTCTGTGCCTTATAATCCAAGATTCCTTACTTCTGACAAAAAAAAAAAAATCCCAGTGGTAAATGATTTCAGATCTCTTGTGCTCCAGGGCAGTCACTGAAGAGAATAGTCATGTAAGCCACATACATCACTTTTAACTTTCTAGTAGCCATTTTTGCAAAAATAAGAATAGGTGAAGCTCATTTAAGGCTATTACTTAAGCCAACAAATTCAAAACATGATCATTTCAACATGCAATCCATTTTTAAGCATTTTACATTCTCACTTTTGTATTGTTTTGAAATCTACTATATAGTAAGTAACATGTTCATGCTCACAGCCCACCCGTACAATGGACAGGTTGGATTTCATGCATGGTCTGGGCTGTGCTGTTGAGCAGCACAGGCCAGAAGCTCAGAGAGGAGAGAACAAGCACATAAGGGCACAGGGCCATGGAGAGGTGTCCATGTAGCAGGGCAGGAGGGGCAGGAGAGAAGTCAGGACACCCACATTCGCTAGGCTGGGAGAGGGAATGATGCATGGAAATGAGGCCTCAGACACTGATGCATGGAAATGAGGCCTCAGACACAAGGAGAATGGCATCACCCCAGAGTATGGCCCTATCAAAAAGTGAAACATCAAATGCTGGTGAGAATGTGCAGATAAAGGGACCCTCATTCACTGCTGGGGGGGATTTTGTGAATCGGTGCAGCCTCCATTCAAAATAAAAATGGATGGGCCATATAACGCAGGGCTATTACTTCTAGGTAAAACACTAATATGAAAAGATTTACACAACTCCACTGTGATAGCTTCATTCGCAATAACCAAGACATAGAGTCAGTCCAAGCAACAATGACAGACGACTGGACACAGCAGCTGTGGGGTATGCACTCAATGGAGCCCAACGCAACTATGAAAAAGAAGAGGAAACTGCCTTTGCGGACATGTGGGTGGAGCACAATGTGATTCTATAAAGTCAGAAGGTGAAAGAAGGTGACTGCTGGTTTCACTCATTCGTGGAATATAAATAACCCCAGCAGACAAGCTGGTGAGACACAACATGGATAATGCTGAGACCCTGGCAAAGTGGTGGTCACTCAGGGAGGTGGGGAAGGGGGCGGAGAGCGGCAGCCACGTGCTGGGCGCTGGCACGAGAGCCTTGCGGGGTGTGAGCGAGGTGTTGCACATGTCAAGGTGTGACGCTGTAAACAAGTGGTAAATCAACAGAACCTGACTAAAGGAAGAAAACTTCCTACCGATTTTTAGCCATTTTTCTGGAAAACACTGCTGGGTCACCTTGAGCAAGGTGTACATCTTTTCCTGAAATGAATGTAAACTTGTCAAGTGGAATGAACAATCCACTTATCTTCAGGAAAGTTAGAGCCTCTCCAAAGCTGTCATCTGGTATTTGAGGGACATTTTATGATCAGAGACCAGTGACACCTTTTTTAACAAAAATGTGGTTGCTTCTCATCTAGAAATCAGAAGCCTCTTCCCCTCCCCAACTTTTCATGTGAGCCAATAGAAAACTGCTGCAGCCGTTCTGATGTGGGGGCTGGCAGTTAGACAGCACTGGGGCTCCTAAGTCCTCCCTTTGGCTACCTGGGAGTCGAGCACTCGGTGCTGGGAAAGGCGCTGGGGGGAGTGCAATGAGCTGCTGCAGGGAGAGCTGCTGCGGCAGCGGAAAGACCTGGGGCACCTCTCACTTTCCAGAGTTCAGGTGGGCTCGGACAACAGGATGTAGTCAGCAAGAACAGAAACGGCCCTAGCTGTCTCCGTACGCTCACTAACTGGTGACCAGCGAGAGTGCAGGGGTGAGTGAGGGAATGAAAGGGCACAGAGCCCCAGGGAGCACTCGAGCTGCTGTCCAGTTGGTCACAGTCCTGTCCTGTGAGACATGGACCTGCGGCCAGCCTTGGGACAGGGGCACGTGTCCGCAACAAGGCAGCTTCCCACTGCCCAGACCCCAACAGACCCACTGCCTCCACAGGCACTGCAGAAGTGCCATGGGCCAGACAGCTCCCCAAGTCCTGCCCAGACCAAGGAGGCAGGAGCCTCGGACTCACCGCCACCCACCCCCACCCCCGCCAGCGCATCCATGTGAGCACACAAGTCTGGGTGCTCCTGCACCCTTGGCGTCCTCCAGCAACCCCAACTAGGCGGCCTCTGTGGTGCAGGTCCTCGAGGGGAGGCGGCGGGTCAGTCACGCAAAGCAGCTTTGCTTTGGACCCAGGCCATGCCCTGTCCTCTCGAACACTTCCAACACTGTTCTCAGCCACACAGCTCTTCCCTCCTGCCGGTGTCCACGGCGTCACCCCCTCCCGGTGCGCGAGCTAACTCAGAGGACACTCTCAGAGCGACAAGGCATATCATGGGCTAGAGAGGTATCTTGGGCATCAGACATCACTCCCTGGCAGGGTGGGGAGCGGGGAGCAGCTGCCCACATCTGTAGAGGTGGCGGGCCTCGGGCAGGCCAGAAAGGGACCAGAAAGCAAAACGCTGCGTAACTGTTGACAGTCCGATCCCATGGAGCAAGCAGAGTCCTATGACTCTCTGCATTCTAAAGCCAAGGATTTGTCCCATTTGCTGAGTTCAAAACAAACAATCTGTGAAAGCTCTTCAAGCTTTCGCCAAAAAAAAACTGCCAAATGAGTAAGATGTTGCTATCCGGTGCGGTGGAGAAGAGGGCCTGTACCTCGGGCCCACCCTTTTGTTCTGCTCTGCTTTCCGTCCTCCGAAGTTGCCCCTCGGCACGCCCAGGCCCCAGCTCGCTCCGCTCCTGTGCACTTGTGATCTGGGCTTGCCGGCCAGCCTGCTGCTGCACTGAGGCTGGTTTGTTTCTCCTTTGGACTGACTAGAGGCATGCTGACCACCACTTACAGGCTCTTTGATCTTCTGTATTTCTGGACATTTGGTCAGGACCTCACCCACGCCCAAAAGGGCAGGCTGAGATTGCGGCACATGCAGGCCCATGTGGGAGCCGGCTCTGCTCTGGGAATGTGCTGTGTGCAGAACGAGGCTGAAGCCAATTAGCAGCCCCCTTCCACTCCCCCGAGGCTGCTGGCTGGCTGTGAGCACAGGGAGGTGGCCTCTCATCAAGGGCTCCCTCCAGGGTCACTTCTATAGAAGACTGGGCAGTACCAAATATTGCCAAGAGTGGTGGACCGTTGCGCTACGGGAAGAAAATCTACTTCACAAGTAGCAATGTGTTTCACTAGCACCAGTCTTGTTTTTAACTTGCCATTTTACTTGCCTCTTGCTTTTCTAAAACTTAATTTCTAATGGAATAAAGCCTACCATACACCGCCGCTTACATTCCAACATCTTTCTCTGAAAGATCGTAATACATACTTTATGGGGAAATGCATCAAGCACTTTTGTTGAGCAAAAACATTGTTGAGATTTCAATATGACTTCACTCAAGATGCTGCAGTGCTAATTTAACTGCTCTCAGCCTTCAAAGCACAGAGAAAGGTCCATGGCTCATCAACGACCATGGGAGCTCAACCCGGGAGCAGAGAGGACCCGGTGGTCAGTGCAGGGCAGCGGGGACCCAGGCATACGGCGTGGCCAGAGGCACTGAATCTGAGTCTGACTCTGCCACTTGCTGACCATGGGTCATTACCCCCGCTCCTTGGAACCCCACTTGTTCACATGTAACATAGAAATAATGGTAAATCTGTCATAAGATTCTAAAAATATTTGGAAATACACAATATGTCATGAAACTCAAACAACACATTGAATATTAAATAAATTTAAAAAAAAGAATGAGGAGGTGTTTGCAAATTCCTATTTTTTTCCCTTGCTTTTGAAGTCACTTTTAAGTGATCCCTTTGGGCTCCCCCAAGAGATGCTGAGGTTTCCTCAAAAAGTAGGGATATATTTTCTCCCATTACAAGCAGAAAAGTGAAGAACTCTGAGCTCATATCCTACTTCTCCAACATGAGCCTCAGGCAGCCTTTGCTTGTCCCTACAGTACCAACCCCCGTGCCCAGCATGTGGACAGCAGGCAGCATGCACTTCCCTCAAACCCACATCCCTGTGGGCTCCCCACCACTGCACATGAATGTGTCAGTCTTTTCCACTATGTGGAAATCTGAGTTTTAAGATCCTAAGGTGTACACATTCTTTTTCTTACGTTTTCTTTAAGTTTGCAATGGTATTTCAAAATTTTGTGAAGTCACCAATGTCCTCTGGAAAGCACTTGCCTGCTTACTGGGTCAAATCCACATTAAGAGATTCAGAGGTTCAGAAGGTAAGAACACAACTCCCGATGTGTGTTCCCCATCTCATTAGCAAATAATGTGAGAAATAAATAATTCGTATAATGGAAAGATTTCTAATTTACAAATTTATCAGCACACTTTTATGTTATATTTTTTAGAGTATGTAAATCGCTGTATCTTCACCAGAGGGCTGCCTATCCATCAGACATTAAAACAAATCTGAGATTTGAACACAAAGTCCTATCAGATGGAATCACGGAAATGTGACGGCCACAAGAGTTTCCTAGACGTGGTGTTCCTTTAATTGCTACACCAGGTTGCTCTGATTTGCTCCTTGCATTTAGGACACAGACAGGAATAAGGAGATCTTGCATGTGTCTAAGACCCACGACAAGGACGTCCTCATGAAGTCGGCGGGGGCGGCAGGGTGGAGGGGGCATCAGCTGGCATCAGCACTGTCCGTTTCCAGAGTGCTGCTCCCGGCTTCCACTTCCAAGCTGACCTCGAGAGAAAGAGGCCGGGGTGTGTAAGCAAAACAGCACGGCGAGGCTGGCTTGGCCTGCCCTGGACCCCAGCGCCCCAGTGCTCTGAGTCACATCACAACGTGAAGACAGGCCTGTGCAGCTTCTGAGACTCAAGACGACCCTTCTGTGGACTCTAGCCTCCTCTGAGGATCGTTCAATTCTTATTCGCCTGGAGAATCGTGATTTATCAAACTGGGAGCCAAGGGTTTTGTGTCTGCATGTTTCCATTTGAGGATGAATCTTTTTTAAACCACACGTTCCTGTTCAGTGCTTTGATTTATCTTGAAGTCTAAATGCATGAAACTTGACATCTCTACAACTAGTGACACAAGGCACTGTTGTCAGCACGGTCACTGTGCAGAGAGCCTGTCCACGGGCCTGGCTGCTCGCGAGACTGGAGCCACAGGCTCAGGCAGAGGTGTGGAAGTCAAGTCCAAACGGCGGGGGTTGGGGCCAGGCTCCCCAGGGCTGCTTGAACAGAAGGGGTCATGCTGTCTTCACCCACCTCGTAGCCCTTCATCACCTTGGCTTTCCCTTCACGCCACAGCCTCCGTCACGGCGCCTTAAGACGTCACTAGCACACGCAGAATACATCGTGAGGCCAGAATGCAGCCCTACATATGTACTGTCTGTCCTTCCCCTCACTCTAGCCATTTCTTCAGTAATTCCTGAGGGTCATTCGATGTCTCCAGTCAGCTTATCTTCGAAATACCTCCCCTGGCAATAGCAGCAACAGAAGAGGCCATGCGCGCCCTGTGAAGTCCAGAGATCTGTTCGGCCTGGATGTTCTCTTGCTCACTCAGAAGCCAGAAAGAAACACTACAGACTGGGTCGCTTTAACAACAGAAATGTGTTCTCTCACTTTCTGCAGGAAGTGAGGCCAAGATCAAGTCCTGGGGGTTGGATTGCTAGTGGGGGCTCTGTTGACAGCCTCCTTGCGACCATCCTGAAATGACATCTCCCCTGAAACTGGGGGGAGCTCTATGGTGTCTCTTCCAGAGGAGCAGGGCCCCAGCACTGCGGCCTCACTTGACCACATACAGGCAGGAGTTAGGGTGTTCACATACTGAATTAGGGGTGACTCATACATTCAGTCCATAACAAAGACATTCAAAGAAAATCTCTTCCCTTGAAAATCTCTTTTTTGCACAGGCTGGCTGGGCTCGCCCCTCACAGGAAGGGTCCCTGTAACCGGCTGTATTCTCAAGCAGCTCTCAGATGCACAAATTGTTAAAACAAACAGAAAGACATGTGAGAGGGAGACCCTCCGAGATAAATCTTATCTAAATTGTATTGCCCACAATTTCATATTCACCCACAAATATGGATTCTTCCAAAGAATAGTTCTTGGGTCAAGTCACAAAAATGCAATACACTATTGATTCCTTTTAGTTAGTTACACTATTGGGTCTTTCAAGACTGTGGGAAGTCCTATCATCCAGAACCCTACTTTCTTATAATAAAGAATCTTCAGAACACAGAGAAGAAAAGGATGCTCTGGTTCTCTCTCATGGCTCAGGGTTAAGTCTCAGTATTGTTACCGAGATGGCCTGAGTTTGATCCCCGGCCAGGGAGCTCTCCCACATGGAGCAGCAAACCTCTCCTGTCTCATCCACAGCTCCCCTCAGCAGTGGATTTCAGTGCATTGGCCTATTCTGCTCCCCACTCTGTCTCTGATGAATCCTCTCACTCTGGTCTATAATACACCCAACACCTCTGCTCTATCACACAGTTGTGTGGAAAATAAATAAAAATCTTACAGTAAAGGAAGAATTACTTTTTTAAAGATTTATTTATTTATGCATACAGGACTGGGGTACAGGCCAGAGATATGGAAAGTGAGAGGCTTCACCAGAGACAGAGCGGGGAGCAGAACAGGCAGTACACTGCTGACGGGAGCAGCGGGCAGGTCAGGAGAGGTCTGCCGTGCCGTGTGGGTCACCTCCGGGGCAGGGATTGAACTCGCACTGATACAGCTACGGCCGGTTTGCAGTGCTGCGTCCTAACCTGTGGCACCACAAGGGTGGGGCCAGGAATCATTATTTAAAAAGAAAAAAGAAAAGGATGGCCTAAGTCCATATAACTTGAGAATTATTCAAAATTTCTTCCAGCATTACTCCCCCTACTCTTTGTGCTCCAATCTCCCTGCACTCTTCCATGGTTAGGTAAAGCAGTGTGACCCCCAGAACTAAGTACAAGCTAAACAACATCGAGCTCTGAATCGGGGCCAGCAGTACCTGCTTCTGCTGCTTGTCTGCTCTTCTTCCCTCTAACTGTTTTTTTTCTTCCTTTCACTGAAAACAGGAAAACTCCCAATGTGGCTCAGTGAAAGCGGACAAGACCATGATCAGAGCGCCGTCACCAGTTTTCATAAAGAACTGTTCCCAGTAAGAAAGCAAGCACTCCTGATGTCATCCTACCTCCATCCCAAAGTTACAGAGCTATGAAAACAACTGAGAAATCAACAAAATTGAAGGAAAAAAAATAATTTAGGCTATAAAAACATAAAGAGGAGATGTAGTTTAAAACACCAATGGGATTTTCCAAAAGCATACACCTTATATAGAGCGCCATGCTTTCAATAGTGATTTAATAAAACTTAGTTTTTTCTTGATTTTTTTTTTACATAAAAATACACGTTAAGATTCTATTCCTGTCTTCCTTTTTCTCAATTAACTGTCATGTCTTCTCACAAAGTTCTGAGCTGATTTCCTAACAGGGCCTTATGCTGGGAGTTTGAAAATTCATAAAATAAATCTTGGATTATAGAACATGCCAGAAAGTGAATAGCAGGTTATCTGAGAGGGAAAAGGACACTGGAGGAGTGGGCTGATTCACCCTCCATGGGACAGGATCAGATGCTCATCTTCACACTGTGAACTGAAACGCAAAAAGTCAAATAATTAATGGCATAATTATATTGTTCAGCAATCAAGGGTGGATTTCTCGAATTGCATGTAATATATAGAATTACTGCTTTTTAATATTAAATTCTAAATGCACCTAGGAAAATCAGCTGCTAGGAAGACTTAACTGGATAGTGTGCAAGCCTGTCAGGGCAGGGACAAAGCTGGGTCACTTCACACCAGCCAGATGAGGAATGGAGCAGCCAATGGCCACCACAGGCGACAGACAGAAAATAAGGGGATATTCAGAGCATTAGTAGCGACAGAAAACGCAGAGACGTCATTATCTCAGCCACTCTGAAAGGACATAAACGTAAAGGGGGGCCTATTTTATTTCTGTATAAGCATGGGCATTCACATGACAAGAATATGCCTTCATTTCTGCATAAACTCCCAACATTCTCAATAGCATCTTCCCTACTTGACTTCAACTGCCTGTCTCTAACCATGAATTCTCCTAAAGAAACTCCCAGTGACAGGAAAAGATAGATTTACAATTTTCCCTTGGGGCTCCCTATATAAATTCAGTTTTTCTTAACCCCCAAAGTTGCAGGTGCTTTTCATTTTTACAAGTACATTTTTGTATGACTCGCCTACCACTGGACGTTATAAATAAATTCTAGTTATTTCATTTTTCATACAAGACTGTGCATTAGAGTCCGATTTCAACAGCTAAGCCTTCCAACAAAAGGAACTTTATCCCCACTGCCGCCCAGCCCTCACCAGCACGTGAGTGTTTTATTCATCAACGTCTTCCCGGGGTGCTCGAGTTCATTTCGAACCTAGTCAGGACATTCTCCCCCTCCTGGGGTATTTTTAATTCCATGACTTCTCTCTTCTCTTCACAAATCCTTGTGCATAAGGAAAACTGGCTCGTTTTTCAGCAACATTTTTATCCCCATTCAGCCAAAAGCAGAAACCAGCAAACAAGTAACCTCCCTGCCACTGCCACCTGCTGAACATTTCAACTCCCACAATTTCCTCTTCATAAAAGACGGAGCAGAGGCACGTGGTCCTAAGTGCTCTCGGTGGCTCCTCAGCGAGCCTGGGGTAACGTCCCAATGACGTGCTGGGTCTTTGACATGCATACATTCTGAGACTGCGTTCACTCCTGCCAAATTGGATGCAGATGGTTTTGACAAAGAAGCCAAAATAAACCAGAGGTCACTCTCTTGATGGGGGGGGTCTCTGTGGGGTCTTCATTTCAAACTGCGGATCCCAGGAGTCTCTGGCCTTGACTTCATGACATCAGTTCTCCACACAAAGCACCTTGTGCTCTCTGAGGATCAAACACTAAGCTTATTACAAAACGGCCTCTTTGAGCCATCAGAACCACTATTCCTCCTCATTTTTCATCGCTCAGAGCACCACGCACCCAGTGCCCACCGCTCATCCATCACGCGCACATCAACAGGTGAGCGCTTCTGAGCTTCTTCTGTCCACCCAGCAGTTAACATTCACCGCATCTTTCCCATCTGTAGGTCAAAATGTTGATTTGTTGTTCCCCGATCTTCTGTCCTACACTGGACAGAAACACAAACCAGATTCCTCCCTCTTCTCAGTGACCAAAATGTCAGAGAAGCTGCTCTGGAGGTGCAGTGAGAAGACCCAGTCGGGGAAGGGAGCCCACGATAAGCACCAACCAGGGATGCGGATGAGCTCCTGGGGGACAGCAGAAGGGTGACCCTTTGCCAGCAATGTCCGTGCCCCAGGACTTGTGAATTGGAGCGCCCAGGCAACTGTGCAGATGTGACCAAGTTAAGGGTGTCAAGGTGGAATCAGGTGAGACGGCAGGTGGGCGCTGCACACAGTGCAGGTGTCCTGACCAGGGGGGTCTTGCTGCTCCTTGGTGCCCATGCCTGCTCAGGACACCTGCACTGTGTGGAGAGACCACCGGGGACTGGGCCAGAGGGGCAGAGACTGGAATAGCCACCACAGGCCAGGCACCACCTGGAGACACCAGAAGTTTGAGAAGGCAAGGAGGTTCCCCCCAGAGCATTCAGAAGGGCACAGCTCTGCAAACACCCCCATTTTGGACTTCTGGCCACCAGAATTGTGAGAATAAACTCCTGTGGTTTGAAGCCCCCCACTTTGAGGTGATCTATTACAGCAGCCCCAGGAAACAAATAAAGCCACTGCAAGCTACAGATAAACAGAGCAGATGAGAGAAGACACAGTCAAGTCAGGACTCTTTAATGCAAATACCAAGACCCCGAGATCTGGGTGATCTCATTGTTCCTTCATCCAATAAGAACAGAACTCTCCCTACCTGCAGGCCCGCGCTCACCACTGGTGACTCGCGGGCGTGGGGTAGGGTGCTGCCGGAACAGAGCACGGTGAGTTTCAGTGCAAAACCAGACCAAAGGGAACTCCAATTCCTAAAAAAAAAATAAAGCTTGGAAATGCTTTCTAACTGGTTGGAAGTCCTTAATTAGGAGGAAAATAACTACTAACATGTGGAAGCTTTCTTCCAAGGAACTGGAAAGCTGGTGGCCAAATGTACTCTGGACGTCAGAGCCTTTGTCTTTCAGAGCGGCCAAGCAGGCCAAGCTCACGGGCACGGGAGAGCAGGAGGGGCGCCCTGAGGCCAGCTGTCGTCTGCTTCTGAAGGCTCAAACCCTCCGCACAGGTGGCATGACCCTTCTTCCTTCAACACAGGTGGAAAGAGTTTGGGGAGTGCAGGAAGTGGGGGAGCATGGCGACACCCTGTGTAGCCACTGCGTGTGGTAATGGCCATCATGACTTCACTGGCACCATGGCCCCTCTCTGCAGCAGTGCCCCCATGCCAGCCTTCGCTCCGAGTAGAATACACCCCTGAGAGCAGGCACGGAGGCCCCTTTCTGGCAGTCAGCCATGTACCTATGTTCCAGAAACCCCATGCACCCGAGACAAAGGGCCGAGCACTTGAGGGTTTCTGGCCCTGCCGCCTCTCCAACACCCTCTGCCACCGCCTTCTGCTCGGGAGTGCTGGCCTGACGTGAGATCAAGCCATCGCTGCCCTATAGGGAGGGAAAGGGCAGCTCCTCACAGGGCCGCCACACATGCCGACCGCACACAAACCTTCCTGCCACTCAGATGCTGCCTCCTCCCAGCGCGACCACCGCCCCAGTTTGAGCAGGCCTGGGGTCCAGGGCAGAGCAGCTCACTGCACCCTACACCGAAACAGCAGGCAGATCAGGCCGTGTGAACACTAGCTGGTCCGTGTAAAATGCCCGACAAATGGCTTTAGTAAAGTAGAAGGGCCCTCTGTGGCAAAGTTCCTCTCCAGCTGGCACAGGACCTCTGGCTGCAGTCTCCTTCAGGGTCCGGCAATGGCAGCTCCCAGACTCCACAAACCTGTAGCCTCTGCCGGTGGGCGGAATGCATGCCCCGGGGGCTCGGCGGCGGTTGGGGACAGCATGTGGACCCACGCGCACTGCCACAGGCTCTGGATGACAGCGACCCTGAGTGGACTCAGGGGCAAAGTAAAGAGAACATCTAAACTAAACTTCTCATCCCTTTATACTTTTGGAGACGGATGGGCATTTCTGGCTGTATACTAAGTGAGCCCCATTCCAACTGGGTACACACCGGTGCGCCTCCCTCATCCTCGGATGCCTCTCTGTCTCCTCTTCCTCTTATGGCAATCGAAGCCCTCTTCTAACTGGCAGCCACACGCAGCCCACTACCCGCCCGCCATCGAAACATCTGAAGAAACACAGTCGGCCTCTCGTAGGGGGCTCTATCTCCTTGGGCAATACTCAGACCGTTGCTTTTTATTTGAGGCAAACCAGCATGCTTTTCAGAAGGCTCGTGGGCTGGAGAGGGTATCCATGGTGTGAAACCAAAGACAATCAGAACAGGAATAAAGGATATAAGAACACTTGTATGGACAGCCTAAACTGAAAGTAATAATAGTGATAGTAACAATAATAAAATGACAATCATAATAACAACAACAATAATATAATGATAATAATAATAATACAAGTAAAGGTGACTAGCAGCAGTAACAGCGTCACCAGGAAAGCACGGCCTGGCCTCCCTGGGTGGGCAGTGCGCCCCACCTGCAGGGCCGCAGGCCACACTCCATGTTGCACTAGTTCAGAATTTCGCGCGTGGGAACACTTTCAGACCCGATACAAATCAGCCAAAGTCTTTGAATTGCTACAAAAAAAAAAAATTATCTCAAAATGATGGGACTATGGGAGACCATTGAGTGAAACCTGTGGCTCTCATATCTTTTCACAGAAAACAAATCGTTGGAGCGCTTCTCAAGTCAAATTCTAGGCATCCAATCTTCCTGTCCACTGAAGTATACAGTTAGAAATGTGATATAGCAAACAACCTATCTTAATTTTGCAGCCCTGTGCTTTTGATACTGATCTGCTCCAAAATTCAGTCCTCAGCTGCCACTTCTTTTTTTTTTTAACCCTGCATACATTTCTCTGGGCAATTCCCTCCATTTCCAGGGCTGAAGTTACCATCTAACTGTTGGGTAACTGCAGAGCTATTTCCAGCCCAAACTCGCATGCCCACTGCTTGCTGGGCCTTTACACGTATTCGGGAGGATGAACACTACAGAGCATCTCAAAGGTCCAACTCCTGAGAGCCAGCTCACTATTTTTCATCACCCCCAAAACACCACCTCCTCTTCCACATTCTTCACGGCGGCTGCTTGGCTCTACCTCCCAGAGGCTGGGTCAGCCTGGGTTCTCCACTCTCCGGGGCCATGCATTCAGGTGACGAGAAGACGCTACAGGTTCTGCCTCAGAAATCCTTCTGAATTGGATCCTTCTCTAGAGTGTCCTTCCATGCCACAGTTTAGGACCTTGCCATTTTGCATGTGGGATTATAGAGCAACCTCAGCTCACCTCTCTCCTCAGACGACTTCAGCAAAGTCACCAAAAATGCAAACAGAATGTGTTTCCTCCTTACACTATTTCAGTGACTCTCAATTATTCTCCTCAAACTTCCAAACTCCCTTTCTGCCCATCCTGCTTCATGGTTCACGCAGCACAGCCATGGACACACTTCCCGCGTGTGACTCGCAAATCTCTCTTCTCCAGCTCCTCTCCCAGCAGAATGCCCAGTAGCGTTTTCCAGGCCCTCCCCCTCCAGCAGGTCATTTCTGCCCCTCGTTTAGATGCTGAACTCCTTGAAATCAGAAGCTACACCCTTTGCCTCCTGGCACCTTGCACAGTGCCTGGACTCTCATCACTTGTCAGAAATCGTTTGAGCGAACAGGAAACCCAAGCAGGCCCAGCTCCTCTACCGGTCTGTGGGGCTGTGCCGTGCGGGAGTATGACGTGTTTGGGGGCAGAGGTTGCCGGGGCAGCGTCTCCGTCTCAAGTAGTAGCCTGCATGTCCCTAATTGCCATGCTGCCAACCACTCCCCCCCCCCACACTGGGTGGGGATCCCCTCACCTCTCCACAGAACACCTAGTAAAAGATAACTCTAGCTAACCAGAACTGACACCGTTTACATTTTAAAAGGGGGCTCTGTGCCTACAAAAGGCAAAACCTAAAAAGATTGGAGGTGATCATAAGGAACTCTATGACAGAGCTAGAAAATAATGGAGTGCTTTATTCTCTAGCCCACACTGCCTCCCTGTGGGGGGTTGTCTGGGCAAGGAGGTACAGAGTGACTGTCATGCATCCTTAAGTCCCTTCATAACTACAAGGTTACAACTGGCCAGTGGGTGCTTTTTTTCCTGAAAGGCTGATGTCCACTTTTAAAGAGCAGGATGAAAACATATTTTTCATTTAAAAGTAGTCCTGCGAATGATTTTCGCAAACAACAATAACAAGAAATGGAATAACCACAGCTAAATGTTTTGTTTTTATTGCTTTGAATAATGATTCTTTGAAGGCCTTGATCATTTAATGTATGCATGAGGAATACAAGATCCCAAAACCACTGTCCCTAAAGAAAAAAAACACTGCAAAAGAAAGTCCTTCCATTTGCTATTTTCTAAATATAATTTAGCTTAGCTTTTAGATTATCCCCTTATAGTTATTAAAATATTCATGAAAATGAATGACACTCCCTGCCTATGTGTTTCTCTTGCAGAAAGAGTTGGATGGTGCGTGGTCAGATGTATTCTGCCATCTGACAGGGGAAACTTCACTCTGCTCCCTTCATCCTGCTGCTGCTTCCTCCCTCCACCCCCTACCCCCCCCCCACACACACACACTGGCCTGTGTAACCTTTGCCCTGTGGTTCACTTGGGTCTGCCATCTTGGACAGCTCATCACAATAGCTAAGCCTATTCTGCTCCCCCCTTGCAAAAACGTGAGAAATATTTAGATGACTAAACACTGTGCTAGCAGAGGAATCACATCTTTTTACTTTCCTTCCATCACAGAAGTGACCAGAGCAACATAATGTTTCTTTCCAAAGGAACCTGAGTGATGATTTCCTGCAACATCAAAACCCACACCCACATTGGCCAGACAGAATGGCTGGCATTTCCTCCACTGTAAAAGCTGAACAGAACCCCTCCTGCAGAGGTTCTTTTTTTTATGTGTGTGTGCATATACATGTATATGGGTATGGATATGGATGTGTGTGCATATGTGTGTGCATGTGTGTGTGTGTGTATTTCTTGACATCATTCTTCATTTTGTACATTTTTTCATCTCGGTTGTAACCCCGTGGACTTCCCACCACCACTTCACCCATGTGCAGAGTCCCGTATGCTCTTCCCACCCCAGTTTTGATCCTGTTTCCCTCTCCTCCCCTGTAGAATGTCTCTAGTTTATAATTGCTTGTTTATTTTAATTTTTAATTTAGTAAAATTACTTTTTTTTTCTTCATGATCCTTTATACTCCTGTTATGAGCGAAACCATCCAGTACTTTTCTTTTTCTCTCTGGCTTATTTCACTGAGCATGATCCCTTCCTGCTCCATCCATGTTGCCGTCAATGGCATAAATTTATCTTTTTTGATTGCTGACTAGTCTTTCATTGTGTATTTAGACCCAGCCATGCAGACATTTGTATTCTATAATAACTGGTTTTTATTGAAATGAAACAAAAATTCATTTTAAAACTGAAGGAAATGATATTAAATACAGTTGTGAACTCATCAAGGGTCCATTTTAGACACTTAAATAACCATGAGCGACCCTACTAGGCATCATCCTGTGTGAATGATAACGAGTAATATCAGTGAAGTCAAAGGCGAGAAAAGACAGGAGAAGAAGTGATCAAATTATCACCAGCTACAGAGGTCAAGCATAAGAGCATGTAGACATCTCCAGTCTACACGCTGGAGGATGGCAAGGCCAGAGCTGTCTCAGTGGAACAGTGGAGACAGAAATCAATGGAACAGCCTTGACGAGTGACAGAGAAGAGGGGAGGTGGGACCCAAAAAATATCACAGGGCAGCTGTCTTGGTGCAGGGGGACAATTCTCATCCCAACATCTGAAGCATCATCTACTGGCTGCAGTGTTCTGCAACTGCTGTTCCTCACGTACCCCCAATTGTTCCAGAAATTCACATGGTTCCTGTGAACCTTAGTCTCTTCCTCAGAGAAGAGTGGCTCCCGTGGTCTTCGAAGGAAGTAACGAATCCTTGACCCCTGGCTCCAGGATGGACTCGCAGGTGGAATAGGGCCTACTCTGTCCAAACACAGGGATTGTCAAGATTTCGCTAGGAATTCTGGGACAAGACAACACTGTGATGGTTGCATTACAGTCCATGTGAACTGTACCTCCTGAGGTTCGACAAGAATGTGCTCTCCTGCTCTGAAAAAGTATGCTGGGGGGAGGGGGGAACCAATGCTAGGAACTCATGCCATCTTGCGCCCAAGAATAAAGATGAGGCAGATCAAGTATGGGAATAAAGCTAAGACATGGGACAACTGGGAGAGCCACAGAGAATCCCAGCAAGAGTGCAGACCCAATTTCCCCTGCAGCCCATCCTACTGTAGGCTTTTTCAGTAGCAAGAGTAGAGAAATCCCTTTTACTTACAAACTCAGAGTTGGGCTTTCCACTATGCATAACAAAAGCACTCGTGTCTAGTTCAGAAATGGCCCCCGCCAGAGCCATGAAGGGAGAACAGGCAGGGCTACGGCATCTGACTGACTGGCTGAGGAACCAGGCCGTCAGCGGGAGGCACGATGCAGCTCGCACGCAGCTCCTTCCTGTGAGTCCCCAGTCCCCGGGGAGACATCCAGGTATGGGGACCCGAATCTCCTGTTTTCACGTCTCCATGGACTTCTCAGCTCACTGCTAATTGACTTTCCATTTTCTCCAGTCTCTGCATCACTTGTGCATACCACTTACTCAGCTAAGAAAGTGGAAAATCCTCTAGGTTAATCCTGAAAACAGGCTTCCAGTTCAGGCGTCTTTCCATTACACCACCACACACAGATGAGAGTCTTTTTCACTCTACAAGATTTACTGACTATGTCTCAATTTGAAGAATTGAAAAGAAAGGAAAATACATGTTAAGCCAGAAAGAATGCAAGAAAAAAGGCAGCCCTTTAACCCAACAAATGAGGCTTGCTCTGCCACATTCTGGAGGGCATTAGCGTAATCCTCTTGACTCAACTTTTGTCTTTAATCATACTTTCTCTAATGTGAGGTTCTCTCCTCATGTGAAAGTTGTTAAGTACATGCAAGGTAAAATCAGCCCATATTTTCTTGACCCTAATGCTTCCCAATAGTCCAATTTGCAGACACACAAGGCCATGTTCAACATGAAGTGCAGTATAATGATTCGCTCCCCTGGAGAAGACAGAATTACTTCAAAGAATTGCTACTCGAAGGGGGGCTAGAAAGTTTAGCTTAATTCCTAGCTATATAGTCATTTATATATACCACATTCCCTCTCTCTCACACACACCCCAACTGGATACCAAACATACAAGCAATGTCAATCTGGACCCAAGAAAATAACACCTTAAAGATATACGGGACATAAGTAGGGAAAATACTGTGTCATATATACTAACATGTAGAGGAAATTCCACTACTAAATATGTTCTGTCATTAGGCGCTGAAGAAATTTTATTCTATGGTTTTCATAAATGCAGTTACCAGCTGGAACACTAAGTAGTCTGGAGGCTACAAGGCAGGTCTCAGGAGAAAGAACTAGAAATATAAAAAACACAAAGAGAAGAATTCTCTGTATTAAAGACACAAAAATTATTCAATTGTTCATCCTTGCTCCACACTCGCCTTCAAAGTAGCCCTTTGTGCCTGAGAACTGACATTTATGATACACACACCCTTCTTTAGTCATGGGGCTACACCAAGAAAGGTTCAGCCAGTGACTCCTTCGCCAAAGGTGCTTTCTTACAGAAACTGTGGGTTCTGTACTAATCAGGTCTACTTTTATTTAGAGTGTGATGCTAGACCTCAGAATACTCGGAATTTCAAATAGTAAACTTAATTCAGCAGCATCAACAAAAAGTAGGAAAATCTGTCTCTCTATATATCTGACTATAAATATATCTGACTTAAGACCAAATTATTTAAGAGGCCTAAAGTGTCATCTAATCTATATTTATGTAACTCAGGGACCCACTGTTATAGTACCAAGAGTCACAGAAAAATTACAAGCAAAAATACGTGGGTGAACAAAACACCACACACCTGATCAACGTGTCCAGAGAAATCAGTTCTCCACTGTTCAATAAATTCAAAATTAGATGCTGATTACTGACCTTTCTTTCCAGAATATTTTCATTATGTTTCACCTATGCTTTTCAAAAAAGTGTATTATGTGACTCAAACATGAAATTCTACTGGTTTGTGCCAAAGATGTTTATCTCTTAAGAGCCAGAAGCGTTTTCAAATAGGCAGTGGTGTGTGACATAGTAACTTGCTGGTCACAGGAAGAAACTCACCCACAGCGGCTCGTGTCGGGCCCGTGCATGGGCAGTGCAACCACAGAAAGCAGGCACCGTCTAGGCCACGTCTGTGATGTATGTACGACGTATGCGTCGAGTGGTGAGCTCAAAGTCGGTATGTGTTTATTTCAGTTGGCTAATTATGTCCAGAAGAAGCCAGGACGATCAATAGAAAGATTAAAATTAAGATTGCTGTGTGAAAGCCGAAAATACCTCAGTCACCAAATCGTGCTGTTTGTTGATTTAGGTGGCCCTGCTCGCTGTGAAAAGAGAAAACCAAAGCGTACCTTTTCTGCTTGCTCTGGAGACTGTTTATGTAAGACAGTTAAACTGTACACACTCCCTGTTGTACTGTCACGTTACAGAGCTGACAAGAGACACGACGGAACTGACACACTCAGGTCTGAGGGGTGCGTGTGTGTCTGTGTCCTAACATGGCACACCTATACATCCGAATCTGTCTGCATAAAAGACAATTCTAGTCCTAAAACAACAGGCCAAAACTTGTGTGTCTAATGTAGAAAACTTCCCAGCTCAGCATTTTAAGGAAGAAGTGTTGGAAAATGTGTGTTCAAGGTCACCCATTGCTGGTTTATTTTCACCAGAAGGACACACATTTGTGAGGCAGTTGTGTACTGAGGGCCTTAAAGTTTCTCATCATTCACCAAGATGAGCATATGATTTTACATATTGAATTTATATAGTGAATTAGAACAGCTAAGTTTTAAAAAACTGAAAATTGGGCTCTCCCTGGTGGCGCAACCTGTTGAAGCACCGAATTATGAAGCTCTCTGAAGCCACTGCAACACGAGTTGGATCCCCAGCCAGGGAGCTGACCCACATGGTGTGGCAGACCTCTCCTGTCTCGCCTGCTGCCTTCCTCAGCAGTGTATTTCAGTCCATCTGCCTGTTCTGCTCCCTACTCTGTCTCTGGTAAATTCTCTCAGCACCCCTGCACCTCTCGCCTGTACCCCAGTTCTGTATGCATAAGTAAATCTTAAGAAAAAAAACTGAAAATTGTTGCAAGATTGAGATAAACTACTATACTTGGTTGAAATCTGTGATTTTACTGTGAAAAATTATTTAATTGCTAATAAAACGGGGCTGTACTCAGGTGGATGGTATTTGTTTTCTTGAAATCTACGCAAATTTTGCTCTGCCCTCATTCACAGCCCCACCACCCACGATTACTAGGTGTAAGAGGCTGTAGTCTTGTAGGAAGCCACTCTCCCCAGCAAGCACCACAGTCCACTCCAGTGCTCGGGCAGGTGGTGAGAACCCAGTGACCACGCTAAGTGCCTAGAACAAGAACCAGACGCCACACATGGCGGAAGCAGGGACTGACCTAGGCTTGCCCAGCACCCAGTGTCCTACCCCTGCCCAAGCCCCAGCCTATCTTTAAACGTCATCTCGGGAGAGCCCTGCCTATACCTGAGCTTCCATCAATGGCCCTTCTTCCCTGCCTCCCCCAGCCCCTGACAGATCTCCTCAGCAGGCTCTGGTTTCAGAAACCAGAGGGGGTCAGCCAGGGTCTGACAGGTAACTAACTCTGCCTCCCACAGTCTAACAGATTCCCCTGGGACAAAGAGGTACAGAGCTGGCCACCAGCCCCACCGCAGTGGGGAAACAAGGAGGGGGAAAAGTGACTTCAGAGAAATTCAAGCATGTGGAACAGCTCCTGTCACACTAGTGCCCTGTCTAATGGGCATCAGCAGAGTATTCACTCACACCGTCTTGATGTTTAATATTCTAATTCTGTCTGGACTCAGCAATTTCAACAGCGCTACATGCCTTGAAAGCAAGCTGAAGTGAACTTGTGAAACCATCAGAGCTAGGGAAGGCGACTGTTAAAAAGCTATCACTGGGCCCTCCCTGGTGGCGCAGCAGGTTAAAGCACTGCACTAAGAAGCTCAAGCCACTCCCGCATGAGTTCGATCCCCGCCTGCCGGGAGGTGACCACATGGCGCGGCAGACCTCTCCTGACCCGCCTGCTGCTCCCCTCAGCAGTGTACTTCGTCGATCTGCCTGTTCTGCTCCCCGCTCTGTCTCTGGTGAAGCCTCTCGCCGCCCCTGAGCCTCTGGCCTATACCCCAGTTCTGTATGCACAAATAAATAAATCTTTAAAAAAAAAAAAAGCTATCATTATCATTATATTCTATGGTGAATGGTCTATTTAACTGTTCTCTTTCTGAACAATGTTGGCAATACTTCCTTAGAAACATTTTCTCACACGTTCAAGTATTTATGAACAGACAGGTTCAACTAAGTCATTATTCTAAAATTATCCTTAATTTCTTCTTTCTCTGTAATCATTCTACTTCAGAACTCTAATTTTAGGGATTTGCACTAAAGTTTGTCTTAAAGAATGAATGAAATGAAATGGGACGATTTTTATAAGTTCACAAATATTTAAAGTGGAGAGCAGAACCAAATTCTAAACTTACTCATGCACTTTTTAAACTGATAAATGGCATCATAGTGATTTTCATTTACAAGGCGACTTGAATTCAGGTTCTTGAGTCCCATGATGTGCTGACTGAAAATAAGCACAAGATGTTCTCTAAGCTTGAAGAGCTCCGAAGGTTCACTGAAGCTTTACTGACAACAGGAGCAAGCAAAATGTGGTAACAGGAGAGCAGAGGGAAGAGCAGCACACACAATCGCCGGTTATTCAGCCTGCACAAGCAAAGCAGGCCGCTCGTACACAGCAGCAGGGACACACCTGGGAGGTTGTTTCATAAGAGAAGAAAAGTATGATTCTACTTATATGAGGCAGCTAGAGAAATCAAGCATGAGAAACAAAGTAGGGTGGGTGGGAGGCAGTGAAAATGGGGAGTAGTTATAGTTTCAGATATGCAAGCCAAGTTCTAGACATCTATCTACAGGTGTGTACGGTTAACATTCGTGAACATGCGAAAGTTTTGTACTTTTTGCCACATTAAAAAAAAAAAAATCTGCCCTTCTCAGAAAACCCCAAGGCTTTGTCTAGCCTCTTCTCCCTCCACAGGCCTGAATATGCCCACCAATCGGTATCTCTCAAGGTGTATGCGTTTGGATTAGATTGCTTACAAGCACACGTCAAACAACTCATTTTTCAGATGCTAATTAATTACTTTCCAATTATACCTCTGGCTAAAACAGCAGATTCAGGGTTAAAAGGAGAGTGCCTGAAGAGTGTGACTTCCCAAGAAGTATTTATTGACATGGGTGGAAAAGCGTTTTGCCAGGTTATATAAATTACAGGCTTAGCCCAAGCACTTTAATCCTTAATCTGGACCAGTGCTTCCAAAACTTGCCTAAATATTAGAATCATCGGGGGAACTCTAAAACTCTCACGCCTCAAGCCGTGACTTGGACCAATTAAATTAGACTCTCTGGGGTGGAGACCAGGCATCGGTTTTTATAAAGCTCCCTGATGGGTAGTCAAAGTTGAGAACACTGATATAAGTTCATCTGATGTACAAGCCATCAAAAATGAGAACGTCCACTCAACTGAAGTGATTCACCAAGTCTCACATGTCAAGCATCACAACCATTAATCTTCCAGTGAGTCCTCTCACTGAGTTAGGAGCCAAACATTCCAGAACATTTAGCAGGATGTGGATGTGCTGCTCAGATTTCCCAGTGTACCCGGTCCTGAAATCCATGTGCCACAGCCCCTCCCCGGGCTGTATTTTACTTGAAGATAAGTAGGATCGGTCAAGGGACAGTTACAGACTTTGTCAGATTTCCAGGCTTCCCTGTGTCTATCCATGCTCCAGGTTGACTTAGAGGCCACCTTCCCACTCCACTCTCCGGAGGCCCTTTCCCTGCAATGACCCTCGTGAGGGAGAAAGCAGAACTCAGTGCTTTTGTTTGTGCTCTCGATCTCACCAACACCACTGTGTCACTCGAACAGCATTCTGACCTGTAACCATAGGCACGGAAGTTGGGTTTGGCTCCAGGGACTCAGTCTGCACCTCCAGCAAGCTCTCAAGTCAGCCTGTCCTGGTGGTTTTGGGAAAATGGAGGATGAATGATGCTCCCAGCGCCCCACAGCAAAGCTGTGCTGGCTGCTTCCCAACCACCCTGTGTCAGCAGAGGACAAAGAGCAAGGCAGCCCCTGGGCTGCTCCTTTCCTCCACTCAAGAACACCACAGGGAGCAGAGCACCCCAGGAGACTGCAGGGCTCATCCTCCCTGCAGCACGGGCACCAGGAGCTGTAGGGCACTGCGAAGATGAGAAGGCTGATTCACAAACGGTAAAGTGAATCGTTCAAGGTCACACTGCAAGTTTGTGCACACGCAGCTTTGTGAACATTGAAAATTTTAGAAAACATTAACCCAAAACCTCCAAATGCCTGTGTATTGCATAAATCCTGGCCAAGCCCAACCTCCAAAAGGATCGAGGAGGTAGATAACCGGTAGAGGCCAGAGGAAGATGGATCACCTTTTGTTGGTAAATGATGGAGTACAGAGATGTCACTCTCTACAGCCGCACACCTGCAAACTGTGTAATGTTATATAAACCCGTGTTATAGAATTAAATGAATATAAAACAAATTTTTTAATTTCACATAACAATTAAGTTCCTCTCACTCCTTTTACTTACTTAAATCTTTACATGTAAGAAAGATTAAAAATACAGCATTTAAAAAATACATAGCATTTTGTGATGCACACTATTTAAAAGCAATAGGAATTTTACAACTCACTGAATTGCAAATGGTGGGGCAAGGGCAGTTGCTGGATGCTGACTTTATGGACACAGCCAAAATAAAACTTGGACTTCTAATTGCTTTTTGCTTAGATACATGCAATTGTTCTCCTAAGTTCGCATCAAAGGAATTCTCTCTTAAGGCAACACTAACTCTTTTCAGATCTGCTTATTACATTTTAACCATTAACGTCATAAATACAAACCGTAACCTGGAAAATCCCAGATGGACACTGCCCCCAAAAGTGATAATATGATTTAATCTGAACAGTAATGACTCAAGTGTACATCAGATTTTATCCTTAAACTTTACAAACTTGTTTACCAGACATATGCTATAAAACATATATAGCTGTGTAACTGTGGAGACAAGAAAACCATAGAAAAGGATGAATTGTCCAAAATAGTCTAGAAAAAAATGTGTGTACATGATATTTCTGACAAGGCTGTTTTGACACAGCTGTGCATGGCTGCAGCTGTTCTCATGCAGGAGATTTTTAAACAGCCCAGTAAACAAACCATTAAACTTTCAGCTGTTTCTATTAACAAGTAATATGTGAAACAGACATAGTCTTCCTATTCTAAAGCCTCTTCACAGCCTTGAACCTCACCTTGTTATAGATCTTCACCCCCAGGGGTAGAAAGCAGGGATTGAGAAGGGGTCTGGAAAAAGGTGGAGTCAGAAATGGATTGAGGATGAGGGGTGGGGTGACGTTAGGCACCGTCTGGTAGGTGAACTACATGTGACCAGAGGTTACCTGTTTGCAACACTTACTCACCTCAGAGAGGCCCATCCATCGTTCTTAGCAAAGTCGTCATTCTTTCTCTGAGCATTTGTTCCTATCTTTAGCAGCCCACTCAATTTACAAAATACTAAAGAGATGCCATACAGAAATAAAAGAAACAATCCTAAAATTTGAGTAGAACTGCAAAAAGCCCAAAGTATCCCAAGAAAACCTGGGGAAAAAATAAATGAATATATCATGTCATCAATAAAGTTTAAGATAAAAATCAGATGGTTATCTCAAAGGATATATAAAAACTCATCTAGCCAAACATAATATCCTTTCAGGATAAAAATCCTTAACATATTGGATATAGGAGCAACATACCTCAACAAAATCAAGGACATATACAACAAAACCACAACTGATATTGTAGTCAATTGACAACATTATAGTCAATGTTTCTCCTAAGATCTATAACAAAACACTTGCCTACTCTCAATACTTGTTTTCAACATAGTCCTGGAAGTCAGAGCTAGAACAATTAGGCAAAACAAAAAAATCAAAAGCATCCAAATCAGGAAGGAAGAAGTATATGTGTCAGTATTTGCTGACATTATGATTGTGGATACAGAATATCTCCAAGATTGAACAAAACTCTGCTGGAATTTATCTGTGATTTTAGTAAGATAGCAGGTTACAGCAATCAACTTACAAAAATCAGTTGCATTCCTTTACAATAATGACAAAATATTGGAAAAATAAGTCATCCCATTCACAAGACATCAAAAATAGTAAAATACTTAGGGATAAATTTAACTGAGGATATGAATATTACAAGACTTTGCTGAAAGATATCAAGAAGACACAAACTGAAAGATAACCATGTACGTGTTATCAGAATAATTAGTATTACTAAAATAGCCATACAACCCAAAGTCATCCACAGATTTAATGTACTATCAATCAAAATACTAAAAAGATGTATCACATAAATAGAAGAAACAATCCTAAAATTTACATGGAAGAGCAAATGACCCTACATATCCCAAGCAAACCTGAGAAAAAAGAACAAGTCAAAGGATCACACTTCCTGGTTTCAAACTATGTAATAATGCCATAATAATAAAATCAGTATGGTAATGGCACATAAAATACACATAGAGATCAATGGACTAGAATAGGGAGTCCAGAACTGAATACTGGCATACACGGTCAAGTATCATTTAACAAAAGAGATCCCAGTGGGAGGACAGTCTTTTCCAGAAATAATGCTGTGGAAAACTGACAAAATTTATGCAGAACAGTGAAGTTGGAATTCCTATCTCATACTATTCACAAACATGAACTCAAATCATAAGACATGATACCACAAAACTCTTAGAAGAAAACACAGAAAGGAAGTCCCTCAATATTGGTCTTGACAATAACTTTCTGGACATGTCAAACACCCAAATGACAAAAGCAATAGACACAAAAGGAGCGACATCAAACTTTTATGCAGAAAGACAATTAACAAGATGAAACAGCAGACAAAAAAAATGGGATAATATTCTAAATACATAGATACAAATCAGTAACAGAGAAAGTTTAAAGATGGGCAGATCTAGACATAAAGCTCATCAAAAGGGTTAACAAGGACAAGAAAAGATGCTCATTTTCTTGATTAAATTTTCCTTAATTAGAGCCCTCCCTGGTGGCGCAGCGGGTTAAAGCACAGCAATGAGACTCTAAAGCCACTTCTGCATGAATTCTATCCCCGCCTGCCCCAAAGGTGATCCACATGGCATGGCACAGACTGCCTGACCTCTCCTGGCCCACCGGCTGCTCCCCTCAGCAGTGTACTTCGATCTGCCTGTTCTGCTCCCTGTTCTCTCTCTGGTGAACCCTCTCACCACCCCTGCACCTCTGGCCTGTACTCCAGTTCTGTATGCAGAAATAAATCTTTAAAAAAATTTTTTTCCTTAATTAAATATTAGGAAATGCAGCATATCAAAGCCACAGTGAGGTTTATATACACTGTGGCATATTATTCAGCAATGACAAAGAAGCGTCTGCTTTCAACAACATGAATGGACCTTGCTGCATCAAGCTAAGAAAGAAAAGTAATTAAAACACAAACAGATTCCATGTTATCATTTACATGGAATCTAAGAAATGTCAAACCCATTACCAAAAACAAGGTAAAATGGTAGCTATCAAAGCACAGGGGAGGACAGGGTAAAACTGACGGCACAAACTCTTGTTGAGGAGGAAAGAAGTCAGAGATATGAAGCCCAGTATAGTGAGTACAGACAGCAGTACCACACTGAACACCTTAAACTCATAAAAGGTAAATGTCAGTCATCAAATAAAAAGACATTTTTTAAATGGATTGTTAGTATTTATTGAGAAAATTGCCCTAATGTGGTTAACTGCTGTCTTGAAAACACTATTAGAGCATGAGTGTGTTCCCACTATCACTTTGAACAGCAAAATCAACCTTCGAGCTTCTGTGGAAGCCAGTATATGAATCCATAGCTCAGCATGGAAACTCTTTCCTCTAAATGAAGAATTCAGGGCTTCTTCACCTTTGGGAAGTTCTTTGTGCATCATCTGGTTTCGATTTCTTCTTGGGCTTCCTGCCCCAGTGAAAGTGTGCATGTGCTTGGGTGAAACACATACATAATGAGCGCAAACATATCAGTGTAGAGCCATTCTACATGAATATGCATGCACATTATTTCAAAGGAAAAACGTTCAAAGTGCATACATTCACAAACGGCGGGAACTGAAGCCTTAAAAGACAAGCCCATCCTTACAGTAGCAGAAATGAGCTCACAAATTCCACATATTATAAGCCTAAAGTAGCCACTGCAGAAATGAAAATGAAAGTTAGGAAATGAGCATGTGGCTAAGAGCATGTGCTGAAAACACAAACGTGGTACCTTGTTCAATGCTGCAGACCCTTCCTGAATGCCAGCACCGCTCTAGTCACGGGGGACACAGTGGGACCAAGATGGGCCAACAGCCTGCACATGAGAAGCTTACTGCCTGGCAGTGTATAGACATGAGTAAATGAGGAAGAACCCAATCAGACCATTATGATGTGAAGAAAAGCAAAGCAGATGGCCCTGGGGTGGGGGTGAGGAGGCGGCTGAGCAGAGGCCGGAATGAAGGGAGCGTGACCGGTGCGGATGACAGCAGTGTGCTTGGCACAGAATGCTCTGCCAGGAGAGTGTGGCACACTCAAGGGTCAGCCCGCAGCGGGGCACAATGAGAGGCAGGAGAGGGTGAGCGAGGAGGCAGGGCAAACGGACGAGCGGTGTGGCTCCTCACAGGAAGGCCAGGAAGAAGCAAGGAGGGGGAAAGAAGGATCCAAAAAGTCGGAGACGGTGCAGTCGTGGAAGCTGAGAGGACAAGGTCAAGAAGGAAGAGTGACGCGCTGCATCAGATGATGGCGGGCACGCGCTGAAGTGAGTCCCGGGAGCAAACCCAAGGTGCGTCAGCCACGCTGTTTCAGGACAGCGGTGGAGTCTTTCCAAGAGTATGGGGGAAGGCGGGGTGAGAGCTGGTTTTCCAAAATGAGAAGCATGTCAATGTAACGACTGCCAGTGTCAGTTCAAGCGCAATAAGGAGGCCACTGCATGTACGCACACACACGCGCGTGCTCCTAAACACTGACTTGCTCAGTAATGTTAAATCAGATCCAGCTTTCAATCAACGTTTTTCCCACCTTGACTCTAATCTACAGAGTAGCTTCCGAGGGACAGTAAATGCCTTCTCATAAGATAAACAGCATCTTGAGGACTATACCAAAATAATTAAAAAACTGTAAATTTGTCACAACTTAGATGTGATCATTCCGTTTTCTGGCTTGAGAGTCAATCCGGGGCAAGCACCTTTGGCTCTGAGCACTGCTGTGGAGCCAAGTGGCAGTGGCAGCGCACGCCAACTGCACACAAGGGAAGATGACGGGAAAGGTAGCGGCATGGAGCCGGAGCAGGTGGAGTCCCAGATCGGCTGAGGTCACACTAGAGTGTGACCTCAGGCTCCCTGAGCCCAAATTCCCTCCTTCTAATTGGGGAAGAACATCCAGCTCGTGGGGTGCTACAAGAAATAAGTCAGCAGAAAGTAAAAGGTAGAATGCCTGGTTCTTTCTTACGCAAGTACACAAGACACTCAATAAATGCTTCCACTGCTTGTGAACAGCACTTAGTTACGCATGTGCGGTGTCTATCGCAGCAGCCTCGTGCCCACTCTGTACCCGTCACTGGCTGGTGTACGTGCACAGATGTGTGCGGACACACAGAAGGGTCTGCAGTCCTGCGACGCTCGTTTCCCACACTCAGCAATCACATCCCAGGGGGCAACGAATTATTCCTCCAAAACGAAGGCAGAAGAAGAATGCACGCATTAAGCTTCCTACTAGAGTGAAACCTGCCTGGGAGAGGACTGTCCAGGGACACCCTGGAGCAGCAGCTCCCAGGCCTCCCCGAGGCCACCGAGAAGCAGGCCTGGAGAGGGGCATTTGGTGATGGTGGGGGTTCCCTCTGCTTCCGCAGAACAAGTCCCTCTCACCTGCGTGTTCGGTGGACTCCACGCTGGCTTTCATCTGAAGAATCAGGTTCAAGATAAAAGAACTCCGAAACTTTTGCCCTACACGGAGATTTGCAGGCACTGCAGTTCTCACTACTTGCTCACTCAAGTCCTTTTCACTGTCATTCTGAGAGTCACCAATGCGCGGAGTCACTAAAGCCACACAGAACACTAAACTGCAACCACAAGGCATAACCCTAGCTGGAAGTGGGGCTTGAAATTCAGTGACGGGCACTGAGGAGTTGATAGATCTCTGCAGTTGTTTATCCACGCCACGCCATGTCCTTGAAGACATGAACAGCAAATTGCTTCATTTTACTTCTTGCACACTGTCCCAAAGAGTAATAGGGTTTTCTTTTTCAATAGTCCCCAGTGGAATGGGGAGTTGGAAAATTAACTCTAAATTTCCTCTTTTCAAGTGCTCGTAACTCATCTGACCCTTGAGGGAGAACTGTCTCACACTCGCGCAGGGTGAGGCCATGTGATTCCCATTGCCTTAATGGGAATCACACTTCTCCAACCCGACAGAGGCTTTAGTAATTTAGGTATTCACGTGTCCATAGCCAAAGCTGTTGCTTTTCATTTCCTCTGGGTGATTTTTTCCTCCACTGAAAAGGTTGTAAGATATTTATGGTGCGTGTCCATGAGCAGGATACTTCATGGCTCCCCTCCTCCGTGGCCACAGGCCTGAGTGCTCCTCCCTAATAATCTTCAACTTGGTACAAGATGTGTGTGCTAAGTTCATGTATAATTGGTACAACCCTACTCATCACGGAAGTTTGTGAACTCATGTGATTTATTACATCCAAACATTATGAAATGTGAGAGCCATTTCAACTTCAAAAATACTCATGGGTTTCCACTTAAGAGTAACTGCTTTTGGTATCTAAACACTGAGAAAACACACAATGGTAAGAAGAAATTATGAGCTAGAAAATCCTATTAATAAACGTATGCTGGATTGTAAGATTTACCTGTTAATCACAGTGCATCTGAGGCTAGCACGCCCACGTGGGAAAGACACACTCACCCTGGACAAGTCCAGCAGCCAAGGGTTTGCAGAGCCTCTGTTCTAACTCTGGACTTTCCAGCAACCCTCACACTACGTGTCGGAGACTAATGCTAGGGGAGCGAGGACATGATCTCTGGAGTCAGGAACCCTAGTTTAAATCACAGGTCTGCCTCTTACAGCCACGGTGTGCACGTTAAAATAGAGTTGGCTCCACGGTGCTGCGCCCAGCCCCTTGCGCCACCAGTGAGGCCTGTACCGATGGCGTTCAACCTGCACTGGTACGGTGGCTAATAGTTACTGCATGCTGAGTGGGCTCCATACTGTGGGCTCACACTGACTGCAGAGCCACACATTTTGCGACACAAACTTGGGAACAACCTTCCCCGAGAAGTACACTGTGGTGGTAAAGAGAACCGACATCACACGCCAAGGCCCTGGGTTCCAACCCCTGCCTTAGGCTGAACAGCTTGCCACAGCATGACCATGGAAAACACTGCTTGCTTCTTCACATGTAAAAGGGGTAAGGACTGTCCATTCTCACTTTATAGCACACTTTTTGGCAAGTGTTAGCACAACGCCTAGAAGACAGTGGGCGCACACAGATGACATGTACCATCATCTGATAGGTGAGCAACTGAGTCAGGGGTTAACTTCCTCAGGGACACGGAAATGTCACAGGGCAGACATGGGCTGTGCTCTCTGTGTCTCCCATGAGCAGCCCCCTCCAGCTGTTTGTTCCTCCTGTCACTGCTCCCCTTTAGGGTCACCTTGCCTGGGGGAAGGCACAGGGCACGCAGCTCAATGTCAGCCACAGGCAGCTGTGAAGGCTCCACAAACACGCCAGATACACAGGCCACCACGACAACCCGTGGGACGTGAAGACCCCGAGAACAGGAGGCCACCCCCCACCTCTGTCACCTGTGTTTCCTTCTTTGCCACATAAAACTTGCTCAACTGCTTTTGTGCTAGCCAGATCACATTTTGACATCTGTGGGGCCTCAGCTACAAGCCTGCCTGGTTCTGGAAGGCAGCAGAGAGAAAGCAGGCCATGGAGCCTGCAAGTGCGGGGCAGGAACCGTCTTCTCCTGAGGCAGCAAGAGATGCACAGGTTCCCGCAGCTCTACCTGCTTGAGCAGCCCTGCCCGGTGGACCCTCCGGCTCTTACCAGCCCCTCATCCCCAGCACCAGTGGCAGCAAAGGCAACAGCAGTAACAACAGCAGCAGCACCCAGCTGTGGCAGCTCCTGGATTCTGGCTGCAGCAGTGGCCAGTGCCCAGAACATGGCCAAAGAGTGGCCAGCGAGTGCCCCTCCCCCAGGAGCCCTACAAACTTGTGTGTGATTTTAGACAAGGCCGGCACAGGGTCAAGCATAGGCCTTGTAAGAGAAGAGCGTTTTGTGTGCAAGCTATCCAGCAAGGTCCGCAATAGTCACTGTTCCCGCACCTGCGGACATCTCAAGGCTCCACGTGATCTACTAGGCCACCTGCGCTGGAAGGTCAAGCGAGAAACACTGAGAAGCTGCTTTCTCACAAGCCCACAGCATCTTTCCTAAGTGTTCAACTACTGACTTACCTGAGACTCTCTCCCCAGCATGCATCACGTAGGGCAAGCGCCCTCTTCACAAGCTGAGGCAGCGCCATACGCACACACGGAAGGCTACACAGAAACCACACGAGGCGCTCAATAACCGCTCACACCACTTCTAAGGCCAACTCCTTCCTCTACCCATAGTGGCCAGATTTACGTTACTGCTGAAGACACCACTCAAAATCCCCAGGGCAACTGAGTCTGTTATTACTAATCTTACACATGAAGTGACTTGTAATCCTTAAATGATATTTCTGTTTTAATGCAGCCCAGTTCCACCAACTAACCTTGCCTCAATTTCTTCTGCTTCCAAGACAGTGGCATCCACTCTCACTTTCTATTTGAATTTGACATCAAAAGGAGCTGAAAAATTCCAGAGCACAAATTATAGTAGTTTCCAAGGACAGGAGCTCCATGAAGTTCTCAAGGCCTGTGAATTTTTGTGTATTTATGTAACACAAAGACTACACTTTGATCTTCAGACCTCAAAGACCTTCGAGATCTGCTTTTTCTCTGAATACTCAAATTTTTTGAAGCCTCCCTTCTCAAAATCATTCAAGATTTAAAAAGTATAGGTTGGCCTCAAGCTCACACTCTGCCAGGGCACCCTGATTTCCGAGTGTCTCGTTAGACTGCTTTCTGGTTAACACCCCAAGGTCTGTAACATTAATGAATTGCAAAGGTGGGATTTTACACCAGGAGCTTCTGGTTCCAAAGCCAGGTCTGACTACAACGGGGTCAAATTACAGACCAGCCTTTTAGTCAAACCTCAAAACAGTCTACTTTACTTTTTTTTACTTCCTCATTCTTCCAACATTCCATGATGAAGAGAAAAATGGTGTTACCAGAAAACAGCACTTATAAATGCTAAAAACTGCACACGCCTGGCATCCACAAACTATGACTCTGGGTTCTTAGTAGACATAAAACCTTGCAGCCCCCTGACTTCTTACCCAAAGCCCTGCTAGAATGGCCCAATTTTCAGGGATGCGAAGACACTCCAAGTGGCCAGGCTTCTGAGGCAGCGGCAAGATTGTCTAACATTCTCTTAAAAAACCAAACACTTGCCTCATGTCCTGCCTACAGTTCCTGTAACACCGAACCTAGCTGCAAAGTAGGTAGTGCCCACACATAGGGAAGTTACACAGCCATTCACACTACATTTATCAAAAAGTTTTAAATTCACTCACACTGAGACGGCAGTCAGAGCTCACAGACTGTGTGAGAAAAGTGTGTCTCTAAAATACACCGGGAGCCAGGGCCAAGAACTATGGCTCTCAGCTTGGAGTATCAGAATCACCTGGAGAGATGGTGCTGGAGAAATGGTTCCGTGACTGACTCGGAACCTCTGCCGTAGGGCCTGTCCTGGGAAGTTCCTCGATGGACCAGGGTTTTAACTTGGAAGCACACTTTAAAAACTGCTGCTGTACCACAAGCGAGACAAACTGAAACAGAAGGCCTTCTCAGAAGCGGCTTGTGTGTCACTAAATAGATCTGTGCAAAATACTCACTCATCTCAAAACACTTCACGCTTCAGCAGGAGCTAAAGGGAGATAGGTGACGGCCCATTTAGCCAAGAAGGGAAAAGAATTAAAATTCAGAAGCTTGGATTTCTCTAGGCAGGAGTGTGTTTTTGGTTGTGCTGTGTTTACTCTTGGAAAAATGTGGCATCCCATTTTTATTCTCAAAGGGCTTTAAATGCTTATTAAAAAATTTTGTTTGAAATCAGATAGTGCTTTAAAGCCTGTATTTTGATGATTTGATTGTAAATGAATGAAAAGCATATGGACTAAGTCACACATGTTTTTAAAGAATTACAGGCAAAAGTGTCTAAGAAGACACATTGAGAGCTGACCAAATTCAAATGCTCCAAAGAAAAAGTCAGAGAGTAGAGGAAAACAAACTGACTTCATTCTACTCGGACGGCTAATATGCCTGTATGTGAAGATCTGTGTTAAGAATTTGCATGTCATCACTAGTAATGTCATTTCTGCCCGTTTGAGCTAACCACCCACATGCACAGGTCCAAAAAAAAGGGAACTCTAGTCCCTTTCTAGACAATGGCACCAAAAAGCAAGCAAGGCCCACCCTTCCCTCCAAAGCCAACGCAAAGGCACAGAAGGCCAAAGCTCTGTGCTGAAAGGCATTTGTAGCCACGCACACACGAAAAGGAGGATCCCACAGCACCCACCCTCCCTGGCCCAAGACACGCCAGCACCAAAGGAATGTCCTCAGAAGAGCACCCAGGAGGAGCAAGCTTAACCACGGGCCACCATCCAGTTTCCTGTGACCACCGAGTCAGCCACGAAGAAGACAAGATGACCCACCCATGTCCGAGCTCGAGGTCAAGGCCAACAGCGCGGGATCAGACAGGCTGTGAAGAGGCTGTAGGACACCGACGCGGCCAGGGTCAACCCCCAATCAGGTCTGATGGAGAGAAAAGGCCTGTGTTCCACTGGCTCCCAGCCAGGGTGCTTCAGATACCGCCTTCAAAACTGGGATCCTCTAAATGGAGACCAGCTGGCTAATTCTAAATAGGTATATTTTGTACTGTTAGAAAGAAATTCTTGTGAAATAGGAGTCTCAGGAAATTTATTCTGACTTCTGACCTTGGTTGACATATTAGGTATCATACCAGCATTAGTGCATTACCTGCATGTGCCAAACGGAGATGGGAAGGAGCAGTTTTAAATGTCAAGCAATATTCTTTTGCTTAGAATTTACTTTTCGTCCTCCTAAGCCTCCTAGACTGATGCTTTCCTGGGCTTGCTGTAGAGTGACAGGGGCTAAGGGGCGGCTGAACACATTCAAAGTGGTGCCCCGCCTGGCTTTGTGTTTCAAGAATGAAAGGAACCAAGAGAACAGTCCTGCAGTTAGGAGTCTGAGCTGGCAGGTGTCTACAGGCCCCGGGACGGAAATGCAAGTCCCGCAGTGAGAAGAGCGGCTGACTGGCTGCACCTAAAAGGACAGTCAGAAGCACAAGGCCCATGTGAAGCAGCGGGAGCCAGGGTGCGGCGTGCCCCGCTCCGCAACCGCTCTGGCCTTCCTCCCCTGCGCTGCGGGAAGGGCCCTTCTGGAGGAGGCTGTTGGGTGCTCCCCCACCTCCGTGCTTCCTGCTTCTGGGCGGCCAGTCTCTCCAGACACTGGTCTACGTGATCAAACTTACCATGTTATTAAAGTTTGCAATGAACCAGTTTCAATTCTGCTGATCATCTCGATTGTTTTTCACCGTTGTTTGCCTGCTTGCTTTGCAACTCATCACGACACCGAAAAGCACTGACATAAAAGCCAGCACCGCAATGGTGTGTCCTGCGCTCTTCCCAGCGCTGCACGCTTAATGTGTTAGGTTCACTTTTAAAGAAATGCCTTTACTGCAGCTCACTAATTCTCACCTGCACTAGTTTTATTACTTTATCATCATTTATTATTTCAAAATTCTAGTTTATTATTTCCTTAGTTTATTCAGAATTATGTTTTCTAGATTCTAAAGGTATAAAAACTCCTTAAAAGCTTTTGGAACAGGGAATATGGTCTCTATGATAGCAATTAATTCGGCAATGTTCATCTATATTTCACTTTTGGAGGAAAAAATGTGCTTTCTCTAAATTTTGGGCTCTGTGATGTTTAAATTGTTTGTGAAACATATTAAGATTTTCTATCTAGGTCTTACTTGTCCATGACTTGAGACACTCCCCTACACCTTACACCCCATACGTAAGCAACCTTATGTGCTTCTGCCTTACCTCTCCTGTATCTTTATGTGTACAAGCCGGAAATACACGTATTTCCTTATCTCCATTTTTCCTACTTTAGCGTACTATATATTTACTTTTTGAGTTTATACATACTTCTTGAGTTTTTTTTTTCACTTAATGATATATCCTAAAAAGGCACCCTATAGTTGTTTGCTCTTTACTTTTTTTTACAGTTACATAGTATTCCATTATGCCAATAGTAATCCAGTTTCCTATGTTTGATGGTGTCACCAAAGTGTGAATTAACTACATAGTATGCTACTGAGATGTCTTATCTGAGAATAGGACGTTTCCTCTGCAGTGCTTAGGAGTACTCTGTAATTTCCATGTAAGTTTTAAGTATTTCTCATTTATTCCTATTATTTTTTCTTTTCTACTATGAATGCATTTTATCTTCCATTGAAACTCCTTTGTGTTCATGTAAGTTACTCAGTTTGTCAATTTTATATCCTGCTACCTTGTTAAAACCTTTTAATGGTTAAGTTAGCTTTACTATGATTTTCTAGGATTTTGTGAAGTATACAATCTGCAAATATTTTAATATTCATTTTCAGTTCTTAGGTCCCTGATTGTCATCCTGCCATAGATTAGACATGATATTAAAAGGCAGTTAAAAGTGGCTTGCAGAAAGAGAAAGAAAAATACTGGATGGTTTCACTCATAGCAGGAGTATAATGGACCAGGTGGAAAATAACAAAAATAATGAACAACCATATACCAGAGATATTTTGTGGGGGTGGAGAGGGGAATGGGATCGAAAACGGGGTGGGGGGAGGGAAATGCACAGGATTATGGTGATGGCACATGGGTGACTTGGTGATGGGAAACCCGTGGGGATTACAATTGAGATGGAAAAAAAAAATCTACAAAATGATGTAAAAATAAACTTTTGTAATAAAAATAAAATAAAATGACAACTGAAAAAAAAAAAAGTGGCTTGCTTGCTATGCCCCTGGTCTCTGTGGAGATGCTGACGTTAGGATTTAAATAAAGTTTTCTTTTAATTATAGCAAGCAAGGATCCACTCAGGGCCTCCCTGGTGGTACAGCGGTTAAAGTCTCAGCTCTATCAAGCTATCACCAGCCTCTGCAGCGCAAGTTCAATCCCTGCTGACCCACAGGGTGCAGTAGACCTCTCCCATCTCCCACTGCTCCCCTCAGCAGTGCATTTCAGTAGATCCACCTGTTCTGCTCCCCACTCCGGGAGGACATATTTCTGTTCCTTTCAGCCACCAAGTTTGAAGATGGTTGTTAAGGCAACCATAAGAAAACAATGCAGCAGATAATACACTGCACTCTGTTTGACAGAAAATACTTCATTTTCTTTTCCTGAGTTTCTTGAAAATCTGCTGAACTTACCTTGATTTGTCTTGACCACTCTGATACCATTTCACCTTCAGATGCCTAAAAATAATGTGGACCAGCAGGTTTGTAACTTGTAATTAGCATCTAGAAATTTTCCTGGAATAAGTCCCATGGTTTAATGGTTGAAATCAACGTCCCGGGGTCTGATGTTCCTTTTTACTACTTAGACTTAGCTGTGTTCTCATTTCCAAAAGGTTTTCTTAGGTTAAAATGTTAAACATTAGTTTTGTTCCACAGTTATATTAATCAGTGAGTTGAACTCTACTTGATTTTGAATTTCACTGCTTTTTAATTTAACTTTTTCCTGACCCTTTTACTTCCTTTTTATATTATTTTTTATTGGATATATTAAATAGTCATTTAAGTCTATTTTCCACTTGGCACATTATTTAATTTTCATGTCTGAGATTGTGTAATTTTCCCTTCAACTACTTTCTCAATATCAATCTAACTAATAAGCTCATTACATTCCACACATTTCTCACTATTTCTTCTTATTTGAATGTTTTATTCTAACAGTTATTAATAGCTTTACATGCCTGCTTGATGTTAAATTCAGTGTGGATTTTTATATTAATTGCTGTTTATTTACTGATTCTTTAGGGCCAATTCCCAACAACTGGAATATTGTCTATTTTCTTCTTACGTTTCCTTGTTAAGGAGTTTAAGGTACGATTTTTCCTGTGTCAGAGAATAGAATGTCTAGTTCAAGATCGCCCTCTTCTGTCAGCTTTCTGGATGGCATTTGCCAGTGAAACAGAGGACTTCTTTTCATTTCTGTAGGATTTTTAATCCTTCCCTGCCACCCTCTTTTCCCTAGAAGCAATACTTTTCAAGGTGGTTCGCTCCAGTCTCACTCACATTCAACCCCCTCTTTGTAACTACTATCACAAACGTAGCCCCAGCCCCCACTTGAACAATTTAGCCCCAATATCAGACTTTGTTTTGGTGCATTTTTTTTTTAATTTATGCTACATTTGTGTGCTCATGAGAGGAACTGAGACCAGGAGAACTTGGGGAACAGCAAAGGCTGAGTCAGTGATTTTAAACAATATAGGAACAGCAGGAACAAAATAGCTCCCAGGAAAACAGAAGTGTTTTGCTGAAATGTTGTGGAGCAGCAATAGTGTTTTCAGACAGTGCCTTATACATCATAACTACTCCTTGAATGTGGGCTATAGCTATCTATATCTAATATATTCAAATCTAATTCATTCCCATAAGGACTTCAACCCAATCTTCTCTTCCTCTATAGACATCAAAACCCCAAGTGCCAATTTCTATTTCCCATAACCCTGCCATCTAATTTGGTTTCAGCTTCCACACACCACACTTTCTAGAAACGCCTGGATTCTGCCTTGGCTATGATGTATCTTATGACAGTAATAAGAACAGCTAAGTGTTCATAGCATTCTTCACAACCTCTGTTCAAAGCCAAGACATGGTCATTTCCATCCACATCTGATAAGAAATCCATCACAGCCTAACTCGGGACTCAGCTTGAAAGCTGCTTGGTGGACTTTATCTCTGTCCAAACGTTATGATTGTGTTAGTTCTTGTCTCTCCTATCCACCCTGGCAATTCTTGCTACATGCTAGAGTAGCCCCTGTTTCAAGCACTGAGGGGCACTCCTGACGGGCACACCCACACACCAGTATGCAGGGCCAGCTTGCGCACTTGGACAACAATGCTTTTAGCTTTTGCCCCCAGGATAAAAAAGAACTGTACTAAGGAAAGTCTTTACACTCATATTCCCTGAAGGGAATTCATTTTATTATTTCTGAAACCCAAAATGGAATCATACAAGCCAAAGCCAGAACAAATGTAGCAAATATGAGCTAGGAGGAAGAGGTGGTATAAGGCAAGTCAGAGCAGGCGCCAAAGCCAACAGTGTTAAGGGTTAGTGAAATGTTGCCCTACCTGTTGTTAGACCAGAACCTTTGCTGTGAAAACTTTTTAATGCCTCAGGTTGGTTAGGTTCCCTGCTTTGAAAGGGACCCTGGTAAATAAGTAGAGAACAGAAATTCAAAGGAACTCAGCACAGCCCTGGGCATAGGGTAATGCTGGTCATGAAGCCGGAGGTGGTGGCCCCAAAGGAAACACCTGGGTTAAGGAAGCCAGGCTGCTGCAGAAGGAATTGCAGGATAATATCAGAACTACCAAAAAGTATGCTTGGATTTGGGTTTTCTGTGGAAGCTGGTGTAAGGGCGGAGCCTGCACCAAAAATTTCTATGAAGCCAGAAAGGGTCCCATGCAGACAAGGGGAATCTCAGCATCTGGATTATGGTAGAAAGAGCCAAGAGGCCTGCTGGGAATTGAGCCCCAACAAAATACAAATGTTAATGTAGATGGGGGGGGTAACATTTCAAGGAATGTTGTTGGTGCTTGACCAGGGTCTCTTCATAGCTCCTCTGAGGCATCAGTCAGGGAGGGCCCTGCTTTGAAACACTCTTGCTAAGTCAGAGGGTACTGGTCCCACTTTCCGGGAACCAGCAGCAGGAACAGAACTAGTGCTCCCTAATCAGCCCAGCACTGCAGCGCCTTAAGCAGTACAGGTGGCCAAATCTAGATGAATTGCAGCAATCACACGTCCTTCTATTCCTGTGTGTTCTGGCCTGCTGTTTCACAGTTCTCCTGGCTATAAACCGTTCCTCCCTAGCAACAGTGTGCCGGGAGCTCACTGGCCATTCTTATTCATTAATACCAGCTGCTGAGCAGCGCCTGAAGGTACCAGAAGAAATGTGTGTAGACGTTTTTCACCATATGGTTTGCTAAAAGCTGATGAAGCCCTTTCATGTAAAGCCTGGCTCGGCCAGGCACCCTGCACACACAGCAAGTCCAGCAAAGCCAAGTGAGGATCAAGGCGGCCTTCAAAAGACTCTTCCTTTGTCACTTTTGACTTATGACATCTTTGTACCTGAGCCTACAATGAGCTAAGACTCTCTTGGGGGATGTCCCCTCTGTCAAGTGATGAGCCGTGCTCCTATGATCCCCAGCACTGAACCCAAAGCAGCGATCAAAAGCTAACTCTTGAGTAAAATGCAATCTCTTATTACAGAGTTGTTTCAAGTTGACAGTTATTCGCATTACAAGTTCTTATTTGAGATTCAGGCTCCACAGGAATGTTTCCTCGGAGATGTTTCTGCTAATATGGTATTTATTTGATTTTTTGGGGTAACTCTGAAGTGTTTAATCTGGTCCAGGCACTTAACTGTTGAGAACACAAGAAAATGAGTAAGTCAGACACAGTTCTACCTGTAGTGAACTTACACTTTAAGGCAAAACAAATGCCCATGCTGTGAGTGTGCGGAGCGGAGCCAGGAGAAAGGGGTGTGGAACGGGCTTTAAGGTTCCATGACGCCAGAGAAGACAGCCAGAGACCTGCAGGGGCAGATGTATTGGTGTTTCTGGAGAGCAGGAGAACAGCCCTACGGAGAGGAGCCCTGAGCAGCAAGAGCGGGTGAGGCGGGCCCCTGCAAGTGTGCAGAATGGCTGGTCGAGTGTGGGAGGCCATAGCACTGACCTGGACAAAGGGGTTCCCATCACAGAGGGGTTATTCCATCATGGAGAGGGGTTCCACCTTAGGCAAAGCATGGGAGAGAATAACAGGAGCAGGCCAGTGACTGGTGGGAGTGGCATTTTCACAGGTGGAGAGAAGGAAAGAAGGAAGAAGGGGACGAACGCGGCCCGTCTGGACTGCAGGCAGCAGCAAGGGTGAAAACTTTTAAGTCCCAGAGGCTCAGAAGTGAAGTCTGCATGTCAGTCCCCAGGCACTGGCTTCCTTAGGCTGCCAAACCACACTCATGACTTACCATGGCTTCTGCACAAGCAAAAAGTCCAAAGATGGTTAACACCTCAGCTGAAATGGCAGGGGCCGAACAGGGTACAGCCAGAAAGAGTAGAGTGGTGTGGCTGATGGGGAGTGTGGGGCAGGCAGGGAGTAGGAAATGGGAGATGATAGAGGGTGGAGGAGATGATGGGTGGAACATGCACCTCAAGTGACCCCTTGATCTGGCCTCCAAACTTCCAAAGTGACTAAAGCACACTGTTTTGATAGGTACAGCACGTACCTAGGAGCCCTCACCGGCCAGAGTTCCTTCCGCAAGCTAGACCCCAAAGCCTTGCAGAATTCAGGGCCCAGAGAAGCACTTCCCACTGTGGAGAGCAGAAGGCTGAACCAGGCTGCTCCCAGCTCCTCTGAAGGCCACAGGACGTGTGGGTCTCCCAGGCTCTCGCAAGCTTGACCCAGTGCGGGATTCCCTGAGAGCTAGATCTCACCACAGTATCCAGTATCCACAGGCCTTTAACAGACAGAGAACAGTGCAACAATCGTCTCTCCGCACTGGGAGACTGAGGTCCCCCCGCACAGGACTTCCCGCAGGACCCCCCTCAACCCTGCTCAGCCTTGGTGGACTGGCAACCTACCCAAGCTGAGTCCTCCTATTACCCCATGACTTCCAACTGAGTCTGCTGGCCTGTCACCAATATCACCATCCGCTAAAAATTCGCTTTCAGGAAGTCAATTTTGTTCCATGTAACGGAGCTGAACCAGAGGATGTTCACAGGAGCTGACATTTTCTGGCTCATGCAGCTTTGGGATAAGACAAAATTATTAGTAGAAGCCCTGGCCCTTGAGGAGAGAAGCACTAAAACCACCTGAACATAATTTTCTTGGACATGAAAGGTGGAAGCAGCTGACAACAGAAGACACAGGCAGATGTTTTAAAGTCCAAAAAAACTGACATGAAACTGAAAAAAATGTTCCAAACGTACAATGCAGCACAAACCAAACAAGGAAACCTATTTGCAAAGCATCAGGAGTGACCCAAAGCTAGACTCTGCTGACGCGCTTCCTACAGAAACTGCAGCCTTTCTGGCGACAGCCGAGTATTCTTCCTAAAAGAAAGATTAGCTTGGTGCTGAATTTGGAAAAAAAAAAAAAAAAAGTTTAACAAAAAAGACAAGTCAGGCACGGAAGTTGTCCTAACAAAACAAACCACTGCATCTTCACTCATTAAAACCGGTACTTACGTGCACGCCGTGTGGAGAGGACTTTCTGGCAGAATTCGGCCTTTCATTTCAGAAGCATGAAAAAGACTCAGCCAGTATTGTCAGCTTCTCTCATGACGTTGAGTCCTGAGTCAAAACAAAATCACTCAGTTCTTCCTCTTATCTGTGGGACCTAATTCAGTTTAGCCATCACCAAAAATCCCATCAAAAGCACAAAATCATTTACCCTTATAGTTTCTTGGCTTCAAAACAGTCAGTTGGCATTACTCTGGGGGCGAGCTAGACAAGGGATGTAGAGGCACTTCTGTCTCATTTCCCAGTGGCTGAAGAACGGGCCACTCTACAGAAAAGCTACTGAGAAGTAAAAATGGGTAGAGGTTTGTTTGTTCTCTTTCCTTTCCACAGGTAGGGTCTAGGTCACCAGCTTTTAGTCCTGGGTGAGCCCTATTTCCATCTGAGCTGGTTTCCATGACAGGCTGCCGCTTCCTGTCTCTCTGAACTGTCACCCAGGGGGAACATGGACAGCCCCCATGTAAGCAGCTCAACTTCTTAGGGTTGCCGAGCTGTGAGAATGACTAATGACTGAGATAGACGCCTGGCCTGCCTCTCACTGCTACAGCAACCTGCGTGGCTGGGGAACCGCCTGAACATCCAGCCCATGGAAGCCCACCTGCCGCTGACACAAGCCCATGGGGAAACTCAAGCGACAGTGACCAGCTAAGCAGGTAGCCCAGGAGTCATGAGACGTGATAACAAAAAGTGTTCTAAGGCATTTAGTTTGGGAAGGTTGGTTTCAATAACAGCAACAAGAATAGCATTTGCCAAAATGTGAATTAATTACATCTAAGTAAGACTTCAGGTTCAGATTCTCAGACGCAATAGCACATTTCCAATGCTCACACGCCACAGCGGCTCCTGGCTTCCATACTGCAGAGAGCAGCCTATACATTTCCTTTGTCACAGAAGGTCTATCTGCGAGACGCACCGTTACAGAGCAACTCAGCGTTCTGGCCATCTTCTCTGCAGAAGGATGGAGCTGAAAGGGAACTCTGGACAAGACATTCTGTCTACCTGCACATGAAATTATTTCAAAGCTTAGTTTTAAGAACTACATCTACCTGAGTGGAGGAATAAGTAAAATGCTGGGCTCCCATGTAAAACAACATAAGGAAACTTTGTTATGTTTAATTTTCTTAATGATAAATTTTAGGAAAAAGAAAACTGGCTTGTTAATCACATTCCATGAGTATTGTCACTGTCTAGGGCAGAAATTCTTAGGGGAAAAAAAAATCATCTGAAGCTCATCCTTGCAAAGTCAAGGCAAACACTCTGCTGTAATTGAGTAGGACATTATGCAAAATACATAAAGGCTTTTGCCTGACAGAGAATCACTAAGATATATCAACTGGAAAAGAACAAGGATCTGGTACCTTGACATTGTTCCATAAAAAAATGTTGCTTTTCATTATGAGATTCACTTTGTTCCTTGTGGAAAATTCTGAATCCACACCGACAGATATGTGTATGTCTACATGGAGAGCTCCAGCCAGGGAGTAACAGGCGTGCAAACCAATGATGCAGCTATCGGTGCAGGACAAAGGCTATGTAAGATGTCATCTTTCTAAAGGCCTCTGGGGAAGTTCGATTTGTTTTAAGTGAAAATCAAGCTACACAATTACAAAAGTGATGACTTTCTAATGTTCTCACTAAGGGTGAGAACAAAGGCACAATGGAGGCCAAGGTGAATATTCAAGACCAAGAGAAGTAGGAGATATCTTGTGTGGGCACAGAAATATACTTCGTCAATCTGCCTGTTCTGCTCCCCCTCTGCCTCTGGTGACTCCTCCTCTCATTGTCCCTGCACCTCTGGCCTGTACCCCAGTCCTGCATGCAAAAAGAAATAAATAAATACAACTTTAAAAAATAACACCAAGGGATTTTCCTGTCTGCTCCCTCATTGTGTGGTCCTCAAGTAAGCTTACCCCCATCCACCAGTGTGCCTCCAGCTTAGAAGGCTCTGGGTGAGGCCACATGCCTTCTCTTTATTTTGAGGTCCAGGGAGAGGCACTGACAGCTGCATTTATAGCTATCCCAGGACAGAGAGCCGTCTACAGAACGGCTCCCAGTTCAGGATTGTGAGCGCCAGAACTGAAACCAAAGCACTGTCTTCTTCCATACGAACACCTAAGAGGCTACGATTACCTGTATTTTCTGATAAGAAACACTTTAGATTTCTGAAAATGACCTGCTCTGTGGGCAGGGTGCAGGGATAGGGTATATGGAGATGTGAACTCCCACCCAAGAGCCTCAGGGAAAGGCTCTTGATGCAAGTTGCCATCATCAGCTCACTCCGTGCTTCAATCCACTGAAATCTATTAGCCAGGACCTCCTCATCCTTGTTTCCCTGCTGAGAACAGTTCCTGCTGCTGAGAACAGTTCCTGCAAGAAGCAAGGCAGAGTGGATAACAGCGAGCCTGCCTGCTCCCTGTACAAAATGAGAGGAAGAAAACGATTTTTGCCTGGTTCTCAAGCCCCTGCACGGCTGACGATGCACACAAATACCCCGGCACTAAACTCATCTGGCCTCGCTCTCCTGCCTAGAAGAGGCAGGTGTGACACACAAAGGAATGGCGTACAAATATAAAAAAGAATTTGTTAAATACCTTCACACTTAGGCCAGGCATGGAAAATGACAACCCAAAAGATGGCATTTGAAGAAACAGCTGAGGACTAGTGTTCTGGTGGAAACCGCACTGCGGGCACTGCTAGAGGAGGCAGTACTGTGACTCTCCTCACGTGTGTATATGGATACACATGTGCACAGTGGTGTGTGCGAGGGAGGCAGAAGGAGGTCAGAGCCCACAGCCCACAGGACCATTCATAGTAGCTGAAGGCCCTCCAGCCACAAGACCCCTCAACCACAAGACCCCTCCAGCCACAACACCCCTCCAGCCACAACACCCCTCCAGCCACAACACCCCTCAGCCACAACACCCCTCCAGCCACAAGACTCCTCCACCACGAGGTCCCCTCAGTCA
>NW_004567122.1:2739824-2740936 GCF_000260355.1 Condylura cristata
CCGGCCACAAGACCCCTCCGGCCACAAGACCCCTCAGCCACGAGGTCCCCTCAGCCACAACACCCCTCCGGCCACAAGACCTCTCCGGCCACAAGACCCCTCAGCCACGAGGTCCCCTCAGCCACAAGACCCCTCCGGCTACAAGACCCCTCAGCCACGAGGTCCCCTCAGTCACAAGACTCCCTCAGTCACAAGATCTCTCCAGCCACAAGACCCCTCAGCCACAAGGCCCCTCAGCCAACAGCACCTGGACTGTGTCAGGCAGGGAATGTTCGAGAAGCACCGCCCCCAGCTGGACACCGCTGCCGACTCGGCACATGTGCAATAATGGCAGGCGTTTAGGGACACGGAGCGCTACTGGAAGCTGAAGTGATTTCATATGTAAGAATCCTAACGCACGTTCCCCCAGTACTACAGCGGGAGAGAGAAGAGAAGAGGCACCGGCTAGGGAGAACCCTCGACAGGCCAACACCGCGCACGGTGCGGCCGCGGCGACCTTCCCTTCAGCTAGGCATGAGTTAGGTTCCCCCACCACCTACCGGGTGACCCCGACACAGGAACCGCCCCGAGGAGGGAGGCTGCGCGAGCCGGCGGCCCGCAGAGCGCTTCGCACAGGCCGAGGCGAGGACGCTGCTCCGTCGTCTGCGGCTGCGCGAGACCACGTGACGTCACACACGTGACAGGACGCCAAGCCCACGTGACATGAAGCCACCACGCATGGCAGGATACCAAATACACAAAGTGACGTGACGCCAGGACGTGCCAGGACGTAGGCCGCCCCACGTGATGTGACGCTGGCTATCGCACAGGACGTGCGTGACGCAACGCAGGGAGACCCACGTGCGGCGATGCAGGGATGCCCCAGGAAGTGGCGCGTCGGGCTTGCGGCTTTGCCTTGAGGAACATCTCCGCTGCGGGGGTCTTCAGCCCGCGGTGCAGGTAGGGCGGGGCGAGCCCTGGCGGGCGGGACCATTATCACAGCAGCAGAAGGTGTGCAGCCTGGGTGAGGGGAGCTGGGTGAGGGGAGCTGGGTGAGGGCAGCTGGGTGAGGGCAGCCTGGGTGAGGGCAGCTGGGTGAGGGCAGCTGGGTGAGGGCAGCTGGGTGAGGGCAG
>NW_004567122.1:2741814-2742418 GCF_000260355.1 Condylura cristata
AGCTACGGTGTGCACGCGTCCAAAGGTTGGCAAACTGCGACAAGGCTGGGGTTCATCAGGGTTCTGCAGGTCTGATGGTCTCTTGACGAGTCCGTGGTGTTTGTGTGATTTATAAGACAAAGACCGCTCTGCTTTACAGGTTACTATATATGTCACAAAATTTCCAGCAAAGTCATCCTCTCTGATTGTGAGGCTTTTTCATGTAACTTGTGTTCTGAAAACATTAGTCTGATAAGCTAAAAATAGAAGTTAATGATATTCCAAGTACATAAAATGCGGATACGTTGCTATCAAAAATTACAGATAAAAAAATGTAATTATTATTCACAACCAAGGAACTTCTAATATACCAGGCAATGGCACAAATTAAAAAATAAAATAGAGATTATTGAATATCAATATATCAAAATTAAAGAAAAATACATTTTAATTTAGAAATTCATACTTTAAAAATAATTTCTAAAATGAAAGTATTTGCAGTTTTATCAGTGTTTAGTTTCCAATGTAAAGAATTGTAATCATCCTTTACCATTATTACTATGTATATAAAGTGCAAGAGATAGAACTTGGGATTTTGAAATAATTATTATTGTTTAAAGAGTTG
>NW_004567122.1:2743057-2783776 GCF_000260355.1 Condylura cristata
TGTGTTATGAAATGGATTTTTATAGGTTTTTTAAAATCTTATACATATATTTCACATCATTGTTCACTTTCATACATTGTATGCTTTATCCACTCAAGTTTGGTCTCCAAGGAGTTCCCATCACCAGTCCACCCGTGCACCATCCATTGTGCTCTTCCCACCCATTTAAAACTATTTTTTTCCCCTCACCCCTGAAGAATGTTTCTGGATTATAGTTGCCTGTTGATTTTGAATTTTACTTTAATTATATATTTTTAATATAATTATGTCACTTAATTCTCAACACAACCCTGTGAAATAGGTATACTAACAATTCTCTTTTGATGGTGCTTCTTTCTAATCTGCCCACAGTGGGGAATGTTACTTGTTAATGTTGCTAACTAACATCAGTGAAAAGACTTTAGTTCCTGAAATCCTTTGAGAAGTGCTGTTCGTCCCAGTTCCTAGCTTATAGTTCCTTAGAGTAGTGTCCTCCATTTCCCCTCATATCTTATTGGGTCTCCAGGGGAGGTCACCCCAAATGGATCAAAGTAGCATATTTATGATTTTTAATTAGGGCTGCTTGGGAAACAGCAGATGAGACATGATACTATAAGCCTCCCTGTCTTCTAGAAACAGGAAATAGAGTCCCGTGTGGAAGGTATTCTCCCTGTACCAGAAAGGAACTATCACTACACACAAAGTGTGAAGGACCTATTTCTCCTGTGTAAATAAACTCTGTTTAGTTCCCTAAATGTCCTAACCAAACATTTCAAGAATTTTTTTGTCTGAAAGGTTAAAACTGCTCTCTTCACATGACATCCCATATTAATATGGCATCTCCAGGTGCATGAAATTAAATGGGTCTTTTCTCCTGTTAATCTGCCTTGTGTCCACTATTTTCCAACTGTGAGGACCTAGAAGGGCAAAGGAAGTTTTTTTCTACCCAAACAACCTGTAAGTGTGTAAAAGTAACAGAATCTCGGGGTGTACTACCCCTAGTGGATAGGTCTGAGGATTAGAACAGATACAGAGAAGATACTAACTTCATTATGAAATGGTAACTATATGTCTTCAGTATAAGAGGACTGTTCCCACAAAGCACCCAGTGACTAAGCACTCAAATGCTGTGATGTAATCCATTAATGACTATGCGATTAAAACAGCCTTGTACTTGGTTTTCAAACACCTCCTTCCATGCAGTGGGCTGCCTTTTCATTTAAATAATGGTTTCTCTCACCAGTGCAGAAACTTCAGTTTGATGTAGTGCAATTTGTTTATATTTTCTTTATTTCTCTTACTGTTGGAGATAAATCCAGACACCACTATGACCAGTGTCAAAGAACTTAGCACCTATGTTTTCTTCTACATATTTTATGGTCTCATATTCAAGCTTTTTATACATTTTAAATAAATTGCAATATATGGTGTGAGATAGGGATCTAGTTTAGTCTTTCATATGTGGCTCTATGGTTTTCCCAGCAACATTTATTGAAGAGATTTAACATTTTTGCACTGTATATACTCTTGCTCCTTTATCATAAATTAGTTGTTCATATATGTGTGGTTTTATTTCTGGACTCAACTTTTCTAGCCCACTGATCGGGTGCCAGTGGTTAGCCCTATACCACACCGTTTTGATCTCTATACCTGTCAGACAACACAATACCTCTGTTGTGTTCTTTATTTTCTCCTCGGGATTTAACCATAAAAATGATGAACTCTTGCCATTCACTCAGTATGAATGGACCTTGGGGGATGATGCTAAGTGAAATAAGCCAAAAGGAAAAAGGCAAACACCATTTCATTCATTTGTAGGACATGAAAGCAACAAGCAAAACACAAGCAAACCCCCAGTCTCTGATAACTAATAGTGGTTGCCAGAGGGGAAGCTGGGGAGAAGGAATGGATAGAGGGGACTAATCGGTTGATAGGCAATAACAGGACATTTGGTGGTAGGTGTGGTGAGTTGCATGCATGCAGTTGCTGAGGTGAGAATTTGTATACCTGAAACCTGTAGTGCTGAAACTAGTATTGCCTCAGTAAAAGAAAAACAAGTCTTAAATACTCCTGCCCCACAGGAAAACCACTTGGTTAATACTTCATAGTGAAACACAGTTTGGATTATCAATCCCCAACCTTCACAGAACACAGAGCAATTGACTTTCAGCACAATGAATTTTAGCTGATGTTTACATAGAACACATGCATTGTTCAGGGACCTTAAGAGACACAGAGCCAACACAAACGTACAGCTCTCTGAAAGGTTATTCTAGGAATTGGGGCTCAGGAGGATGGAGGCCAAGACATCTACTCTGCAAGCTGAAGATTCAGGAAAGCTGGTGGTGTTCAGTCTGACTCTGACGGCCTGAGAGCCAGCGAAGCCAGTGTAAGTCCAGGTCCCAAGGCTCCGGAACCTGGGGACGGATCGCTAAGCCCTCGTCTGAGTCACACCAGAAGGGCATGAGAGCAGGAGATGGCTGCCTTCACGCCCACAGCACATTCGTCCTTACTCTTGTTTTTCTGGCCAATTCAAGCCCTCAACAGATGGGATAATACCCACCACATTGGGGATGGTGATCTTTACTGTCTTCCAACGCAAGGGCTAATCTCTTCCAGAAACACAGGCACGCCCAGAAATAAAGTTTTACCAGCTCTCTGGAAACCCCTTAGCCCAGTCAAGTTGACACATAAAATTAACCATCACGCTCATTACAACATATTAAATAAAATGATGTATAGGAAAATTTCACAATTCCAAATGTGACTGTTCCGATGTCAGATTCTTCACAGACTCTTTAAAAAGTGAAGAGTGCTAACAGAGGGAAGTGCCCCGCCCGATTGCATGCTAAGCATGTTACTGTTGATGATTAGAAAGCATGCTGTCAGCATTTACGCTCCACCACTTAATGCCATAAGTAATGTACATAATTCCTGCCTTCGTTCCAACGAGGGAAACTGGTGGCAAGAAGTTACAGAGCCTGTGGCAAAGCCCTTCACATCACACCTTGCCTGTACAGTCCACCGTCCCTGCCTGGCCCCTCAGTCACGGGCTTAACCAGCCTGCTGGGTCTAAGCTGAACATGGACAGACTCTTGCCATTGCCCTCTAAACTCTGTGATGTACAGCTACTTGCGTGGTATGTACATGGCACAGAATGCGATAGGCAGCCTAGAAATCATGTAAAATCTTTAGGAGGAGATGGTGTATAGGTTATGTGCACACCAATTTATATGAGGGGCTTGAACATGTGGATGACGGTGGCTGTCGGGATGCTGGAACCACACCCGCCCAGAGGGCGACGGTATTTATATTTCCCATTTAAAGTCATAGGGGCGTGGGCTCCAAGACACCATTTGTTACACAGAACATCTGAGACCCTGAAGCAAATTTCTGATGCTAGGAAGATAGGTGTAATTTTATCTCATGGCCGCCGTGAAGTTTCCATTTTCTTTCTTATATCCTGGAAATCAGCAAACTTGAATTGTCTCCTCATTGGGGGCCTTATCTCCACTGGAATCACGAGGGCCAGTGGATGGGTTCAGAAGACTGCTCCCCTCCATTCCAGCAAACAGCCTGATGGAGCCCCTTTGACAGCACAGAGGCTTCTTTCTAGTCGCTGAAACTTCAGGAAGGTAGTGCAGGCCAAAAGCAGAGCTGTAGGATGCTGGCTGTGGGCACTCAGTGGCCAAGCGCGATGGTTATTTTCAATGTTTATTGTGTACTGAAGTGAAGAGAACGTCCTGTCTTTCCTGTCCTTAGAGGCAGCTGGTCAGAGCAAAGAGGCCTGTCCCCGACAAGGCATCCCAGGAGGGGTGCGCCCCCTCCTGGGAATCGGAGCATGCCAGCATGCGCTGACTTGCCGGAGCTCCTCTGAGGACATGTTTGATTTAGACCTGATGCAGCCAGAGATGGCTAAAAAATCACCCTCCATAGGTGGAGAGAGGCAGAGAGAGGTGCCAGTTTGTGCTAACATCCATCCTTTCCATTTGCAGACACTGAGCTGAAGAAGACACGCTCTGAAGGACCAGGCTCTAAAGACCCAGTGTGGGGGTCTGCTGAAGGCATAGGCGTAAGGAGTCGTCTGCCTCCAAGCCGCTGCACGGTGCACACGTAGGTGTTGTGTCTGTTCTCACATTTTCACATTGAGTGGGTTTTCCCCCAGATCTGATTCGTTGTTATCTCTGTTCATGGGAAGGAAAGATTGTCACTGTTGGTCTAAGTTTGTGCAGAGCACAGTAAGTCGCTGCTTCTCTGACCAGCACATCAAGGCAGCTAGACATGCATTGCAGTTTAGTAAGAGACTGACATTTGTCCCTAAAGATGCATCTAGTCTTCTTCCCGTGGGAATAAAAGAGGTTTCTCTTAGTATGAAAGCAGATACATAACTACCTGTGCAAACCTGTATTTTCCAACTCGGTGCAAGTATTTAGAACATAGATTATCTCTTATGTGTGACATACTAGTTTTCTCTTATCAAACCGTTTGATTAATGTCTCTTACCAAACACTCCACATACAAAAAGAAAGCACAGTCACTTCCTTCTCTCACAGACACTCCTATTTGTGAAGTTTGGATAAGTCTCATATTTTGTCCACATGTTTACATTTGATTTAAAAACAGACACACTGACAGGTAGGAAGAACAACAGCTTTGAAGCAAATGCCCTCCTTCCGGATGTCTTAACAGCTCCCTCTTCTGGACTGATTCCTTCTTTTATAACGACCTAGATAAACTTTTTCAGATACTGCCATGTGATGAGGGTGGACCATAGCTCATAATTGTTATCCAGATTTGGATAGCTTCTATTTATCACTGTATAGTTTACCTGTACCCAGTCTCCCTTCTGGTGACTTGCATTTGTAGTCTAAAAGCCTGCTTTTGTTTTGTACGTTTTTTTGCTTTATTTTCCACAAGAGATAAATGATGTTTGTCTTTGTTTATTTCACTGAGCATAACATCCTCTATGTAATCCACATTGTTGCAATGGCAGAGTTCATGTTTTCACGGCCGAGTAATATTCCATTGTGTGCTGTCCATTTTCTGTATGCAGCCACCCATTTATGGACACTTAGGTTTTTCCCAGTTCTTGGCTATTGTCAGTACTGCTGGGTGAATCTGGGGGTACACATACCTCTGTGAGTTAGTGTTTTGTATCCTTTAGACAAATACCCAGAGGTGAGTATACCCCAGGCTCTTCATCCCACCTCATAATCATGAATTCCAGGCAGAGTGGAATACTATTGAGTGTGTGGTTGGAAAAAATACAGCTCATTTATGCATAAAGTATCTAGAACAAACTCTTGTTTTCTCTCCAAGATTTAATTAAAGCCCACAACAGAGTGTAGAAATAGTCTCCTTGGTTGGTCACTCTGAAAGTTTCAAGGATGGCACATTTCACGCATTCCTTCCCACCCAGAGAAAGTCCCAGTCCTACAAAGTCCTCAGGAGCAATGGACAAATCCCTACTGCCAGACTACACGGTAAAGGTGACATGGAAGACTCTGCAATTACTTCTTCTCTGTGCATAATCCTCTCACTCCTCCTCATGGCTGAAAACAGAATTATGTACTCTGAAGCTGAGGCAGCTCCAAGCATGAGACCAGCCTGCCTGGCTCAGACCTCCCCTGGCAAGTGGAGCTGACATACTTCAAGCACAAAGGAGACCCCAAGAAGCTGACAGTTTGTCTTGCCAGGGAGCTCCCGCATACCATACCTGCCACACACACGAGCTTATTTTTCCAGCTCTTTATTCCAAAACACATGTAATCAAAACATGATTATAAACCTGTTTCTCTTGCCCCCCCGGCCACACCCTTCTTGTCCACTCCACAAGACCGAAAGGTCACTGACATGGGAGGGGGGAGCTGGGAACAAGCTACTTTAGCTTGCCACTCGCAACCAACTCAGGGTGTCATAAAGGTGGGGGAGTCTCCATCAGCAGGAAGGAAGCAGCCCTGTGTCGAGTACCTCTGTATGCCAAGTGCTCATTCCACATAAAGCCCCGTATTTCTCTCGTTGTTTTCAGGATAGTCCTGCTGCTATCATAGTGGAAGTCACCGCACCAGACTTTAAAAAAAACAAACAAAACAAACAAAAAATTGCTTTCCAGAATTTTCCATTTAATATAATTTCAGCCACTCAAAACTGAGTTTTCAAGTTTGTGTCTCAGCTATATTTTCCTTTCTTTATTCAGGCAGTTTGGCCTTTTGTTTGTGGCAGAAAGAAAAAACAAATTACATAATATTTAATCCAACAGATAGGAAGGAAGGAAATGCCTCCTGTTGTTTCAGAGACTTAAAAAATGTAGGTGTGGTGCACAGCATTTACCCTAAAAGACTCGGACCTTAGCATTTTTCTTTTCTCCTTTTTTTTGGGGGGGTATAAAGTCACTAAGGTTGCCCAGCAGCAGCAGGCTATTGGTGAATTAGTTTGGGGACTTCGACAGTTTTGCCCCTGCATCTTCAGCGTCGCGGGGGTCAGTGCTCCAACTCCCTGGATTGTTCAGGGTGAAGTGTGTATTACAGGTCGGATGCTCAGCACTGTGTTTTAAGCACACAGTTGCCTGATTCTCTCTGTGCCCTGCCTCTGTCACTGCCGTGCGACCCTTCGTCCCCCGGATCAGAGCCACGCTCCCGCCGCATGTCCCTTTCTTCCCCACAGCCCCGCCGCCGTCACACACCTGGACCGACCAGGTGGGCACACGCATACGCTGCCCAGGGCACCTATACGCTGCCCTGGCCCAGGCACTCAAGCTGTTTCCACAACTTGGCTATTGGCAGTAGCGCTGCAGACCGGTGCAGGCCCCCTTTTGATTTAGTGTTGGTGTGTCTTCCGGTAGCTTCCTAGAGTGGACGTGCAGGCTTGTACTTTAGATCTTTGTGACCTTTTAAAACCCTCCATGCTGTCTTCCACAGGGGCCAGGCGGTCTACTTTCCCACCAAGTGTATGGGGGTTCCTTGTTCTCCACATCTTTGTGAACACTGGTTGTTTCTGGTCTTTTCTTTCTTACAATCCTTTCATGGCTGTGTGTGGCCCGGACACACCGGACTGCCTCTCTGCGCCTGCAGAGAGGGCATAGCTGTGCCTGAGACCACACAAAGGCACCGGCCCTGAGCTGGACTGTCACCTGCAGACACGGGCAGGCTTCAGGGCTGCCGGGCGCGGCACCCAGACAAGGTCGGAAGCATGCCATGCGGCTGTTTCCCCTTGGGGAGCTGGTGCGTCAGGGACCCCGGAGGCTGGCCTTAACAGATGCCTGTGGGCTCCTGGCCGATGGGAGAGGCCAGCGCTATTGGAAGCAGAGGGGCGGGGGTCCTAGTTAGCGTCAGCACTGACATCTATTTTTCTGACCAAAGGCGGGTCACTGGAGATGCTGAGTGCTGTGCGGGTCTGAGATGAAAGTCCGTGAGACACCCTCCACGTCTCCTGTTTAAGTCCCTCACCCCTTCGGGGCCTTGGGTCCTCATACAGATTCAGGGAGGCCAGTGCCCCTTTGCTCCCACTGAGACAGTTAGGCAGGCAGGATGTCTTTTGCACAACTTCCCTGTAATTATATTCAGGATGTAATTATATTCAGATGCCCGTCTGTGGGCAGCGGGACTTCCAAATTTTTCTTGATAGAGCGGGGACTTCTTGATTTGAGCGGGGACTTCCAAGAGGCACCACTGATCCCTCCTGAATGGAAATGAGACTCAGATACGGGGTCTAGATTATGCTCATGGGCCAGAGAATGAACAGACTTCAAACACTTTGTTTCTGCCAAGGCGATTGCACTTTTTCTTTTCCTTTCTTTAAACATGAAATTATTTTTCCATTCACTTTTCCAACTGAGGAGAGATAAAAATGGCACTGAAATTTCCAAGACCACTTAACTGGAGAGGTCTGGGAAGGGTTGAAAGTTTTAAAGTCTGGTTTGGGCTCATTTGAATGAGGAAAAATAAAACGTCTGTCAGATTTGCAGATCAAAGACCCACGCACCAGCCTGTGGACGGGTGGAAACCTCAGTGCTTTTCTTCTCCATCTTTCCAGGACACCAGTGGGTAGCCCGTCCCATGGGCACAGGGCCTCACATGGTGTTTTCATCAGCTTCTCTCCGTGGGCCAGAGCCATGGGGAGGCCGGACTGGGAAAGGACAGTGAGTTACATGGTAGAACAGTGACAGTTTTAAACACCACGTCAATCTCCTGTTACTGCTCTTGGCTTCTTCCTGTGCCCATCTTGATTTTATATTTTTGTAGCTCTGAAAGGACATTAAGTTGTTTGTCTGAATACCAAGTATTTTTGAATGTTTTGCCCCCACTTATAACTTTTAAAATATGCTGTGGATAGTAAAAATCACCTTCAGTTTTACCAGTACCAAGTTTTTTATGTGAAATACAATTTTTTTTTATATGCCACTCGTTACAGTCATACTTCCTGATAGCAAATGACAGAAGTCCAAACTAACTTATCAGCAAAGGACTTCATGGGTAGGCTGTTGGACAGGTTAACTAGTGGGGGAAACGGGAAGTTAGGCTGACTGGTCAAGAATGGAGGGAGGACAGTGGCAGAGGATGTGGTGAGGGTCATGCCACTGCTGTATTCTAGACAGAGCCACCCGAGTCTGCCCGGTCCCTGGACCCGGGCACCAGCCTCTGTCAGCGCCACCGTGAAACAGTCCGTTGGGGCTCTGCACCTTTGCTTCAGTTCCTGCACGGGCAGCATTTCAGGGGGTAGTTTCTGGGGGTGCTACCGAGCTGTTGGGGGTGGAGAGAGAGCCTGCGAACCCCTCCACCCTGCAGGTTTGGGGAATGTGGGGCCAAAACCATGATAGGAGCCGTCACTTCTGAATTTTCCCAAGATAGCACCCACACACCCTGTATGCCCCTCAGTACAAGGGTTTCATCCACAGCCACAAGAGGGAACACTGCTCGTATCCCCCTCCTGTTCCCCATGTTCTTTTCGCTGTCTTCATTCCGCCTTGTTTCTTTTCCTCTCGGTCTTATTCTCCCAGCCGTCTACAACACCATGCACTAGTGTCCACGCATCATCTGCCACCGCTCTAAAGTGCTTCACTTTCAAGGCCAGGTCATCCCAGGTTTGATCACAGAAATATGACAAGTCCCAATTGCGGGCATCGTAACCAGCATTATATCTGCAGCTCAGGAATCAGCGTCTCCACTGGAATATTCTGCTTGAAGATATTCTACAAAAGCCACTTGATACAGCTGCCCCCACCTCCACCCCTCCCCACTGCTAACACCCCCACTTAGCTGCTGAAGAATATTGTGTGTCTTGGTTTTGGATGGACTGACAATGCAGTATTATTTTCCAACTTGAAAAACCATGAATCACAGAAGGAGAACTATTAGATCTCAGTCACCAGAGAGGCTGATGTTTCCCTCCTCCCTCAGAATCGTTAACAAGAAGGAAAGAATCTGGATAAACAAAACAATGTAAAAAGTATCACATAAGTAAGAAGTCAAAAAATTAATTTTATTGAATAAAGAAAGTTCGTCCAGGGCTTATAGAGACCGTAAGAATACTTCAGGTTATAACAGCGGGGAGAGAGCAACAGCTGACAAGAAAGCGTGAAAGCAATGTAGATGTTCAACGTAAAAAAAAAAAAAAAATGCTACAGATATTTTGGAAAATTCCCCAAACTAACTCTAGCCAAGTTTATCGTTTAGTGGGCTTTCTCCCTCTTCTTTCAAGGGATGAAAAGTGAGACTCAAAGTATACGCTACTGGTTACATCTGTACCAGCATGGACAACCATGAGGCGTAAGCATAAATACCATATAAAAAGACATGATTTTAAAACTCTACTGTAGGATTATGAACTACAGTGAGTGGGAAGGAGACATTAAAACCAGCCGTGGCCACACTGCTCTGCACAAAGCCTACGGCAGGGCACACGGACGTTCCCGAGGGGGAGGCCGCGACGCCACCAGCAGCAGGGCACTGGGCCTGGGCGGCCGGCGGGCGGCCCCGAGGGCGGGCGGCTCAGGCTTTCTCCAAGGCCCGGTAGTACTCCACCAGCACGGCCCAGGCCTGGGGCGCCATGAAGCCTTCTGGGGGCTTCTGGCCTTCTCGGGCGAGTCTGCGCATTCGCGTTCCCGAAATGAACTCAAAGTCTTCATGGCTGAGAGAGAGAAAAGAAAATCATTCCATATTTTAGAGACTTGAAAATGGTTCCACATTTTAAAACCTGGATTCTAATGAAATGACTTTAAAATTTACAGAAAATTTAAATTTTTCTTTACTGGTTCCTTTTATCTATGGTAGACAAGCTCAAAGGAGGAAAATGTGGCGAAAACACAGGACTAGCTAGTGTTATTTCAAATGCATCACTACATAAAAATGGTATGGAAGGGCTCTGCCTGGTAGTGCAGCAGGTTAAAGCACAGCGCTAAGCTAAAGCCAGAGGTGACCCACAGGGCGCGGCAGACATCTCCTGACCCACTCTGCTCCCCTCAGCAGTGTACTTTGTTGACCTGCCTGTTCTGCTCCCCACTCTGTCTCTGGTGAATTGTCTCACTGTCCCTGCACCTCTGGCCTGTACCTCAGTTCTGTATGAATAAATAAATCGTTTATGTTTATATATATATATATATATATATATATAAAATGACTCCTAGAATTAAGGAAAAATTTTTAATTGTTTTACTGGTCACTGAGATGCACGTGCTGCTGACAGGGAGGCCTCCCACTACAGAGCACCCCAGTCAGGCTGGCAGCACAGAAGCAAGTCCTGTTGCTATCCACCCTTTGGGTGTTACCAGGTTCTGTGTAATTTTACACAGCAGGTTCTCAGATCTCCCTCAGGTAAGAATCAGAACAGTTCCCAAGCCCTGTGATCCTGGGCAGCCTTCTTAAAATCACTCCCACCCCTCCCCAGCCCCTGGCAGTTGCTGCTTTAGAACTAGGAATTAAAAGATTACACTAAATCTGCATGACTGAAAACTTTTTAGGAAAGGCAAAGTCACTGAGTCTTAAGAGAATTTTTAATAGCAAGTAAGGGGCAGTAATGTTGTTACTCACCGTTAAGCTACCACACCGGTAACTTTCCTTTTCCTCTCCTTTGCAGATTCTACAGCCCTTAGGCCCCAGGCCTGAGCACCTGTGGCTGTGACACATATTGCTGACTCCATCGTCTTCCTGAAAACATGGTGACCGACCTAGAGCAGATCAGGGCCCAACCAGAGTCCTGGGCCACTCAGGCCACCAGACTAATGCACCTCTGGCTCTTGGTCAACACTGCTCCCCTCGCTCTTGGTTATCTGTGGAGATAACCTGGGGATGGAGCTATCCATCGCTACATGGCCTGCCTGCACAGGGATGGCAGGTGCAACTTAAACCCACAGTCACACACCTGGGCATCTAGGTAAATAGATGTCATACTCTGCAAAAAGTTTCCTGAAAGTCTTTCTGTGGGGATGCAAATTGTGTCAGTAACATGCAGGGTGAAGGCTTTCAACAGGATGCTACCCTTCACCTCAACACCACTGCCATTTCACCAAAATGGGAGAGGGGCCCAGGGGTGAGAAGGCTGCAGTGAGACACAGATGCTACTGGTGGTGACTTCTGCGAAGCAGTATCATGAACTTTTAGCTCATCAGGTTTTCTATGATAAGTTCAAGAAATTACCAAGATCAAAATCAAATTATTACCAAAAACAATTTTTATAATGCATAAAGTTCATTTTAAAAATCTCTATCCAAACAGGTAACAGGTGAATAAGGCTTAACAAAGCCAGAAAGTTCTGCACTGATTTCCATATTATCATGCTAACCTAAAACGAGGTACAGGTAAAGAACAAATATATAATTGGGTTTTCTAATACAGACATACCACTCCTCCCCTAATTATGGCTCAAATATATAGTAAAATAAAGACAACACATTTAAAATTAGTTTGTATCTATTAACAGTCACATAGTAACTCCCCACGTAAAATACATGCAAAATCTGAAAACACAGGATAAGACTTGTTGGAAATTGTAAGCAATCACAGTCAGTTACAAGTTTTCAGAAGAAACTTCACAGCTTGTAAAAACAAAGCATTTTATAAATTCATGGAAAAAGACAATCCTGCAAAAACAAATACTTGGGTATTGGGCAAAAACAACAAGATGAGAGCAGAAAGAAAGGAATTCACACAAAACGTTTTAGTGGTCAGCTTGACAAGACTTGAATGGGAACAGGGTTAGGGGGATAAAGGTCTCTATGGCCCTAGAATGGAGTTTCTCTGAGTCACTGTTTAGTGACAATGAACCTACTCAACTTACTAAGTGTGAATAGATGATGTGTAGTATGATTCCTATCAATAGCTTTTCGCCTAAAATCGTCACAAAGTTTGTTTTTTTCTCCCAGAGCCTTGTCTTACACTGGTATTTACTCAAATCAAAAGCTGCAAAATTATTAATTACATAAAAGCTGGCATTGAATAACATGCATTAATCAAGCACAAGACAACCTCATGTGGTCATAATTAATAACTGCCTTTGCATTACATCAAAGATCACTGCCCTCCAGAAATTTTTAATCACCTTCCATGACAGCCCCTTCAAGTTAATTGTATTTGAACACAAATATGAAAAATAGAAATAAGGGTGGCTTTAACACTTCTCAAGTTACAATTTATTCAGATTCAGTAACTCAAAAAAAGTGCCAAGAAAATAAACCACTCATGCATTTTTAAGGGGAAGGATGTCCTAGAGGAACTCTGCAGTCTGGTGGACTCCACCTCCTACTCCAGCTTTCTGGACTCTACCCCCCACTCCAGTGACTGGAAACTACAATTCCCAGCAGTACCACAGAGAGAACTGCGAGGACCCAAGGGCGGAGCTAAGCAGGAATTCTGGGACACTGGAGGATAAATAGGTGGCCACTGGGTCTCGTACTTGCTCAGGAAATGGCTCTCTGGACGAGGTGGCTCAGCGTTTTCAGTCAGCCAAGCTGGTAAGATATTCCAGTTACTTTGTGTCCTGCTCTCTTTCCCTGGGTTGTTTCCTGTTCCCTTCCCCTTTTTGTAAATAAACCCATTTTTGACCCTTTTTGTGCCTGCAGTATTAACTGAATTTTAAGCTTGTGGATGAAGCCCCACAGACAGGTGGCCCAGTTCACTCTGGCTGCCCTGTAACAATGCAACTAATGTAGAGTTCATCACTGGAAAATCATATGAGAACTGATGTAATTATTTAGCGTTTGAGTGATTAAAAGAGAGACTTAAAGCAATACTGCATACAGGTGTAATTCGAGGGGCCTGCTTGGGATCAATCAGCTGAACTCGCAAAGACACCTTGGTCGTGAAACACAAGGAAAGCAGAACAGAAAAGCTCAGCTCTGCCCAGCCTGGCTTCCCTGACTCAGCAAGATGAACATACATGGATGGTGTCTGGCCACCAGCTACCAGCCACCAGCAAAGTTGGTCCCATGGTGTGGTTGGAAGTCTGCTGTAATGTGGGCCACATTTCAGATCTTCAGAAACTAAAATTCCAGAACAGCTCCTGCCTTTACATGCACACAGGTCACAGGAGAAGAGTTTGTTCATATTTACCACACAAGTGACTCGTGTGACCGGCCCTCTTCCACTTATTCACACGCACGGTATTTTCCTGTATGTCAGCTACGGTTCATCATGCTGTATAGCCTGCTGGCCTCTATAGCTGTGCCTTTCCCCAGAATTATTCTTGAGAAGCCAACAAATTCCTCACATTCCACTGTCACTGGTTGTATTTCTTAAAAGGTGACATATCTATCTTAAAGAAATTAAATGACATCAAATTTTATGTCTCTAGAAATAAAACACATTTTCATTTTTAAAAGGTTTCTTTTTCTAGTTCTTGTCCCCACCATTACAACAAATGAGGACACAGGTCGAGGTTACTCCTAAAGACACTCAGCTATCACATCTCATGGAAGCGGCCTGAGCTCTGAGGCCAGAGGCGCTGGGGCACAGGCAGCTTTCTGTCTGTACCCCTCCAGGACCCTCAGGAGAGCAGACCCTGACAACACACAAAGGGAAGATGCTCCATATTCCATACCCTGTAGTTTGCACTAAAAAAACAAGCAACAAGTCCTGTCACGCTCCAACTGAAATGTAAAAGGCCTGCCATGTGATGCTGTCCTCACCCTGGAGCTGAGGGGACAAAGGGATGCGCCGGCTCTGCAGGAGTGGCTCAGCGAGCTGCTGACTCCTGAGACCCCTGCCTTTCTCATACAAGCCTGTACCGCCTGTGAGCGTATCATCGCAGAAAGGGGAACAGCTTGATGCCACAGGGACAGAGCACTCTCAGTACTCCAATCCTCCGGCTCCTCCTAGGGGCACAGAACAGAGCGATGCCCTCTCCCTGGTCAAGAGCACAGGGGCTGCTGCAGACCAGGGTCCCACCGCTGGGCTGCCCTGACCTACACTCTGCGACCATATACAAGTTACTTGATCTCTCTGTGTCTCAGCTTACCACTCACCTGTAACAAAGCAACAAGGCACCTCATGGGCTGCTGTGGGAGAGAAGTGATGCAGTACCCACATCACTTCTCCATGCCTGTCACCACGACCGTGCACATGCTAGGAAACCCCCCCAACCACATGGACACATCCCTGCTTTGCAGCGTGACCACCCCCATGCCTCCCCACATTTCTGTGCGCTCAGCAAAGACAGCAGACACAAGACAATGGAACCGCAACACCGCCCTCAGAGGCTTCACGACCGAACCCCTCGAGTCGCAAGCCACAGACCAGCTCCCCTTTGATTTCTCCTGCCTTCCCCTGGAAGATGAGGATTTTGTTTCCTTGCTTTGCCTTTCTCTGAAAAGAGGTATCACCCAGCCCGTCTTAGCAAAGGTGTGTGTGGGTCTGCTAATCCTAGGTGGCTTATCCAGCCTCCATTTTAAGAGCCCAACCCTATGAGGCACCTTTCACATCAATTAAGAGCATAAAGCTAATCACCCTGGGAAGGGTCTGCATCACAAGGTATGACCAGGAATGCCTGGGGGGGCACTGACTGATGTATAATGAAGGACCCGAGAAGCTGACCAATGGAAAGCCTTATTGAGAAGATTGAAATCTTGACTAGAAGAGTCAGGGCTGTTCTGCATACCAAACTATCAGCAGATACACAGTTCCACCTTTTGCCAGCTTCTTCTAATTCTCCCTTTCTTTTTCACTTCCTCACATGATTAATGCTGTATGATTAGTCTAATTAGTCTACCCATAGAAAGGCCAGGATCTTGCTCTTCAACAGCATCCTGCATTATGTAGCCTGTTCCACAATTCCCGTTTGTCAGTGTGGTGTTGCCTGATGCAACAAGTGTGGAAAGAGGTGAGACAGACATGATGGCCCCAGGGAGTGGGAGCTCCCATGTTTCCCAAATTTGTGCAGAAAACGGCCACTTACTGTTCGGAGTCATAGTAATCCATCCGTTTCTTTCTCTTGTTATAAGCGGCGACACGGAAGGGCACAATCTCCAGGGTGATGAGGCCGGGGGCCATCGTCAGCACTTTGGCCCCATGAGTGGGCTCATAAAGATCCTTTCCAGTTTCCGGATGAGGCATGCCAGCGGGGTCTCGTCCAACTATGTAAAAGTTGGCGCCTGCAACCATCCGCGCTCTGCAGTGCCACTGGACCTGGAAGAAACGCTTGCAGGTTAGGTGACTGGACATTATGGCCAGGACCAGAAGCAATGAGTGCATAGTAAACGCACATTCTTACACAATCAGTCGCTATCAGCAGGAAATCTCCATAAATATAACTGCATCACCTCAGGATGCAGAATTCCTATACTCTCCTAAGTACCTAAGGATATAAATGTGTCTGGCTGTGTATTCACATGTACATGTAGGAATGTGCATGTGTGTATTTTACATAACTACTAGCTGTCACCTCTGTATGGTTCAAAATCTAGTCTATAAGGTAGAAAGTCAACGAATAGTTGATTCTCTACGAGAAACAACTAGAAGGGGTGTTGAGATAATGATAATCACCCTCTTTTGTTTTTTTCAGCACTGAGTAAAACTGACAAAATTATACAGCTTTAAAGAGATGATTTGGTGCACATACACACTGAAATATTTACTAAGTCAAGTTAATGTGTATGGAGGGAGTGAGAACAAAATCTACTCCCAGTAAAGTACAAATAAACCTAGTACAGTGTTTTTAAGTATATGAACCATGCTGTGCGTGATTACATTTCAGAACTTGTCATAAATGAAGGCTGATATCCATCCCATGATGAACTCTGGAAACAAAAGTCTGTACCTAGCCCACTGGGACACAGTACACTTAAGTGGCCTGTACCCCAGTTCTGTATGCATAAATTAATAAATTTTTAAAAAATTAATAAAAAAAGAAAATGTATTTCTTAAATGTAGCTTTAACTTTTTTTTAATAATATAATAGCTTATTTTTATATTTTTTTGTGCCTTTTTCCATCTCAGTTGTAATCCCCATGGGCTTCCCATCACCAAATCACCATGTGCCATCACCGTGATCCAGTAAATGTAGCTCTAATTTTACCCCTTCTGATTCACAGGGTCCCTACCTCACAAAACGAAACTGCATTTCACCACAGTACAGGGACCCAAAAGACCATGAATGATGTCATACTACTCAAACATGAATAAAATAAATGAGTTGCAGACTATCTTGTGAAAGACCCCCAAAAGAATACACGTATAATCAAGGCTTGGGAGCTCTGGTTCCTGCTGAGACTCAAATCTCAACAAGTCATGTCCCCTCAGCTGGCTGGACTCTTGGAAGTATTTACTCTTGGCACCATGGCAGGATTTACTCCCCGGAAGGTGGTAGGAATCCTGGACTAACTGAAGGACACAGTGGCAACATGTCCCTGCCGTCCTGCCTCAGAGCATCTGTTCCCCAACACAGTTCCGCTACCGCATGTGGGTAACTCCCCCAGCAGAGGAAAACCCCTACCTCTGGCAACGTGTTTCTCCAAAACACAACTGGTGATTCCCCTTCAACCACCTGAAAGCCAGCACACAGCTGCTTATCTGCACACACCCACACTCCAAGACACATCTGACTCGCAGCTCTGTTCCCTAAAGCCTGAGAAAGCCCAGGTTGTCCTCTACAAAAATGGACGCAATGTTTAGGGAGCTGGGACACAGTTTCCTACAGTCAATGGAAATCTCGCCGAAATGAAAATGTACAGCGAAAACTCCTTTTACCATTAGAAAAGTGACTCCTCCCACATCTCCTCGCACCCCACCCCACCCCTAAAGTGGAATTTAGGAATGAAGCCACAACATCTCTACGGGCTAGGAACTCTGGGACACCCTGTTGATAAGCGAACATGTGTCCAGGGAAGCAATCTGGTACCAGCGCCTTCTAAATGACCTCCGGAAGATGATTAAAGGAAGAGTCGTTTTCATTTTGTTATTATTAGTTGGCAAGTAAGCGTCACTGGCAGACTGTTTCCTGATGTCACTGGAAAAGCTACACAAATGAGCGTTTTTCTAATTACAAAAGAATCTTGACTGAAGATCTGCGAGTAAGCCAGACACAGGATCACTTTCATATGCCCTTAATCGGATGGGTCTGACGCTGCCAGCCACGAATGCTGAAACACCAAATGGCTTAAAAGATGGGGCGTGCACTAGTTTCCAGCAGGTTCTGTAAAGGTACTGAAGTGAGACACTGCCATGTGCTGGGATACCAGCTGCACAGCTTCTGTTAAGAAGCAGCCCCCTTAACCCCCAGGTGGGGATGTATAGGCACATAGGACACTGATGCTCTTTACACCATTCTAGAAACCAGCGTGGGCACCCAGAGCACCTAAGGCCGTTTCCTCTGCCATCCCCTGTGGCTTCCGGGCAGCTGCCAGCCCTTGCAGGAAGAGCAGATGCATCACAGTCCGGCTTGTGACCGTAAGACCTGACCAGGACCCCACTGCTCAGCCTGGCTCTAGGCGGCTCAGGCCCACCCTTGCAGGACCTCACCACCAGCTGTAGAAAAGCTTCGCTGAGTCAGTTTAACAGGAGCACTCCACGCTGACTGGCCCTGACCCTTTGTTGGCAGGATCATGCCCTCCCGTGAGGCTGGCAGTCCCTCCCGCAGGCCTCCCTCTACTCACGCGAGCCCTGCGTACCCTCCTCTGGGCCTATCGATCCCATGGGCTACACTCAGAACCCAGTTCTAGGCTGTCTCTTCCCCAGGGGCAACAGCTCCGGGATGAAACCCGCTGTCAACAGTCAGGCTACTGACCACCCAGCTCTGCTGTCCTTTGCCAGGCCACAGTGAAGTCACTAGGCCTCCCAGAGCTCCCGTAACCCCCCTGTAAGTCGGACTAAACCTATCTTGTGAGCTGCTATGGGGGCAATGTTCTAGAATGGCGTCAGGGATCTGTTCCACGTGTGAGAGATTCACGCTCAAGCACCCAAGAATGGTGGTTTCCATTCGGTCTTTGCACGGCTTGTTTTCCTATTGTTTCTAAATTACTGACACCACAGGACTCAGAGCCAGAGGAGGCAGGCTCTCGCGTGGCCCACGAGGGGGTGGACAGCAGGCTTTCTGCCACCATGGAAGCGCTAGGGTTTCTTCCACAGATGGACAAGCTCCCTGACCCAGGACAGCATGTGAGGCACCGAGGACTTGGCTATCGATCTCTGAAGCGGCTGATGTTAACCTACCCTGAACTGTTGTGAGCCAGGCGACATGGGAAGCAACTTACACTTACCCTAAGGACTCCTGCAAGAGAAACAGGCCAGTTATCACAGATACCACTGGGCAGGTAATGAGACGACAGCGGGGAAGCACACAGATTCAACAAAAAAGGTCACAGCCCACTGGGCCAGGCCATGACACACAATGAGCAGGTCTGGAAGCTACAGTACTAGCAACCCTGCTCTGAGGAGGAGCAGCAGGTCCTGCTGGCTCCGCCACAGGGCAAACAGTTTATCTCTAGACTGTTTCCAAAACACAGTGGCCACATACTTTAATATTGTGTAATAAGAGTGGAACATTCTGTGAACATTACAATTGAACACATTTTATAATCTTCAGCTCTTAGTCGTTCTGTTTTCCTTGCATGAAGAGGGTAGTGCAGCGTATAACCCCACAGCCAAGATCCAGTGAAAACATTCAGGTGGACCCCAAGGGACAGCCAACACACTCAGATTTCCTTCTGAACTTGTTTGGAGGAAGACCTCGCAGGAAATGTACTAGGAAATTATTCAGATCCCTTTTACAAGGCTTTGCCTACAGAGCAATCTAAATATATTCATCCCCCTTCAAGGCAGGGGTGAAGGGACGCAGTAGTAACACGCGACAAGGAGCTGCTGGGAGTTCCCCTCACGGTTTCAGGTCAGTGGCGGATTTATTCACGCATTTGTCCCACAAGTATTTTTGTAAATCCTATCCTGCCCTTGAAACAGAGCCTAACTAAGCCATCTTTAAACACAGTTATGAAGAGAGCTCCAACTATCCCTCTGACCACTACATAGACTCCAGAGCCCTTCCCCAAGCACAGCAGGAAAGGCTACTCCAGGTTCCCTTCAGCTGCAGTCCTCACAAAATCAGAGGAAGAGGGGGGTTATGAGCCAGGTTTCCAAGATACCACGCTTTTCCTCCTACTGAAATAGCTCTGGCACTTCCAAATTTCAGAAGCAGCCACTATCGGTCCCCTGGGGAGGGTGACAAAGGGGAGAAGCCGGGGGTGAGCTGGGTCTGAACAGGCAGCAGCTGGAAGGGAGCAGCCAGCTGGCCACGCACACTCCCACAGCCCCGTCTGCAGGGACAGCTCGGGGTCCTGTCTCCTCCGCTGAAACAGCAGAACGCGTTATGCAGGCACCCCTTACACGGCTAATTCTTTTTCCCCTGCTAATCTTCCAAATGCTGTTCAGCTTCCTCAGCCATCAGGGTACCTGGGAGGGGAGGAGGGGGACATCCCCCCCTGCGCAAGAGTAGTGTCCATGCGCCGCAGCCGCCTACCTCAGTCGGCCCGGCGTACATCATGGGAGATGGGAAGATGGCCACGACTGTAGATTCGGGATTCAGCACGCCCTCCTCCAGCACTGCTGCGTGCTGCTTCATCCGCCACATCAGAGGCACGTCGTCATCCTTGGTCCAGCCCCCGAGAGGGTGAAGCAGGAGCACGGGGCGCCGGTAGCCCCGCTCCAGAAGTTGCTTGTGGGTGTCCTGCATTAACAGAGCGTGCCCGTTGTGCACTGGGTTGCGCAACTGAAACGCAAAGACAGCATCTGCAGAGAGAATTCCAGTTGCAGAACAGCAGGTCACTAAGAGATTCACCTTCCAGAGGAAAGGGGGGTGAGAGAGGGCTACTGCTACCAAGAGCAAAGTAAACCTGGGTTTGGCGAGACCATCATTCTGTTTGATTTTCTCTGGCATTCTGTGTTTTTTCTTGAAGGACACAGCACTGTAACAGGACCTAAGTTTCAGGCGTGCATCTCTAAGAATCAACACATCAAATGCGAAAACCAATTCTGAACATTCCCAGCAGGAAATGAACCCACTGTTCAGCTGTGGGCCAAGGCCACTGCCATGGGGACCCACACTCCCAGCGAGTGTCGGCGGGTGGGGCGGGAGTCAGGAGCAGGGCCTATCTCAGCAGGGGACCCTCGGGCTTCACACCCAGGGGTGACGGCTACATTCCAGACATCAGCGGGCTCAACTCCGACTCTGCGCAATCACCACGTAGCGTGACAGGATGTGCAACCAGGCACAGGAGTCAACTGTCTCCACCACATACATTTCCCCAAGTAGTAACTCGTCTATCTAGATCATCTTTCCAGAAGAATGGATCACCTCCACTCTGGAGATTCAACACGACGTCAGCGAGCCAGACAACTTAATACAAGTTTACATTAGCAGTCCTACAAAGCATTTCACTGCCAAAATGTCTTCCAGGTAGAGTTATTTCCTCACTCCCACTCGGAAACCCAAAGCCGTCTGCTCTGTCTGTGATGTTCTGCCCCCTTACATTAAAATGTCTCCTCTGATGTAAAAATAAACTGTTATATTAAAAAAAAAAAAAGTCTCCTCTTCCTGGCCCTGCTCAAGTCTAACTGTCTCCCTTAATCTACCCCGAAGCTGTCAGAAGAGCAATTTCTGATTTCTCCTATATCAACACCATAGTAACTTGACAACACTTTGCCAATAATCAGGGAGTAGCCAGTGCATGTGTGCGTGGGTTTTTGGTGGGATGTTTTTAAGAGTTGGAGCTAAGAAGGAGTCTGAACTTGCTCCCCCGTCTGGATCTCATAAATCACTGGTCTGTTTTTTACTTACAATGTTTTATGAGGAAAAAAATAAAGGAATCAGAGAGACAGAGGCCACTTGACAGACGTGCACAGTCCTAGGTCACTTCCTAACAGTGACTGCCATTCCCAAAGTGCGAGAGTGGTGACCAGTCATCCTCACATCCACAACACTTTGGTGAGCCACAGTAAACACGCAGCTTGTGGCCAGCAGGGCTCTGTTGTCACTTCTCCCTTCCCCTGTATCTGATCTCTGCCATGAACGTGTGTGCACAGGCCCATGTGTGTTTTACGCGTGCATGCATGTGTGACATGTGCATGTGTGCATGTCTCTGAGTGTAGGTCTGCGCCTATGCATGTGCATGCCTGTGTGAGTGGATATGCCTGGGGGTCAGGGGGAGGCGAGAGGGGGTGCTGCCCTCTGCCTCCGCAGTGGGAGACGTTAGTGGGTACCCAGAGGCTGGGCGAGGAAAGACTGGGGCAGCACTGGTCCAGGGAGCATGCACTTCAGTGCTATGACTTGCCTGTGCCAACAGCCTACAGCCAGCTCTGCCCAGCACCCCACTCCCCCAGCTTCAAAAGCAAAGTCCTTCCAGCCCCTTTCCAGGGTGGAAACGCAGCCTAGAGTTAATCCTGCACACCTCGGCATTCCACTGGGTTCCCGCCCCTCAACTTCCTTGCTGGATTTATGCTCCAGGCCTTATCGAGGGCTCGACCTGACTGACAGGGACCCACAGAAGGCATCCCCAGCATACAGTCACTAAATGCCCGGGGCCTCTGCGGACACATGTCCTCCTCAGCTACCTGTCACTTGTCCTCAGTCTGCCTAAAATATCGCTGCAGGTGCACAAGCTATCTGTAGTCCAACAGCTGCACCAGTTCTCAGACGTACGTGCCACTGTGTGACCACATACTAGCCATGTGACCACCAATTTTGCCTCTGTGGCCTGTTAGGACACCAACATTCCCTGTATCATAAACACAGACCCCCACTTGGCTTCATTGAAATTCCTTCTTTCTTTCCAAGAGAGAGTCAACAGTCAGTGGCTCAAAGAACCTGCCACCTGGAAGCAGATCATAAAGACCTCAAACCCTGCCAGCTACAGAATGTTCTAGAAGAGCAAAACTGTTCAGATTACTGTGCACAGTATAACAGCCCCCCATGGGGAGACCCGTTTTCTTCTGAAGTGAAGGATAAAGGAGGCGTAATAAAAAGCTATAGGTAAAAGGAACAAAATGCACATTTCCCTTTTCTCCCCTTGTCATGCACACAGCAGCATATGACTGATGATTAGGACTTCCTACAAGAGTAAACAAGAGCTAAAAAGTAACCCCCAGTCTGTTATCTATTTGCTTTGATCTAAAATGGAAAAGTAAACAAAGTAATTCCCCAGGGTTTTTGCTGTCTGGTGTGAGGCTAATAACTGGCTCTGGGCTACTTTAAACAAAGGCTCCATAACTCATTATGCAACAAGCTATCCCAATGGCATGAAATGTTTGCCTGGTGCAGGAGAGGATAAAACAGATGTAATATGAAAGTGGCCAATTATTACTGATTCCCTGATAAGACCCCTCCATCGTGCCAGCAACTAATTTACTAGCATGAATTCCAGCTATGAATTCAACATTTGGCAAAAAATGAAAGTGAGTGAGGTGATCTTGGCAAGTCCTCCACTGAACATGCCCTGGTCTCCACAGAAACGGAGCAATCGCCACACACTAAGTTATCGGATGCTGCTGGCTGCAAACAAGACCCAACCAAGCATCTCAAGTAGCTCAAAAAAGCGTGAGGTCTGCAAGTTAAAGAGCTGGACCCTGGGGCTGGAAGAGAAACTCAAGAAGGATAAGCCTTGCAGATCCTCAGATGCAGAAGGCATGCAGGGGCTCTGGGCCTCACAGCGGCTAAACACATTGAGAAAAGGCAGTCCAGACTGAGATGTCCGGAGTCCTTTGGAGACCAGTGGGGTTTCCTGGGAACCCATAAGGTTTGGGAGCCAGTTGTTTCCTGAAAAGCAACCACATTCATCTCACTTTTCTGAGCCCCATCTAATGGATTCACAGCACGGGGGCTTACCCAGTGCCCGGGGCACAGCTCTGGGGGTGTCCAGCTCTTCTGAGCTCCAAAAAGCTTTCCCTAACCTACAGTGATTGTAACCCCGACAGGACACCTTGACTCTGCCACCGGCCAGAAAGCAGGGGCATCCCAACACCCTCCTCATACCTACCTCCATCAAGTCCTCTAACTGCAGGCCTGACGTAGGCGCCCTGTCCTGTGGGACTCCACCCAGCACAGTGAAGACCAGCACCCACAGGCTGGTGTCTCTTCCAGCTGTGATTCTCCCCGGTCCGGAATTCTGAAATCACCACTAGCCTATCCTTCAGCTCTGTTATCTGTTCACTGGCTCAGTCGACACAACCACCACGAGCTTACATCTATTGATGGGCCCTCAGCCCCTGCGTCACGGCCTAGGAGGACGCAGAGCCCCTGCGCAGGGACGGCTAGGAAGCGTGACTAGTGTGTTTTCCACAATGTCTGCACTCACATTCCCTTTGGACGAGACATTCCAATCCGAAGCACAATGACTTAGCTCTGCGAGTTGCTTCTCTCACAGGTGCTGATGTGTTAGCTTCCTAATCAGCACAAGGCCAACTTGGGGCAGCAGCTACCTTCCAAGGTATACATGACAATAGCGTCAGCCTAAGAACACCCCTGGGTCGGGTGAGCTGACTTTCCTTCCCCATCCCACTGCTGCATTTACCTCGACTCAACCGTCTGTCTCCTGTTTTAGTCAGCACTGGAACAAGGCTTCTAGAACTTTCCCATCCGGCAGAGACGCCAAGTACCCCCACAGGAGATAATCAGATCCCTGTCTTACCGGCGTTCATGTCTTTAAATTTCTGCTTCAGCTCAGTAGGAGTAAGACGGTACTGGTCGAGACCATCGTTCCAATAAATTCGGTCCAAGACCTGAAGATCTCCCCCAATCAGCCAGTCTCCTTGCTCCATAACCATCTACAGAGAAGAAAAAGGAAATCACTTTTTGGAAAGTAGAAATTAAATTAAAAACACCCTTTGCCTCTCCAGTTTTACTGCTATGCCAATCGCTGCCACAACTGTATAACTTGGGGGCACAACTCCACACCTCCCTATGGGCACCTGCCTCACTCACCCTCCACCTGAGCGCCAGAGTCAGGCCCTGTCGCCTCCCCGCCCACCTTCTAAGAGTTCTTTTGCTGTATCGTGCCAGCTTGTTTCCTGTGGTTGAGAAACTGATTTCTTTGAAAAGGGAGAAATAAATAAAGGACAGGTCGCTCATCCGGGCTAGAAACAGCCACACGCTTTCAGCTCAAGCCAGCGGTAACGCTGACGTAGCCAGCGGTAACGCTGACGTGTCCAGCATTGGATGGAAAGACCTCAGCACTATAACATACTCAGATTGCCAGAAGACTAGTGACACCTGCACGCACACATGGAAGACAATTGCCCTAATAATCAGGGTCTTCTCACTGACACAATAGCGTTTCCTTGCTGCTGTAGCTGCGCGCCCAGACACAGTTGTGACCCCACATCCCACCTGCAATGTACCCCAGTGCTGAGCTTGTGAGCAAAGGAGCGGCGATGGCTGAGGGGACAGAAGTACACACCCCCTCACTCATCTCCTTTCCAGGTCTTAGAGGAGCAGATGCCAGACAACAGGGCCGCTCAAGCTTCTGCCCTGATGCCACTGAACACTTCAGCCTGCCCTTACTTGGGTTTACCGCGTGACTGAGGTGCCTGTGCTGGGTACTGCAGAAGAGTGCAAAGCGTACCACGGTAGGACAAGGGAGCTAAAGGCCCAGGCGAGACAAATCTTGCATTCTCATGGGGACACCTGAGGAACCAGAGAACACGCAGCTGCTGAGGAATGTCACACAGAAAAGAGCTGGGTGGTGGACACAGTGCCCAGGATGTAGGGAGAGAGTATTCCAGAAAAACAAGTCAGGAGGGGCCTCTCAGAGAAGAGTCATGCTGCCCTGAATGGGTGAAAAGGAACCAGTCGTGGGGGACAACACTTCAGGTGAAGGCACAGCGAGAACCAAGTTTGGGGCAGAAACCAGCTTTTGTCTTGCAGGGGCAGAAGGAAGGTCAACACGGCTGAAAGTTGAGGGAGGTGAGAGAGCAAGAAGGGCAGGACCTCGAGAGCCAGGTAGACAAATGAGTGGGTTTATTTCAATCATAATAAAGGTGGAATGAGGTCCTCACATTCTTGTTTTTAAAAGACCCTCTCTGGTACCTCTGGGAGTGAACAACGACTCCAGTGGCTTGAGACCAGAAGGTCTGAAGGGCCAGTGGCAGTGGAGAGGGCTGGAGTGCTGCAGAGACTCCAGCTAAGCCGCAAAAAATACATAGTGGAATATTATGCAGTCATAAAGATGACTTTTGTCATTTATAACAACATGGGTGGAACTGGAGGGGATAATGCAAAGTCAGAAGGAGTAACAAAGCATGAGGATCATTTCACTCATTTGTGGAATTTAAGGGGGAAAACACCAAAATGGAAAAAAAAAAAAACCAACAACGTGCACACTTGACAGCACCAGCTCCTGGCCCTCAACGGACACTTAAAAAACATTTGTGCTGATTTGGTGGTGGGCCTTCTGTTACACTACACATTTGAGAGGTGTGAAACTGCACCCTTAAAACATATGGTGTTATCACCAATGTTACTGGATAAAAATAATTTAATATAAATGAAATGAAGTAATTAATATAAAAAATATAGTATTTCTGGAACAACAACAAAAAAAGTCAAGCTGTTAAATGAACATTTCTATGGACCAAGAGGACAAGATATTATGCTGACCACTAATGTAAGATCCGGTCTTAATTCTGCAAAGTACTGACAACCCCAATGGAAAAGCTGAGACACAGGGAATCCCCGCTTTTCAATGCTGACAAAAGTGGGTGCTTCACCACAACCTTGATGTAGGGGTGGTTCTTGCAGGTTGTTCCCCACTGCCGGGCGCAGCGCTCCTCCTTCCGGTGCTCGAAGAACTCCGGATTGCGAAGAATGGCGACTCGGCGGCCCTCGTACATGAGGGCGAAGGCGGTGCAGCCATCTAGCCTGTCCTTGTCTTCCCGGGTGGCTGTGAGCACGATGGGCACTGACAGGTTAATGACGCCCCCTGCAGGGCACAGAGCACAGGGCACAGGGCCCGCATTACTCAGCACGCCTCACCTCCAGCCTGCGCTTCCGACATGTTTCACATACGAAGACACGGATGCACCCCGGTCTGGGGTGGGTGGGTGGGGACTAGTAGAAAATCAGTGACTAAAAAAGAGAGCAAAAGTTAAGAGCACCCGCACTGGGGACAGCAAAGTCCCCACCACAATTCGTGAAACAGTCTGGGGGGTGGCTAGGGGAACGCTTGGTGTCGGAGCACAGAGAGAAACACTGTCTGACAAGGCTGGATGGCTCAGGGCCAGCACTCCCCAAAAGAGACTGCTTCCCCTCCAGTATGTGAGTAAGACACGGACCGTGTTCAGGGCCCTTTCAGGAAAAAACAAAACCCTTGCTCAGGACCCCACTGTGAGGGGCAGATACACAGGCACAGCAGCTGGCTGCCCCTAAGCCAGGGAGAGCACAACGCCAACAATGTCTTCAGTGTTCTGGCTTTAATCAGAATGGCGCCACTGTCGGCTGTCACTGACCGAGAGACCAGGCCATCATCGGTGGCTGTATCTAAACCAAGTGAGTCACCAGGGAGGCCCCGGCTTACGTGCCATTTCCAGCCTGTCCAGCTCTAAGTTATCCCTACTCCGTGCACAGGTAAGCAGAAAGGGAGCTCCCCTTCCTCAGCAGGCAGGCCTCACGAGCCAATGGAAACCGTGCTGTTCAGAAACCACAGCACGCCTTCCTTGGACAAAGGGCATCGGCAGAATCAGTGCCAATGGCTTGGCAGCTTTAAAATCACTACCACTAGGTATAGTTGAAAAAGCTAACAGGTGGATTTGCTCCAAATCCAGGACAAAACCATTCCCAAGGAGGCTCTCCACAAAGACTGCTGTCCCGAGGATGAATATCAAACAGCAGCCTTAACCCTTACTGTCGTGTAACAGTTTCTAGAGAAGAATCATCAGAAACTACATTTTCCAATACCTATTTCACTGTTCAAAGAAGTTGTAAAGTGGAAGAAAGTGGTAGCAATTTAATCAGGCTCTGTGCCACACTGTTTTCTTCACTGAGGCAGGTTAATGTTACCAAGAGTAGACAGCTGAAGGCAGCTGGTGTGTCCTTAACCATGCACAAAGCATCGATTTCTCTGGCAATTCTTTTTTAATATCTTGGAAGACCAGGAAGAGCCACCCTTTGAACTTGTTTCAATTTACACTCCCCAATTTCTAGAATGCACAGGCGGACTTCAAAGTGTGCACTTGTGGGGGACAGACTCCCAGAGGTGCCTGCCTCACCTGCTTTCCAGCCTAGCCCAGGCCCCCAGAGGTGTCTGCCTCACCTACTTCCCAGCCTAGCCCATTTCCAGCCTAGCCCAGGCGTCCTGCCCCGCTGTAATGCATTACAACCGGGAGAACGGCCTCGGGCTCATCTGCACACTCGGCACGTATGTGTCCTAGTCGCCTCTCACCAGCTGCCCCGACCGATGTGACCACCCGCACGGCCCGCGCCCCGGGTCTCACCGTCCAGAAGGCAGTCGAAGTGCAGGCACTGCAGGTACTCCCTCTCCCTCATGAAGCCGTTCAGCGGGGTGGCCCAGCCTTCCGCCAGCACCTGCACCCACTGCATGTCCACCTGGGAGACACACGGAGGGTGAACCCACGCCACGCACTCACCAACAGAGGCAGGAGTAACCTCGGAGGGAGTTCAGTTTTGCAAGAAGTGGAAGCAAGAGTGATTACAGATCATGCAGACCTAATATAGATGAAGGGCACCAGGAAAAACCAGCACTTCTCTGTGACAAGTGAGAGTAACAAGTTTCTAAACAAGCGTGGAGTCATTTAATCAGAGGTTTGTATCATTTATTCTCTGTGTACACTTGTGGGAAAGAATGTGTGTGCAAGCATGTACACAACTGTATGCGCGTGCCTGAATGCAGATACATGTGTGGGGTGTATCCACATCTATGTTTATGTGCATGTAAGTGTTTGTCACTGTGCGAGGGGGTGCGAGACAGAGGGCGGAAGCGAGAACAGAAAGGCGTGCACGCCTGGTCACCCCCGGCCAGCTCCCAGGACTCTGCTCTGACTCGCCCTTCTCTGACCCCCAGCACATCCTCGCTCTGGCCAAAGGCCCCGCCCCACAAAGCACATCAAATACCTACTCTTTCAGGGACCTGAATAAGTCTGAGAGTCTTGCTCCAAGCCAGAGGGGCCGGGCCTGTGCTCTCTCTTTATTCAACTCTGGCACTTCCCTGGGTGTTTTGGGTTTTTACTCTGCTAAAAGAAGGCTGAGAAATTAACTCCTAGCCCACATTCTAAACCTTTAATTCATTCACTTTAAAATATGCCTAAATGATACAATTTAAAACTCTCTAAGATTAGAAAATGATAAACTCTAGTTTCCACTGTCGTCATATCTGACTCGGCTTAGTTTCTTGTGTGGGGAAGGCAGAGTTAAGCTGCACATTACAAATCTTGATACAACAAAGACAAGGGCTTGGGAAGGGGATTCAGGCAGAAGGGAAAAGTGTCCATGGGAATTTTCAGATCTAGTATGGGTTAAAGTAACCTTCTAGAACCCATTCTTTCCAAAAGCCTGAAAATCGCACATAATTTTATTCTTTGATACTTCAAAATAAACAGTCAAAGCCATAGTAATTTGGGATGATTGCTTCACAAATTAAGCATATTTCTCCTCCATGGATATTGGGATATCCACTACAAATCCCCCAAACTCAATGCTGAATTTTCCAGAATACTGTGTCTGGCTAAATCACTGGGTATAACAAACAGCAAAGCACTTACCTTATTAATTTTCAATGCTGGTAACGTTTCCGCATCTGTCTTTGCCAAATGAAGCTTATTCTCTGGCACATACAGTTCTTTTACTTCGTAAGAAGCATCCACAGGCACAATGTCCTATGCAACAACAGAAGAACAATCAGCTGTGTGATTCAGCAATTTTGAGTTCTCCCAGGGACACTTAAGAGGAAAAAGCACATTTTGAGCAGAGACTTCAGACGAGCAGCACAGAAGGGGCCTGGGGGGCGTTCCTCGCGCCCACTGGTTTAGTCTCGAGTGAAACGTGCCACATACAAAAGGCCCTAAGCATACAGCTGGGGTCCAGGGAAAAGAAGAATGCATTCTAGGGGTTCTGTGCACGTCAAACTCAGGCATGTGCAGTGCAGGAGGATGAGCCCACACGAAGTCAAGACAGCAAAGGACTTGGAAACAAAATGCCTGAACGAGCATTGGTATCTAAAATTCACATTGGTCTCTTAAAATCCAAGAAGAAAACAGCACAATGCTATTTAAAATGGGGCCAGACACCTGTAGAGAGCCGTCACCAAAGGTGTGCAGACGGCAAAGGCAACCATGAAATGACACCCTATCCTTGGTCATCAGGGAAGACCCCTCTCCCACTGGCCCCCTGGTCATCAGGAAAGATCCCCCCTCCCGCTGGCTCCCTTGGGTCATCAGGAAGGACCCCCTGCTGCAGGCCCCCCTGGTCATCAGGAAAGACCCCCTCTCACTGGCCCCCCTGGTCATCAGGAAACAGCCCCTCCCGCTGGCCTGATGTGGGAGCGCAGGCAGCATGGCAGCTTGCGAGCCTGGGAAGGCCCCTCGGTGCAGGGGCCAGGCTGGCGCAGGCGGCACACTCTGGTCCGAGAAGCCAGCGGCGCCCATCTGGTGCCTGTGGCCAGGACCCAGCGGACTGCACGGTGCTACCACATAGCCACTCCTACAGCATGCGCGAACTCCCAGGGACCCTCGCCAGCCACGAACATGGAAGCCAGCATCTTCCCTCTTCGACATTCACATCAGTGGTTTTAATGAATTTTAGTGTCACAACTTAGGAGACAATGTTCTTCCCACGCCTACCCACGACAACACAAAACCTGAAGAGGCTGTTACTGGGTTTCTCTTCGAAAAAGACAAAGTAATTATTTGTGGAACTGACACATACATGAGCACAGGAATCAGGTTTGCTCAGGAGAAGCCAGTCCCGCATAGACTGTCAGTGTACAGAGAAGAGGATGCTCTCGAAGTACACAAAGAAGTTTAAAAATGCAGACCCTGCTAGCTTCTGGCACATTCTAGGGACACATCTTTTCAGCTCCCAAAGCCACTACCGGACAGCTCACTTTGACAAGACACCCGGACACGGCTGGGAAGGCATAGCCACGTGCGCTTACGCCCTACGAGGCAGTTTCCGGATTCCCAGAGACACGGCCAGCTGGACCAGGCAACATGCTCTTCGCTCCTCTCCAGAAAGCCTTTCCCTTCAGGGAAATGACTCGTTCAGCAGAACAACCAAGCCCCAGGAGCAAGGGTTCCTCCATCATGAAGGGCTCCACAGTCACCGGCTTTGAAGGCCCTCACATGTCCCCCTAAGTAGGGGCTCAGTGAGCAACCCCCACGCTCCCACTAATGAGGGGTGTCTGGAGAGCGCTGACTGTAACAAGGCAAATAGTCACTGATGCCGAACTGCAGCATAACTCCTCCGAGCTCTTCACTCTGCAGGACAGATGCTCTGGCCTCCCCTTTGCTCCAGGAAACACTGTTTGTGGGGTGAGCCGGGGCCGGGCCGGCATAACAAGCAGCACCCTCCGCCTAGGAAGCACCACTCCTGCCTTCTCCAGCGTCCCAAAGAACTCTGAGCGTGTTCAAAAACAAAACAATTCTATATTCCCAGTGTTTGCATTTTTTCCCTTGGGCCAAACCTGCTCAACAGATTCTAAAGCCCGAGCTCTGCACATTTTGATGTCACCATTACATGTGGATGATCTGACGAACGTGCATGAACACCCAGCAACGCTGCAGAATGGAGCCCTCGGTCTGGTTTTATGTGCAGGGCGGAAGCCATGCAGTACCACAAGCCACCATTTCAGAAAGACAAACCTTTAAACAATTTGCAGCACTAGCAAGTCTAGAGTACCTAGCCCATTTACAAACAGTATTTAAAATATCACTTGAGAGTAAAAGCAGCGGCCGAACCTACTTCTTGAGGCCATTCGCCGGCAAGCTCAAACGCAACCCCAGCAGGCCACCTAGTGACCATTCGGGGTTAGGGCAAAAACTGAATCCCAAACCTCAATTTTTCAGTCTCCTAGCTTCTTGCAAAAAAAAAAAGCCAAATGAAGCACTTTGAAAAAATAAAAATGCCCTGAAAACATACTGAGGAATGTGATGCTTACATATGGCAGTGTTACCCCTCAGCCGAATTATCTCACACCAGACCGATGACAGAGGACCAAGGCAACCAGAGACGCGGAGGACAAGTGACACTGTGCTGCCACGACCCCGGCACCCTGAAATTCCCGGGGAACACGCAGGACACATTTTCTTCAGACAGTAAAACCAGTTGCCTCTCAGTAAAGTTAAGCATCAGGGAAATGATCGCCAATGGGATTATTTTAGAAGTCTCTCCAAAACAATACCAACCGCTAGACAGAAAAATCCTGCATTCCTTCTCCCTCTCCTGCCTGCCCTTTTAGAAATGGTCCCAAACCACAGCACCTGCACTGCTCTGGTAAAAAGCTGGGGTGCAGTGGTGGACAGGTACTCAGTCCTGGCCCACTGTATTTCCTGAATGGTGCTAAGTCTGGGGTGATGAAGAGATGGTTGTGAGGTTCCCGCAAAAAGGAGCAGGCCATCCACTATGGGACTCCTTTCAGCTTCACCCACAGGCCTCTAGGCTGGTGAATGGAGCTCAAGCAATGGCCAAGGGCTGACACAGCCTGTGCATGTGCCAATCCCCGAGAAGCCCCACGCCAGACCTGTGTGTCTCCTCCAGTCAGCTGAGCTCAGCAGTGTCCTTTACAAGAAAGGGGCAGCAGCAGCAAACTGCCCCCCCCCCAAGTCTGTGACTGAAATGCTCCAGGGGAGCTGCGGAAACCTTTAATTTGCAATCACCCAAGCTGAAGGAGAGGGTCCCCTTTTTTAAGCTGGCATCTGCAGGAGAGGCAGACAATGGGGCAAGCTGTGTACCTGCAGGCTGGAGTGACCCCTGGGGGCAGGTCAGGGCTGAGTCTCTGGACACCCTGGTGATATGGGGTGATAAGAGAATCGGTTGGTTTAAGGAAAAAAATAATCTTTAAGGTTGAACAAACTGAACCTGAAAAGGAGACAGTATTTACCGAACTTCAGTATTGTGGAAGTGAAGTTCTCATTAGCATGGCATGGCACACTAACCCATCGCCCTTGACCACTTGGCGTCAGGGCCTCAGAACATCACCATTCACCCAGCAAAGTGTGCCTCGGCTGCCCAAGGTCGACCAGGAGACTACAAACACCCCCCGCTTCACACACGGGCGCGGCTCTCAGGGCCGTGGAGCCCGTTCCAGAGACTGCGATGAAGGGGTTACGTGCCCCGGGAGCACACCAGCCCACTCTTCAGTGCAGGAGAGAACTCTGCTTCCCGGCGGCCGTCTGTGCTGTGTGCACCATCAATCTACCTGAAAACACAGTGGACCCGCCTCACGGGAAAACACGGCTGATAAAGACAATGTTGTCCGAGCCTGGGGAGGTGGCAGTGCAGGGCTGCTGGACAGGCCGATCGGCAGAGCACCCTAAATAAAGCCCGGCGCAGCCAGAGGGCCTGCCGGGACCACCGCGCACCCCATGCTAACCGAGGACAGGCGGGGGCGGCTTGTTCCTACCAATGAACATTCTTTCCAACCTTGACAGCACTGTCTTTGATCAGCTCAGGATGAGTATACAAGGACTGTAAAAATACTAAATATTGCTAAGGCCAGTTCCCCTCGATGCCTTCAGCCCAACGTTATTTGAATGCCTCTCAAGTCTTGGAAGACAAATGGTCAAGGCATGTGAATGTGCCCGTGTAAAGCTGCCTATTTCAAAAGTGAATTACAAACGGATGCAGGGGCTGGGGATGGGGACAGGCGGTGCAGTAAAAAGACAAGGGTGTGACTGCGGGGCCCAAGGAGAATCACACCAGCTTCTCCAAGGCTTAAAAGCAAGGAAGCCGGCCCTCCCTGGTGGTGCAGCAGGTTAAAGCACAGCACTGAGAAGCCAAAGCCACTTCAGCACGAGTTCAATCCCCGCCTGCCCCGGAGGTGACCACATGGCGCAGCAGATCTCTCCTGACCCGCCCGCTGCTCCCCTCAGCAGTGTACTTCGTCGATCTGCCTGTTCTGCTCCTCACTCTGTCTCTGGTGAAGCCTCTCACCCTCCGCAAGCCTCTGGCCTGTACCACAGTTATGTATGCACAAATAAATAAATCTTTAAAAAAAAAAAAAAAAAGCAAGGAAGCCACCGCGGGGACAGCCAAAACGGCGGTGCTCCCACGGGCAGCCCGTGGCCCGAGGCAGCCTATCTCAGCCGACACACTAGTGTTCTCACACGCGGCGCTGTTAGGGCGAACGGCGAGTCTCAGCACCCCCTTCCGCACACGCCTCAAAGAGCTGCAGCTCGGCTATTATTACCTGCTCACAAACCCAAGCGTGGTCTGGGGCTCGCACCCTGACTTGGGAGGCCAGCACTAGTATGTGACCCACCTTTGGGGGCCCTAACAGTCCTCCCTGGTGACAACAAGCTGAGTCTTCTCTGTTCCCCGGGGTCACCAGGGAGGAGGGGCTGGCTCTGGAAAGCAGGTGGGCACCAAGTTCTCTAGCCTCCATAGTTTATGCAGCCTGGGACAACTGTTAGCACCAGACTGAAAGCGGAAGCAGCACCCCGTCACCACCCCCTTCTTCAGGAGGGGTTGGGGGCTTCCAGGGGGCGTGCTGGGGCCTGCTCACCCGCTCCTGCAGAAGCTCCACCACCTGCTGGACACAGTCGTTGACGTCGCACGAGTCTGTCTTCAGCACCAGCTCAGGCGCCTCTGGTTTCTCATACTCAGAGTCGATCCCGGTGAAACCTGCCAAGACCACGGGGTGGGAGAGCAGGCCTGAGTTCTACACAAATCTCCGGCACGTGGTGTGACGGTGCTGAGCGGGTGGCCCCTATGGTGCGGGCCGCAGAGCTGAAACTTCTTATAGAGCGATCGCCAATTCTCCGTTGGAGTGCTCCTCAGTTGTGCCGTTGATTCTCGTTACTCACAGTAGCGCCGTCCAATCAAGTGCCACGAACACAGATTCAGTGTGTGGCACTACGGCCCCGGGAGGGGAGAAGGAGGCGCTTCCAGCGGGCCTCTCGTGCCCAAGTCTAGCCAACTGCACAGCACAGAGGCAGGTGGCTCGACACTGCCAGGATCTTCTGCCCCTCTAGACTGTGCTACCTTCTAAAGGTACAAAAGTGTTCAAAATAAAATGCCCAAGTAGCTTACTCCAGCCGGGCAAAGCATCTGTGTCCCTCATCCATCCAGCCTTGTAAAAAAGCAACAAAACCAAGCACTGTCAAAATAAGCAAAAGATGTGGCCTTCAGGACCCCGGAGACCTTGTTCCACTTCGCTTTGCCACACCTTGTGGCCCGCCCAGGACGCAAACATCACCTTCCCTCACTCCTCCTCGGGCCAGACGCCCAGCACCACCCGCAGACCACACAGACAGGAGCTGCTGTGTGACAGTGCCAGGCATTCCCTGTCCCCGCATGAGTCACTGGTCCCTGAGGGGGGCACTAAGTTATCCACTTTATTAATGCTGGCAGGTCCTTGTCTCTTCTATCACTTCCAGAATGGGACTAACATCAAAGATGCCTAGGGAAGAATCTATCAATGCCCCTTCCACGTCCGAGTGGAGTCACAGTCACCCTGTAGTCCGGGTGCAGACCGTGAGATCGGCATGGCGAGCTGCATCTACGTAGACATCATCTGTGATGTGCAAACTCGACAAACATCTAGAGAGCAATTCAGAGACCACGACACACACTGAAGCATCCTGAAGCTAAGGAAAAGGCTCGGTCCCCGCTCTCGAGACGCTCTCATGCAGGCGTCTTTCCCATCAGCTGTGGAGTCTCCTCCACTTTCACTGGGAAAAGAAAGAAGTGGCAGCAGCCAGCGAGCGAGATCCGACCCATTGCTGGACACCAAATTAAGTGCAGTAGGCCCCCCCCACGCAGGCTCCAAAATCTGCCTGGCAAGGACTCCCACCTCAGTGATGACCCCTGCCAGCAAGAGCTCGCCCCACGCCCCCAACGCTCAGTAGGGGGCCTGTCTCAAATGCAGAAAGAAAAATGTAGAAGCAAAGAGGAGAGGGGAATTTGCTCACCTTTAATTTCTCCAGCCCGTGCCTTTTTGTAGAGTCCTTTCACATCCCTCTGCTCACACACATGCAGAGGGGCGTCGACAAACACTTCGAAGAAAGGCAGGCTGGCGCCCTCGTGGATCTGCCTGGCGTTGTTGCGGTCCTTGGGGAAAGAGGCAGGCGACGTGACTCGCAACGTGACAGAAGTGCCCCCCACACCACTACACACACACACGTAGGTGTTCCCTTCAGCGTGAGAAGCAGCAATAGCACTTTCCAGCAGGTGAGGGGAAGACACATTGCGACAAAATAAACCATTTGAAATATGCACAAAGAAAATCCAAGAAGCCATGAGCTTGACACACCCCTCTACATTCCATGTGGGAAAGGTACACTGGTCCCAAGTTCTGAAACACGGGACCGCCACTCTGCAGAAGTCACCTTGACGGCGCCCGGAATCCCTCCACCTCTCCCCTCCTCCTTGGGCAGACCTCCGCTTCTTGCTGGCAGGAACCAAGATGGACTTTGGCCTCAAAGTTGTCTCTTCCTAAATGGTAACACCACCAGCACACCCCACAGGCGGGCAGGGCTAGCCAGTTCGAGGTCGCCCTCACATCCGGTGGAACCCCATACAGCTCCTTTCAGCCTGCACCCCCTTTCCCTCAGGACCCAACAAGCTATCCTGTGTCCACTGCTGCAAGTGACCCAGCATGTAAATAACCTGCCACAGCAACACACGGCACCCAGCAACCTGACTACACTGCCCTCCGCTGCTCCCGCCTTCTGACTCTTCCTTCCTCCAGGGGACCCCTCACCCCCTTCCTTACCCCCCCCCCCCGAAACTATCTGTCGCTTCCGTATCTGGCTTTGTCCCTGGCAACAAACAAGATGAAGTCACGCTCATCCATTAAAAATGAGAAGCCTCATCTGGTGGTGACTTCAACCCCTAAATGGCCAGGATTCTGCTGTACTATGGCCCCCAAGGTGATCCTGTGCCTTCCCGGAAGGCTCCAGCACCCACTTCAACCATCTCACCTCCTTCAGTATCGAACGGCACCCCCATGGCCTCTGTACCCTGAGCCCCTCCCCATCCTGAAATTCAACACAGGTGGCCCCCATCTAACCATCGAAGAGACATCTAGAAGAATGCGGTTTAGAGTGGCTCCCCGGTTGGAGGTTTAGTGAGAGAACAGTCCTCTATCTGATGCTCATCTTTATGTCAGGACAAGGAAGCGGTCGCCCCCTCCTGGTCTATCACACATGACTCCTCTCGGTCCTGACACGCCAGGCCCCTAATCACAGGAGGTGTGTCCCTGCTCCGCTCCGTTATTTAGAATTTACAACCGTGTGAGTTCTGCAGATGGGTGCTGTATATTTTTTCCTTTGCTAACCCGTGCAATGTTGTTTTGGTGACTCGTCCAGCTGGAGCAGTACCCAGAGGCTCAGGAGGTGACCTCCTCTACAGCCCACCACTATGACAATGGTTTGTCTCCAAGGAGTCAAGGATGCATATTTTCTCCCACCCTCACTACCCAGAGGTTTTCAACGGATGGACAGTCTCAATGATTTGGGAAAGTGGCGGGGGCTAGTCCTCAGAGAAGCCTCTAGTCTCCTGCGTGCTCAGTTAAGTGACCCCGTGGGATTAACACTCAAGCTGGTACTTCTCTCTGACTCTCACAGCTCGAATGCTGCTTGTGCTGTTAACCAGCCCAGTCGCCATGTAAACGTCAGGCACAGCTCCAGGCAGAGGCAGGAACTATACAAGACCTCCCCTGGCACCCCTGCAGGCAGAGGGCGTCCTCTACGCACGGGCTTATGGACTGAAAGGGCGGGTGACATAATGCAGCCACTGGCCTGACATCAACAATGCTGGCTGTGCGCTGGGGACCAGTAAACTGACGGGGAAGGTGGCAGCACCAGATGGGGGCGTTACCTTAACGGGGTGCGGCCTGAAAGCCCCGTCCGCAGGGAAGGATGGCTGCTCACCTGGGTGTACGGCGAGATGAAGCTGGTGATGCACACCAAGCCGGCGTCTGCAAACAGCTTGGCCACCTCCGCGATGCGCCGGACGTTCTCCTCCCGGTCTTCCGGGCTGAAGCCCAGGTTTTTATTGAGACCCTGACGAATGTTGTCCCCATCCAAGGTATAGCAGGGGATGCCGTGGCACACCAGGTACTCCTCTAGCGCCATGCTCACCGTGGTCTTGCCCGCTCCCGATAAGCCTGCGGGGAACAGACCAGACGCCGTCAAGGCAGGAGAGAGCGGCAGAGTAACACAGCTCAGTGACCGGTTGGGGCCATTCGTCACGGCAGCCCCCAGTGACACGCGTGACCACTGTTGTCTGTAAGAATTGTCCTAAAGCTAGAATAGTCACTGAAATGTAAATAAAGTAAGTACTCATGCTTTTAATCATTCCTGCCTACGCCCAGAGGAATCCTAGAAATCTCTGGGTTTCCAAGGCTGACCTTTAGTGTCAGGCGTAACTGGGCTTCAATGTCTTTGCCTGCTTGTCAGAGGCATGCCCAATTTAAGAGGCTGTGATTTCTGGTGAGTGAAGAAAGAGAAAGGGAAAAAGTGACCAAGGGGAGACGGTTACACTGCTCTCAGGCGCGATGAGGTTCCAGTGCGAGTCAGCGTGCACAGTCAGCAGAGCCTCAACCCGTTCCGCAGGAGCCCCAGAGAGAGCTAACAGGCGTGACTCACTTGTTCCGCTCCACGGCCAGATAGAGGTGACTGCACACTGGAAGAAGGGTGACCCTGAGGTGAGGGGTCCCAAATTCAAAACTCAGTTATCTAAAGAAAGCCTCTTCCTCCTCACCATGAGTGAACATCCTGAAACCAGCCAGTGAGCTTCAGTCAAGACCACATTTCTTTCCCCCAACTGCTCACCACCCAGGAAGACTGAATTCTGATATTCTCAACCACAGACCCCCAAAACCTATAGAACCTCATCACCTTGTTAACCGAGGAGGCAGATTTCAGTTGATCTTGTCAAGGGGTTCGCCACAAAGCTGCTTCTGTTTCCTCAGAAGGCCAGAGTATGTATCTCTGGGCACTGGGTTACAAGCCTGTGCCTCGGTAGCTGGAAGTGAAGTAGCAGAAGCCATCTGTACCTCCCAGGGCCCACGGGGTTCAGTTTAGAGTAGATGAGCTGGGGAGTACATCCTCTGCCCACTCTCCTTCTGCACCAATAACGCTGACTCACTGGCAAGGGGAAGGAAGGAGAAGGAAACAGTGGTCTGGGGCAGGCGACACGCTGGCCCCTGAGCCTGTGCAAAGCGACAGAATCCAGCCGGCGGTAGTTAGGAAGGTGGGCAGGCGGCAAGAGTAAAATACGGACTCTAACAGGCCGATGCTCTGGAAAGAAAGGCGCTGGCAAAGAAGGCCAGCAGAAACAGCAGAGATGCGGGTGGGGGAGAGGAGGCTGACGAGCATATTAAATGTCCACTAATGTGAGGACAGCAGGCTGCATTTTCCCGAGAGGCCTGCCTCGCTGGGAGACAGCACACGGCCACAGCCAGAGGTAGCAGCCAAGTCCCTGCCCCAGCGTCCACTGGCTGTAGCACTCGTCCTGAGCACTGCAGGGAAGCTGGGCCCCGTGACGGGGCTCGTGGGCAGGTAACACAGGCCATGGCCTCAGCCCGCCGAGCCCCGAGCTGACAAGCTGCAACCCCACAGCAGCTCATGGGGCCTCGGCCCAGCCCAGGCTACTGCGACCAGGCCAGACAGCTGAGCCCTCTGGGCCCCTGCCAGGCAAACTGGAAAGCGGGTCACACTGGTGTGATCCAAATGCGGAAGTTGGGGGACTGTCATGTGGTTTTACCTAGAACGTACTTTCAACATGCATCCCAGCTTATCCCCTGTATCTGAACAGTAATCATGCTAGCGATTCAAAAGAACCGCTGAAAGGAAACCCAGCACCAAGCAGCTCCGTCAGTTACGTTCTGATGGTCCAGACAGCAGCACAAAGCTCAGAGGGCCCAGGCTGACTCCCTGTTCAGGGTGTCTGTACCCCGTGCTTTGCAATCAACTGGTTTCTCTCTCAACATACCTGTCAGCCAGACGGTGCAACCTCGAAAGCCACCTCTGGTCCCCACCACCTGGCCTCTCTTGTTCCTGCTGACATGGTGAGCTTGATAGGTGACGTTAGTTGCTCTCTGCATCCCCTAGGAAATAAAGAGAGATGTCTGGTTCACTTGAGTCCTTTCCCCACTACAGCTTTATACCTATTTGCTTGTAGACTATCACTACCCCACATCACACCAAAAGTAAGGAAGAGAGATCCAAACTGACAACGCGTTTGTCTTGGGAGTATTGCCGTGCTTTTCCGCACTGCACAGACAGCGATTAATTCCACCCTCACTGCCATACAGGGACACAGAGGCTCTGACGGTGGTTTCACAGGTGAGGAAGTCAAAAGCAAGATGCGTCCCCAGAACTAGGTAGCGTCTTCTCCTTCAACCACCCCTTCATTCAAGCACTGCTGAGGGGGCGCTTGGAGCACACCCCATGAACAGAACAGGGCCCTGCCCTCCCAAGCTTACATTCCACTGGGAGAGACAAACCAGTAAAACTCAGTTGTGTTGGCAGAGTTAAGGCCCTGCAGGTCAATCAGGAGGACGGAGAGGCCAGAGGTCTCTCCAGGAGGCTGCAGAGCAGGTTCTGGGGGCCCGTGGAAGCCCCGCAGCAGCCCCTCAGAAAGCACAATGCAAGTGCGTGGGTTATTACTTGTGGCTAGTCCACTAAAAAGGAGAAACAAAAATTTTCTTCTTCATAAATGGGGTATAAAATGACATCGGGCTCAAAGGACACGAACAGATATTTCTCCAAAGAGAAATGCAAATCCTAGTTGCATGCTGATGCCACTGCACACCTGGCTGCCAGTTGTCACTAAGAAGACCAACGTCCCCAGGGCCAGTGAGGACATGGAGGCCCCGGAACCCTCACCTGTGTACAGGAAGGAATGCAAATGGCACAGCGGCTCTGAAGAACAGTTTGTTCTCCAAATAGCATCACCAAGTGAGCAAACAGTTCTGTTCCCAGTTCTACACCCACAGGACATGAAAGTTTAATAGCAAAGTAAAAAAAATGAGAAGGGCAGGGGTGTGGGAGCAGGGAGGTGAATGGCTGGGGCAGGGGTGTGGGAGCAGGCAGGCGAATGGCTGGGGCAGGGGTGTGGGAGCAGGGAGGTTTATGGCTGGGGCAGGGGTGTGGGAGCAGG
>NW_004567122.1:2784304-2791186 GCF_000260355.1 Condylura cristata
AATGGCTGGGGCAGGGGTGTGGGAGCAGGGAGGTGAATGGCTGGGGGCAGGGGTGTGGGAGCAGTGAGGCAGTCAGCTGCTGCACTAGCAGAACCTGTTTGCCATCTCATTTTCTTTTGGATTTTTCCCAGTTACCTTGCTTTTACACAGTGAGTTTTCATTTATTTGGCCTATAAAACATCTTTGCTTTTAAGTTGAACAGAAAGGATAAAATCTATCTGAGAAGCTATAAGCCACTGAGGATATGGTTGAAAAAAGTATAGGGTAAGTAGAGTCTTTTAAGGGGTAGAAAAGAATGCTCACTGGAGCTCTGTGCCTGCTGCATTTAAAAACATTCTGGGGGTCCTTCCCTGGTGGCACAACGAGTTAAAGCACAGCACTATGAAGCTGTCCACAGCCACAGCAGGATGAGTTCAATCCCCAGCCAGGGAGGTGACCCACCTGGTGCTGCAGACCTCTCCTGACCCACCCGCTGCTCCCCTCTGCAGTGTACTTCGTCGATCTGTCTGTTCTGCTCCCCACTCTGTCCTCTGGTGAATCGTCTCACCCCCCCCCCCCGTACCCCAGCTCTGTACACATAAACAAATCCTTAAAAAAAAACAAAGTCTGGTAACAAATATGGCAGTCTGGGTAGGAGGCTTATGGCTGTTTCATAGTTTTCAATTAAAAATCTTGAAAGATTTGTCACCACCTCCTACCAACCAGATTCTCAGAATACATCAGTAAGTTTTAATAACTGGAGTCTCCTGACGGGGGCATCAGCCTGAACATCACTGAGAATCTCCCTTCTGGGCTCGGAGACTCAGCACACCACTCCCCGTGCCATAGCCCCTCCCCTTTCTCCTCTTCCACCAGCTCCAGGGAAACGTGCCATTAGTGATTCACTGCAGTAAAGAGGAAGTTACTTCCTTCGACTTGTGCCTGTTGGCAGGATGCTGGGTGGGGAGCTTGAGCCCACAGGGCAAGGAGCCCGTACCCCCGGGGCGCGGCCCCGCTGAGGCTTCTTTCCGAAGGTGCAGGGGTAGAGTATATCTTCGGCTGGTCGCTCAGCCGGTGCCAGGCAGGGAGCGCGCACACGGCATGCCTTTCTCACCCGCAAATGGCCAGGCCCAGGGGACCGCGTACACACCGCAGCCTCCCCGACTGGCAGGCAGGGCGAGCACGGTGAGCTGCAGCCCTCTGTACTCCAGAACACCCTTGTCTTCTCTTGTGCCCCATCAGGGCTCAGTGAAACCTAGCCAGCAGGCATTTATTTAAAGGCATGGTCTGTTTTCTCTGTGTAACTTGCGAATGAAGCTATGACTGATGTTCAGAAATCTTGAGTCTGGCAGCACTTAGAAAACGCAAGTCATGAGAATCCCATCACGCCAGCAGTGAGGGCCAAGTGAGTCTTCTGTCACTAGGTCCAAGTCCGCAGCCTGACGTACGGGAGGGTCTCCCCACACATTCCACACACCCCTACACACGTGGCCTGGGCTCCCTTTTTGATCCACCTTCATTTCTACAAGTGCTGCTTTGCATGTCATCCACTTTCCTGTGTGGCAAATTCTCCTGTGCTGTCACTTAAAGGACAGCTGTGAGTTGGGGGTGGTTTCATGCGCAAGGACAAAGCACACAGAGCACACACAGATTTCTGAACACCTTGGCCCAACCCACCACCTCAAAGTGACCACTTACAGTGCACTGCGCCCCATGAGAACCCCTGAAATGCCAGCAGGCACACTTCTTTCACATCTCCAGACCTAACAAGGAGAAGGGAGATGACAAGACAGCTCAACCGAAGAAGAGGGAAGGAGAAACGAGAAGCCTTTAGATCGCACTGCAGCTACTGAGACTCAAACTTACCTGGACATCCTTCCTGAACAAGGCCAGGAGCAGAAAGAGAAATACCGCTGGAGTGCGGGAAGCAACTCAGAGACTCCGCATGACACGGGGCCACCACAAAACATGCTGGCAGCGACACTGGCAAGAACTGGCTGCAAACCACCCCTGGCCTCCCGAGCCAGAACCGAGTTACCAAGGCAGGCCTGTGGCACACCAGCAACCCTCAAGAATGCGCTCTACCTATACAAAGCGCTCTCCAAAGATTTGTTTTTTAAAAACCGAAGAATATTTAAGATGTCCTTAGTGGATATTTTTGACTATCAATATTAACGGCAGGGCCCCAATGACCTCCTGTGGGGAAGCCGGTCCGCAGGGCTTCCTAGAAGTCAGCTGAGGCTGCTGAAAGGGCGTTTTTCATTCAGAACTTGTTCATTGATCCATTTCAGATGCCGGGGATAAAAACGAACAGGAAAACTTAGGGGAAAAAGACAAGGAGAGAAAGATGAGACCCTGCTCTCCGCCTGCTTGTCGTTTCCAGGCAACATCAAGAGCTTGTTCCCAGCACAAGCACAGCCCCACCGGCCAGGATGGGTCAGCAGCATCTCAGCATGTCCTGCGGACACAGTGGACAGGGACACCAGCCTGACGCTCTGGGAAATGCACACGTGCCTGGTGCTTGCTTCTCGTGTGCTGCGTGCTTAGTGCCGGCTGCCTGGTTCACTTTTGTGGCACCTCAGTCTTCTGCCAAATCCAGAATGGGCTGTGGGCCTTGTATGAAAGATATATAGCTATGTAAGGGACAAACTTCAGAAAAGATGGAACTGGTGGGCTTCCCTGGTGGCACAGGGGTGCAAGTCTCAGCACTATGAAGCTATCGCCAGCCACCGCAGGAGTACGAGTTTGATACCCCGCCAGGGAGCTGACCCATGTGGCACAGCAGACCTCTCTTGTCTCACCCGCTGCTCCCCTCAGCAATGCATTTCGATACATCTGCCTGTTCTGCTCCCACGCTGGGAAATCCTCTCACCCCCCAACTCTGGCTTACACCTCAGTTCTTGCATGCATAAATAAATGAATAAAAAAAAAAAAGACAGAACTGGTAAAAGGAAAATTATCTCATTCATTTATTGGTTTTCATTCACTCTCTAGCAGGATAAATGCAGTAGCCATAAAAAAGCAGAATCTTTTTCTGGCTTTCTATCACTGTATCCCAGGCCCTTGGAAGAAAAGTAGGTACAAAGTAGGAGTTAAACGTTTGATGAATGAATAAATGACAAGAATTCAGTAGTGCTAGCACCATACATGCCAGGCGCCGTGGCGCTTTAACAGAGCTTACTTAGCCCTAGCACACCCCTACGAGGTATGTACTACTCTCATCTCCACTCAAGGGGATCTTTTATCATCCACATTTTACATTGCAGCTACTGAGGCACAGAGGGGATTAAATATCACGTCCCAGATCACACAGGGGGTGAAGAGTATAACATGAATCCTACCCTGGATGGAACTTTTCCTGTAACTTAAGCTGAGCTCAGGTACTCAGGCTATCTGAGGCTTCGAGATGAGAAGCACCAGAGTGGACTCTGCACCATGCCCTCATCCCATGCTGTGCAGAAAGGGCTCTGCGTAGACACGGAACATCACCGAAGCAGGACTGCACACGACTGTGATGGGGAATGGAACCAGCACAGGTGCGGTGTAGACACGAGGGCCACGTGGAGGTGGTGTGACCGCCCAGGGCACGACGAATTCAGCATGTGAGGAGGGAGCCGGCGCCTGGGGAAGTCCAGGAGTGCCATGGGGAAGGCCAGCTGGTGTAGGAGACACGGAGTTCTGGCGATTGGGGAGGCCAGGGAGAGGAGGTTGGAAAGGCACCCCAGGGCGAGACTGACTGTGAGGCAGACTTGACTGCTGTGTGTATTGGGGGCAAGGAAGGCGGCGGCAAGGAGTCAGCCGCCACGGAGTGCAGGGGAGGAGGGAGGACACAGGTCTCCTCAGAGAGGCCCCAGCTTCCTCCAGCCAGCACGCAGTGCAGGGGCACACACCCAGCCCCAACAGGTTCTGCCATAAGGAGACGCCAGCTTATCACATCCACTCCTTTATCAGACTGGGCTGGGGGGGGTGGGGGGAGCAATGGAAAGGCCATTCCCGATCTCCTCCACTGCTCCTGCAGCCACACAGACAGCTTCCTGGACTGCTGACTGGACTACTGTCTGCGTTCCCAGTGCCCCAGCTCTCCATCCGCCCGTCTCCTGGCCTACGGCTCCTTGAACCCACCTTTATATCTGGCTCCTTCACAGGCAATACTATCCCAATTAAATTCTGGGTCCCTGGACTCTCATTTCTCTCTCTCTTTATATTCCCTGACTTAAATCAGCCACCCAGTCTTTGTGTCCAACCTCAAGCTAAACTCAGTCGTTACAGTGCTGGTGTCCACACGTCCCCATGGTCCCCACTGGATCAGAAATGCGCTGCATCTCAAGTATAAACATGCACACAAGTTGCTTACTAACTTCATATTGATTGTGATAGTACCAAGCTTACACTGATACTGAAATCGGACAATTACAGCTTGGTGCGGAGTCACATAAATCACACAAATTTACTTTAACCTGCTGCTCTGGAGTCTTTGTAGTGTAACCCCTAGAAGGCCGTGAGTGACACACACGGCTCATCCTAGTGGATGGCTGGCCCTACTCTAGTCTGTCTTCAAGGAGCTGCCCCTCAGCGAGCAGCATGTGTGAAACTGGACCCACCATGAGCACGCTATGATGTCTCCACGCCTGCTTCCTCACCCTAACTTGGATACCATAATTGTAAGAAAGAGGATAACTTTAATAGAGAGAACACACCGCTGACTCTGACAGACTTTTTAACTCCTGCGAGGCTATCACCTCCATTTGACAGACAGCCAACCGAGGGACTCAAAGATAAAGGTTACACGCTGAACCCTGGCAGTCAGCTCCGGGGTGCCAGCGTCCCCCGGAATGGTCACTCAGAGGTGCTACAAACATCCCAAGTCATTTACGAAAAACAATGTGAACTGTCCCTGGCCCAGAGTAAGCTGCCCTTTGATGATGAGGATAGAGGCATCCCCCCCGGCCGTGCCTACCTCTGCAATGCCCTCCGTGGCAGAAGCCTCCGCACTGTTTCCCAGTAGACCCTCGGGATCAGCTCTTAACTTGCCTCCCACTTTGGTCCAAGGCCAGCCAGGTCCCTCTTACTCTTCCTGCAGTGTTTCTGCCATGTCCGCTCTGGACTCCCACTCCCACTTTAACCTGGCCCGTCACACCTTCACACTGGATTAATAGCCAGGAGCCCACTGGACAGAGTCCTATCAGTAACAAGACCCACTCAGGCAGCGCTCATGGCTTAAACCTCCTGGCTCCCTTCAAGGCTACCACCGCCCTGTCTGTCCTCCAGCGCTTCCTCACTGGACTCCGTCACTGTCCAGCTCCTCCAGCAGACCCAGCTCCCGAGAACACCAGATTCATTCCTGATGGAACCTGACAGTGCCCATCAGCTGATTTAAGTCTGAGAAGAAAAGAAGGGTCTCTGTCCCTACTGGGGAAAGTAAGATTGAAAAGGCAGAGAAAGTAAAAATTCTAGCCTTTTCCAAAATCTCCCACAGAATCAAGATTGACGTGAGCAGTCAAACTTTGACAAAAGCATAACCCAGTCCCTCTTACTGAATTCAAGCTTATCCGCACTTCTCAACAAAAACTCCCCAGAGTAGCAAACAGTGTCTTCATTGTTCCTGGAGTGAAAAATCATGACATTCTTACCCCCAGCCCTTTTCCTACAGCTCCCCTGTTTCAGAAATCTGAGCACAATTCTCCATACATCTTCCTCCAAACACCCTGGCTACAGTGACCCCGCTAGAACCACGATGAAACTTGTGTCTTACACCATGCTCAGTGCTCAGTGCTGATATAGTCCATTCCCTGGGCAGGTGCCACTTACAGCCCCAACCAGGCCATGAGCAAGGAAGGCACAGGCATTTTGCAGCTATTCCATTCCTGCTTTCTGCAAAAAAAAAGTGCTCTTCGTGGGTACAGAGAATACTGAGTGAGTTGCTGGTGGTGCAACAAATCATCTGCAACTACCCTGTTTTAGCCAGCTGTGTTTCCCTAACCAAAAACTTCCTCAAGGTGACAGGCTTAAAGTGGGGACACATGGTCTCTGCAAATTCATTCAAGTCAGCTGAGGTTCAGACTAGAGTGTGTGTCCTCAAGATCAAAGTGCCAGAAATGACCACCCGGACCCAATCACTAGCCCTCTGCCAACCAGCCCAGTGCTCTTCTCCCACTTCTAAGTCCCCATTCTGTTCCTGCCCCTCCTTAGCACCCAAGGAAGCAGTAAGCAACTAAAAGGAAAAAGGAATCAGGTGAGAATTCTTGGTAACAGCAGATCTGGTAAATGAATCACTTCAGATGAACATTTGCCTAAAATAGCTTTTCTTTCTTTCTTTTTTTTTTTTTTTTTTGGTGACTCACTCAGGGTAATGATTTGCCAGGCTGCAGTTGCGCCTCCTGATCTTGGTCTGTGAAAGAAAAATTTTCATCTAACCCTAAAACCAGTTTCTTTCCTGACTCCAAAGTGGGACACCACCTCCCCCAAATCAACACTGCAATTACAAAATCTTCGCTGCAGGCTGCTTCTGATTAAAAAAAGAAAGAAATTAAGGAAGGAAGCCGTGAGGGCAGAGCCGCTGACCATCAACGCCAACTGACAGTGGCCGCTACACTTACCAGCCTCCAGTCTCCCCACACCTGACGGCTCGGGGCGCCCAGTGTCTAAGACCCCGCGTGACAGACATTCCAGTTTCACACCGAGTCACAAAGAACCTCAGTCAGGGCAGTCTCCCCTCATGAATGGCCACATTGTTGGGGCCTTTCCCTCCAACACTGAAACTCAGAGATGGAAAGAAATAAATGGACACGGACCCGAACCTGGGCGCGCGCACAGGCACAGCCAAGCTCAGCCAGAGAGGCCCGCGCCGCGCCCTCAGACCTCAGGGCCACTCCGGAGGCTTCGGGCCGCTCCAGGCGCGCACGC
>NW_004567122.1:2791586-2802734 GCF_000260355.1 Condylura cristata
GGCGTCCGGGTCGACGCGCGCTGACGCACCGCGCGCTCGTGCTCGCGGCTCCGACTGCGCGCCGCGTCGGCCACGCCCTCGAGAAGAGTCCGGGGCTGAAGGGCCACGGGACTAGAGGCAGGAGCCGCACGGACGCGAGCGAGCACGGCGCTCCGCCCCCTTGTCTCTGAGGAAGGGGCGGGGCCCGGAGACCGTGGGTCACCGCGCTGATCTCCCTCACGCTCATCGCCGGGCGCTGCGCATGCGCGCGGGCTGGTCCCCGGCGTCCCTGGCGCTCGCGGGTGAGAGACACCTGAGGGGAGCGGCTGATTCAGGCTCCTGGAGTCGACAGGGGACTGAAGACACCGAGGTGTATTTCTGACTTTTTCGCCGTAAGTCCGGCCACTGGCCCCGCCTGTGCCCACGTCCGCCTGGCCACTTCAAAAAAGGATGTCCCGGCCGCGCCACGGGAGACTGCCTGTGCGGAACAGCCCCTTCGCCACACGCCCCGCTTAGCTGGAAAGTTCCTCTCGGCGCGCAGCTTCCAGCCGCACCGCGTCGGGGACGTCGAGACTTCATGTGGGGCCCGGTCTCCTCACCGCCCTGGGCCCTCAGAGGCCTCTAGGAGGCTCAGCTTTTCGGGACTCCCTCAGAGCCCTGAAGTCCAGGCCTTGCCGGCCGAGGAGAAGCCCCCTTGTAAGGACATTTTCAGACTCAACCTCCCTCCAGGCGATTCCTAGGAAAATGGGCAGCAGGGGCGCTTCCTCTGCCAGTCTCCGCCCCTGCACCCCCACTTCTCTAAATGCTGTTCCGCAGCTTGCACCTGGCGCCTAGAGAGCTGTGGAAACCCCACGCCACTCCGCAGACCTCTCACACACACCCGAAGCCACTCGCTCTTGCAGCTAGCAACTCAGCCTCTCGTTTACCCCAGGGCTGCCACCTGTGTTAGACCTTCTCCACGTCCAGGATGAACCCCACTGCCACCTGAGGTGCACAGCTGTGTGGAGGTCATTCTCCCAGATGCAAATTGCAGCCTGTTACCCAAGCACCTCAAAGAGCAGTGGTTCCCTGTAACTTTTAGGGGACGCTTAGAGCCCTAACTTAGACTGAATTCCACTATCATGCTGAGTTCGACCAATAATAAGAATGAGCTTGGAAGAGAAACCCCAGCTTCAGATGGTGCACAGGGCCATATTGGGGTCAGTCAGGGTATTCAGAGAAGTGGCATTGGAGGGAAATGACACTTAGGTGTGGGCTCTAGCAGTGCTCGTTGCTTCCGAGTTAGCCCATATTTCGAGCTTTTTCATGAAAGGCTTTAAAGTAAAATGGAAGGAAACAGCAAAAAAAAGGCTTTAAAGTAAAATGGAAGGAAACAGCAAAAGGGAATTCCCTCGTGTTGGTGGGCTTCACCCGATCTGTTGAAGGAAAAAGGTAGTTATGGACACTTCCAAGATGGCTGCCTCTAGATGTACTGAGTCTAGAGGAGAGCCAGTTAAGAGGCTCCCCAAGAGCTCAGAAGATCCTTGGAGAACCCAATTTAGGAAGATAAAGTTGATGCAACATCAGTCATGACCATATTAAAAAGTTCCCTTAGAGGTTAAATTAGGGATAACTACTTAGAAGACAGTGTCACCAAAAAGGACACAGTGACCACAAATTGTATTTCAGGGCAATCCAATAATTAGTGAAGGAAGTTCATGCTTTCATATTACCTAGAATTTTAACTAAGTGCAGAAGGAATATTTGCATTTAAAAGTGACCACTTTTAACTACTTTTTACACCAGACCAGGTCATTCACATAGGCAGTAATCACTAGTAACTGCTAAATTCATTAGGTGAAGTTAGTGTGATGGGTAACTTTATGGGTCAGCTTGATGGGGCCTCAGTAAACCCAGACAGCTGATTAAACATTATTCTGGGTGTGTCTGCAAGAGTGTTTTTGAGTGAGAATAACATTTGAATCAATAGACCAAGTAAAGCAAATTGCTCTCCCTCCTGTTGGTGGGCCTGGTCCAATCAGTTGAAGGCCTGCATAGAAGAAAAAGGTGACTGACTCTTCTGCAAGTACCAGGAACTCCTCCTGCTTTACTGCCTTCACCAAGACACTGATCTTTTCCTGCTTTCACACTTGAACTGAAACCCTGGCTTATGGGTCTCCAGCTTGCTGTCTTTCAGCATTCCTGCTTCTCAGGCCTTTGGACTCAGACTAGACCTGCACCATTAACTCTTCTGTGTCTCCAGCCTGCTCAGTCTCAATAATCACGTGAGCCAATTCTTTATTATCTCTACTGTCTGTCTGTCTGTACTGTTAGTTCTTTCCCTGATAAGATGGTAGGAAAGGAAATTTTATAGTGGAATTAGCAGTACATCACCTGTATTCATTTAATAATTTACCTCTTTAAAAGTGGGACACTGGATATCATGTACTTTAAGATATGATATAATAAGTAATACGCAGCAGTAATTCTCTTAGTTTGTTCAAGGGGCACACATGGAAAGAGATAGTCACATGTGATTTGCCAGGGGGTAATCTACAGGTTGGGGAGGTGATAAAGGAAGGAAGTCAATAGAGAGCATGTTATAAGCAGCCACTGTGTGCAAGTGCAACTTAATCCCACCCAGATCGCTTGAGAAGTGGTGTTGAATATGTGCTTCAGAGGATATTTATCTGGTAGGTGAGAGCTAGGCTGTTCAGTCAAGATCTTCAAGGACTACTCCCAAGAGTGTTCATTCTCGGGTCCTTTTAGGTTGCAGAGCACATGGCAGAGGAGACCCTGGCCAAGGAAAGCCCTCCCTTGGACATGAAAGTAAAGTCACAACTAGTGTCCTTACAATAAGAAAAAAAGCATTGACACATTTTTTTTGTTCTCGTTCTTACTACATAAGAGAATAGAAGAGGGAAAAAAAATCCACAAAGAAAACCACCCCCCCCCAAAAAAAAATAAAGCAAAAGGAATACCATGCCAGAAAGGAAGGATAAAAATACTTTCAAATACTTTCATTTCATGACTTAACACTAACTTACACATACTTAATAATATCATTACAAATGTAAACCATAATGAAATTGTAGTATGGCCAGTGGAGACGCTGAGGGCATGTGATAGTGATGAGAGGAAAGGGGCATAAGTCCTCATTTGCTATGGTTTGAAATCAGTAGATACTGCCTAAGATACGAAGATCAAGAATAGCAATACATCTGTGATTTCAAGAGATGGAAATATGTACCAAGAGAATTAGGAACAAGAATGCAGAGTGGTTCCCTAGAGAGGAAAAATGGGGGAGAAGAGGAAACAACCAGGGGTTTGCTCTGTCATAAAAATTTCTTGTAGAATTTTGTAACTAAACTATTTGAAACTATAATTTTAACACATGTACAAAAACACTTTTTGAAGAGTGAGTTACAGGCGAGATAAAACAAACATGTAAGAACAACCCTTAGGCTATTGGCTCCTTACTCTGTCTCTCACCGCCCCTGTACCTCTGGCCTGTACCCCAGTTCTGTGTGCATAAATAAATAAACCTTTAAAAAAAAAAGAAAAACAGGGACAGGAAATGGGATATAAGACTATATCCAGAATCAAGGAATGATATTTTTAAAAGAAAAGCTAGAGCAAATTTTGATGAGAGTGGTCCAACAGAATATACATCCTTAAGGTTGGGGCCCAGAGTGCAAGCAAAAGTGGGTGCAGCCTGCAGAAGAAAGTAAAAGGAGAAGGTGGGCTCAGATGCAAGTCCGCTGTAGAGATGGAGACAAGACGAGGGATATTCCACTGGGGGCTTTTTTCTCATCTAAGTATGAGGCAGGGCCATTCGTGGGAGAAGACCGTATTTTGAGAACCACTGCTTTGAATAGCAGATGGGCCTTCCTGAATATCTTGTCAGTACAGTAGTCCTCAGTGTTGCCAGTCCTTGGGAACGTCAACTTTATGCAGAACAACATAGAAGAAAACCAAGTCTTCAAATTATTTCACTCAGTGTTGGTTGGGATTCTTTATTATTCATGTTATATGAAAATGTTATTCAACAATCTGAGTAATTAGCCTGAAACACCAAAATACTCTCCCTCATAACTTAACTGGATATGCCAAGGTCTCTAATCTGAAAAGAATGCATTAAATATTTTAAGCTAAACCGCGCAGGGTGTATTTTAGCCATCCAGATACACAGGTATTGGCAACAACAGTGAAGTCACTCAGCTTGGCCGCCCTTTACTGTGTTACTACTGGAACATCAATCTCAGCAGGTTGTCCGGCCGGGATGAGCAGAATTAGAAAGATTACACATAAGTCAGGAGTAAATGTGCCCCAGAATCTCAGCCACCCTCCAGACTCTCAATTTTGAAATCCTCACCCATTGAGATATTGAGCGATAATTTGGCAGCAGATGAGGATATTTGCTTTCCAACTGAAAGGAATCCTGCAGGTTCAGGGAAATCCCCTCTCTTCTACCCATCTCACTTCTGAGTCTTAGCAGAGATTTCTTAGTCTATGAGAAAATGTGTGGTCTACTCAAGGCAGCCCCCTTTTCTCAACAAGTAGCACAGGTGAAGATACAGGACGTGAGGTAAAACCATATCTCCTCCACCAAAGGGACTTGATTTAATGATGAAGAGAGGAATAAAAGTGAATGATGCCCTGAAACATCATCTGTCAATTTAATCTGAAGCATTGTCTTGTAGTTGGCATATTTTTTCTTAGGGAAAAAAAAGTCCCCAAACAGTGAATTTCATAAAGCCAGTTACTAAAAAATGATATTTTAAAATAATTTGTCCATAATTCAAAGAAAATCTTGATAGTAAATGGAAATAACTTCCTCAAATTCTAGATTTTCTAAATATTACATGGCCTTGGGTAAATCTTATGACTTCTGAGGATGGAGAAGTAGTTGGATAAATCTATCTCAGGATTCTTCTACTTCTAATTTATTCTAGATTTTTAACTTACATGCCATTGTTACCAAGCAAGTGGGCTCACTACCCAATGTGCACAGAGACGATACCACATCAGGTTTGAGAAATGAAACTTGTTTGACAATCACTTGAGAACGAAGTAGAAAATCAACTGAAATCTGCCTCCTAATTAAGAAAAGAAATGAGATTATATAGGTTTGGGGAACCAGGTCGAGAACAAAGAATTTAACATGTATTGTCTAAAAAACGGGTTGAGCAAAGGAATATAGATGTGGCTGAAGTTCACTGGTTCATGCAGAGCATCTCATGCGTGAGCTTGCATGTCTGTTGATTTCCTGGTTTGTAAGTAGCCCAGCTACTCTCAACTCCACCTGCCCTGAAAATAAGCTAGTTCAAGTTTAATTGATAAGCCTCCAGGCTCTGCTGTGTGAAAGCAAATTTCGGAGGAAAGTTGAGGTATGTCTCTCTTTTGTACTCATAGGTTCTGAGAGGTTAGCCTCCATTACCTCATTTATACCTGGAAATAAGGATTAAACCACACCTTCAGATTGTCTTTAAGTGCCTTACTGCATGTAAAATGTGGTCTTAAAGTGTTAAAGTGACCGAGTGGAAGCGACTAGACCAAGCTGCAGCACTAAACCAGCATATATTCTCTTCCCTAGCCTATTTCAGCATAGTGGTTATGAGAGTTAGCTGTGTTGTGTCTATCATTGTTCGGGTTCTGTCTCATTGAGGCTTAGCATTGTATCCTATACCACATGGCTGGTAAATTAACTTTTAAGCGGGGTGCAGAGTGCTGGACGGTGAGTTGTTGACTGAAAAACAGATCACAGGAGAAAGAGATCCCAGCACTTTGGTTGCTCACAGGTCCTTGACGAAGTCTGTGGCACACATTGAGAGGCCTATTGAGAGATCCAGGTAGGATGCAGGCAGAGGCAGGACCTATGGCTCAGGCCCTAGATATTAGGGTTCAATGCTTTGGATTTCTCAGACTAAGCCTGGACTGGTTCATTCAAAACAAAATAGCTTGTATTACTAAGCTCCTCAGGGGTCTTATGTACTGGGCATGCTAAGGGCCTGCCAGGCTGAGACACTGTAGAACACCTGGGCTGCTGGGGACCCATCTCAGGAGCTTACAGTGTGTGACTTGTGACTCTGGCCGTTGTCCAGGGGTGCACCTACAACTGTCGTCGGTGGAAGACCCCGCAGGCTACTCCAGCAGATCCAGTGGCTGCCTCAGTGGAACATGGCATGGCTTAGCAAAACTCTCACCATATGGATATACTATATTTTTTTATTCATCAGCTGATGGATATTTGGTTAATTTCTGTTTTGGACTATTGCGAGTCAACAACTATACACAAACAACCTAGACAAGTCTTTGTGTAGATGTTTGCTTTCCTTTTCCCTGGGCAGATACATAGAACAGGAATGGATGTGTCATATGGTAGGTAAATGTTTAATGTATTTTTTTAAGTGCCAAGAACTTTCCCAAAGTTATTGTACAGTTTTACATTCCTGCCAGTGAGTTGCTCTTTTCAATGTTAGTCATTGCAGTAGTATGCAGTGGTGTCTTGATATCTTGGTATCTCACTGTGTATTTAATTTGCACTTCCCCTGGGACTAAAGGTGTTGATCAGCTTCTCATGTGCTTATTGGCTATCTGAGCATCTTCTTTGCTCTAGAGTCTGATCACGTCCCTTGGCCATTTTCTACCTGAGTTGGTGCTTCTGCCCTTACTGAACTGTGAGAGTGCATATATCTTCTATCTCGGTTTATTTTGCACCTGTAGTTCAGCAGTCTTTTTTTTTGTTTTAACATGTTTTCCATGTCTCCATTTAGCACAAGCCATGGTCCCCTAACTCTCTGACTGGTAGGTCATCAAGCTCCTTCTGTAATCTGTTTACATTGCTTTGTACTAATTGATTTTTTTTTGCACGTAGGGTCACATCTTTTCTCCTCACCCTCTTTAGCCGACTGCTGATATTGTAAATTTGACCTTATTAGATGCTGCATATTTTTGTGTTCCTGAAAATATCCTTGGCATTATTCTGGGTCACAGTGAATTGACTTGGACACAGTTTGATCGTCTCAGGGCTTGTTTTGGGCACCACTGGTGCTCTGGGTGGTACCAGAGCACCCTTCAATCTATGATTAATTGTGCCCCGCCATTCAGAATGGTGTTTCAAGATTTTGTCTATATCAGAGTTTTCCATTCTGGCTATGGGAAACTGGTCAGTTTCTGCTGGGTGTGAGCTCCAGGCATTTCCCCGCCACTCCTCCTGGGTCCCTTTCTCTTTCCTGTGGTGGTTTCACACTTGCCTTTGTTCAGGCAATCTTTGTGCCATCTCAGAAGCTCTCTCTGTGGTAGTGCTCTCCTCTGTTGTACTCCATTCTGTCTCTAGACTCCTAGCTTCATGTCCTGAACTCAGGGGGGCCTGGATCATGGTCTGGTTCCCCTTCCCTTCGCTGTAGCATGGACACTCCAGGTAGAAAATAGAGGCAGTGAGAGAACTTCCTTGTTTGTCTCCCCATCTCTCAGGGACCACTGTCCTATACTGTCTTGTATCAAGGTCAGAAAATCAGTGTGGGAGCCTAGTACTAGTGAAAACATACACTGAGTGAATGTGGGACCACTTAGTGTCAGAAAGGAAGGTAGTATAAAAAGGAAAACAAAACAAAATGAAAAGCAAAAACCACATTTGTGGAGGTTGTTAAAGAAACCAAAGAGCTCCTAGGGCCAAAACTGGAACATTTTGAGCAACAAAACAAAGTAGTATTGGATTACAGTAACAAGTATAAAATAAATGCCTGTGAGTTCATATTAATATAAATAAATGATTGAAAAATAAGTAAGAGGGGAGAAAAGACATATCTCCCATGCAGATGAATCCCAAACAGTTCTTCCGATGCAGAAGAATTCCAAGTCAGTCTCCTTGAGGTTCCAGGAGAGGGAGTATAAGTTTTCCCTCTTAAATATGCACACCTCCTGGCCATTGTGCATTATGGAAATGGAGAGAACAACAGTAGCTTTACAGCGAGGAAAGTAGTGTGAAGACACTTGGCAAGTGCTGCCTCTGCCAGCTCCTCCAAGGCAGCATGGACAGTGATGACTCCCAGAGATGGTGTGTGGGCTTGACATGACGTGAGCGGAATGAAACTTTGTCTTGGTGATCTGCCATCAGAAGCCCCTCACCCTAATCAAATCACAAGGAAAACATCAGATTCCAACAGAGAGGTACCGTACAGGGTGCCTAACTAATAATCCTTAAAACTATCAAGGTTGTGGGGGGAGGCCGCCCTGGTACCCAAGGGTTAAGTCTCAGTGCTATCACTACTAAGACCTCAGCTTGATCCCCGGCCAGGGAGCTGGCACACATGGCACAGCAGACCTCTTCTGTCTCCCTGCTGCTCCTCTCAGCAGTGTATTTCAGTAGATCTTACTGTTTTGCTCCCCACTCTGCCTCTGGTGAATTCTCTCACCTCCTGCAGCTTTGCTTACACCCCACTTCTATGCCAAAATAAATAAACTATCAAGATCATCAACACAAGGAAAGGTAGCCAAAAGGTGCCTCAGGGAACACACCAACTAAATGCATTCTGGTATCCTGCATAGGACCCTGGAGCAGGGAAAGGAGTTAGGTGAAAACGAAGGAAGTCTAAATAAATTGTGGACTTTAGTTAATAATGATGTATTATTACTTATATTGTTTATAACTGATTTATTATATGAGTGATAATATAGTGGTTCACTAAGTGTAACCATGTGCTTTACTAAGGCAATGTTAACAATAGGGAAAACCAGATGTTGCAGACCATGCTTAATTTTTCTTACTATAAAAGTTTTGTTTTTTACAAAAGGGGTCTTGACACCCTGAAGCAAACATATTTATGCCTGTGTTCAATCCCTGAGGGCTCCGCATCTGCCGAAGCTGTCCAGGCAACAGCAGGCAGATTCTGTGTACTCTGCATCTCAGTGCTCTCTCATCAAAATTACAGACCCACCCACTGATGGACTTGGGTTCCAGATGTCAGTATCCTGGCTCTTTTACTGACATTCCAGGCCTGGCGTTTCTGTGGTCTTAAATTGAATTTGAATTAGTTGTGCACTCCTCATTTCCCCCTCCTAGTAAATACCTGCAGCTTTGGGTTCCATTGGCAGAGAGGCAGGGCCTAATAGGTACTGTGGTTTGCTGATTGCAAATAACTGCATACTCTCCCCTCGCCTCACAACCTCATTTAAATAGTTTCTGTATATTAATTTTCACCTGGCTATGTGCTGGATGTGTGTGTTACCCCAAATTTCCTATATTGAATTCTCACCCCAAAAAGTGATAGTATTAGGAGATAGAGACTTTGTTAGGTGATTAGGTCATGTGGAGGAAACTTTTATAAGTAGGAATAGTATCATAGTAAAGAACACCCCGGAAAGATTTCTAGCCCCTTCCACCATGGCAGGACACAGTTACAAGATTCTGGTTCTGAACTGGAATAGGGCCATCACCAAAAATCAACCACACTAGCACCTTGACCTTGGACTTAACAGCCTCCAAAACTGTGAGAAATAAGTGTCTGCTTATTATAAGACACCCAGTTGTGGACAGTGCACAGTTATTGTGGAGTGAACTCCATGGCTGGTGCCAGGAATGGTATGTGAGTTTTCTTATTGGCTATAATGAGCCATTAGGCACTTGGGCAGCCATAGCAGAGAAGTGGCACAGGGAAAGAAGAGATGGGGATTCCTAGGAGAATTCATTTGCAGCATGCAGAAGAATGGATACGTAGCAAGCATGTTCATCGTCACCTGCTTAGTTTCTTTCCAAGATATGAAATAAGGTGAATGAAGTGTTCCACTGGCGGTGCTCAATAGTTACTTGAGTTCTAAAAGAGATAGTTTTGTTGAAAATGAAATAGATTCGAGAAAAGTGTCAGCACTATTGAGATGATACCTAGGTCCTGAGAAATGCATCATCAGAGCAGGGGTCACAACCCAGGGCCAGTGCCAAAGTGTGTCTCACTAGGGTCAGGGCATAGCAGCTTTTAAAAGGCCAGCCAGGGCAGTGATCTAATCCGAGGCAGTTTGTTGTAATTGTTTGGTCTGGTCCTTAAGTCCATTTGTTTGTCTATGACTGGCCGGCAGAACTCCAGACAGAAGGCTGCATTGTGGGGCTGTTGGGACAATCAGCATACGTCTCCAGTCTCTTCATGGCCACCAGTTGCTGCCTCAGCAGTTGGCCCAGAAGTCTCAACAGGAGGCCTGGGACAAGACAGTCTGTTTGATGCAAAGCAGGAGCCACACATCTAAAGATTTCTCAGAAGTTGTAAACAGCTAATACTTTTAATTTTTTTTAATGCCTCATCTAATACTGTCAGTGACCAGTTGACTTTGAGGGTCAGTCACTTGACCCTCAATCTTCTTCTCATGTTCCTTATTCTCCCCGAAGGATCCTGAGTTTGTGCCCTTCTCTTGTCCCATGGTCTGTCCTCACCTGCTCAAGTTAGCACGCACGCGCACGCGCACACACACTCACTGTCATACACACACTCACTCTCTCTCCCCTCTCCCGTCTAGGAACCCCTCCTTTCTTTTCTTGACCGAGGACTTGTTCATCTACCTCAGGAAATTCTCTTTTGTTGTCTAGCTTCAATTTCAAAGGGGCAAGACCTTCATGAAATAGTGTGCTCAGAGGAGGCTAACTTTGGGTGCCAGTTCTGTGGGTGAACACTAGATGGCAACATTTCTAGGCTGCTGTTGCCCTGAGAATATTTTTCTCATAATGGAAGCCCAGACTGAAATACTAGCATGGTTCTTTAATTTCTTAAGATATTTTCCTCCTCTTGTCTTAAAAATTAAGTGAGCTTTTGGGCAACTCAAGAAAGAAACTTTGTAGTGGCCATTGGTGAAAATAAAGTATTCGTTTTAATGCCTTGCATGATTAGTCATTTACATTTAAAATTACTTCTTAAAGTAACAGTACATCAGTATTGTCCATTCATTAACTCTATTGTGTTCTGTTTATGGTTTTTAAAATGTGGTTAGCTCTTTGAAATAGCTAGTTGTTTTTATTTAATCTCCCAGGGATCCAGAAATGATATGTGATATCTGTAACAGAAGGATACATACATATTTTTCCTTTTTTGTTTTCCTTATGGGAATTTCAGCTGAAGGGCTGGAAAATAATAGCTGAGAATGTCCTGAGAGTGTGAATGAGAAAGCAAAGTTACATTTTCTTTGATGAAGGAATGATACATATCT
>NW_004567122.1:2802904-2839722 GCF_000260355.1 Condylura cristata
AAAATGAACAAAGAGGCTCTCCCTGGTTGCGCAGCTGGTTAGAGCACAAACTGTGAAACTTGCCACAGCTGTTTCAGCGCAAGTTTGATACCAGCCAGGGAGGTGACCCACAGGGTGCAGCAGACCTCTCCTGTCCCGCCTGCTGCTCCTCTCAGCAGTGTGCTTCATCAGTCTACCTTTTTGGCTCCCCACTCTTCCTCCTGAATCCTCTCACCACCCCTTTGCCTCTGGCCTGTACCCCAGTTCTGTATGCATAAATAAATAAATCTTTTTTTTGAAATGAACAAAGAATACAGACAGTAAACTAGACTGAAAAATCACTAGCACTGAAAAAAGGGTAAAAATTCTCTTGCTAAAAGCAATGTTGTTTTTTCCTGTCCCTTATAGTGAACGTAGGAATAGCTTGAGATCAAATCACAGCTCAAGAATGCCGATGATCTTGGTCAAATTTTTAGCTCTCTTTTATAGTTACCTAATGTGTACAATGGAGTTAATCTGCCAAATGACAGTTAAATGTGGTAATATAAGTAAAGTTCTTAATATAGTACCTGGTTGAAATGATAATACTTTGGGTACACTAGTCATATACAGTACTAAAAATGTTTAAAAAGAAAACCTAGCACATAGGTGATTAATGTTTGCAGCAGTTATGTTTGGCAATTTGTAAATATTAGCTAGTATAACTATTATAAAGTTACCTACAGGTGGTCGTGAGTATTTCTAGAAATAAACATTATATATATTTTTTTTATTAAAAAGTTTATTTTTACATCATTTTTCACATTTTTTTTTTCATCTCAATTGTAATCCCCACGGGTTTCCCATCACCAAATCACCCCTGTGCCACCACCATAGTCCCGTGCATTTCCCTCCCTTCCCCCCCGCCCCCGTTTTTGATCCCATTCCCCACTCCACCCCCACAGAATGTCTCTGGTCCATGGTTGTTCATTATTTTTGTTATTTTCTCGCCTGGTCCATTATACTCCTGCTATGAGTGAAACCATCCGGTATTTTTCTTTCTCTTTCTGGCTTATCTCACTAAGCATGATCTTTTCCAGCTCCATCCAAGTTGCTGCAAAGGACATGTGTTTCTCTTTTTTGGTTGTTGAGTAATATTCCATTGTATATATGTACCACATCTTTCTAATCCAGTCATCTACTTTTGGGCATTTGGGCTGCTTCCATGTTTTTCCAATTGTAAATAAAGCAGCAATAAACATGGGGGTACAAGTATCTTTTTCAATCAGTGTTTTTGTGTTTTTTGGGTAGATACCTAGGAGTGGGATTGCTGGGTCATAGGGAAGCTCCATGTTTAGCAGTTTGAGGAACCTCCAAACAGTTTTCCATAGTGGTTGTACTAGTTTGCATTCCCACCAGCAATGCAGGAGAGTTCCTTTTTCTCCACATCCTCGCCAACATTTGTTGTTGCTAGTTGTTTGAAGATGTGCCATTCTCACTGGGGTGAGGTGGTATCTCATTGTGGTTTTAATTTGCATCTCCCTTATTACGAGTGATGTTGAACATTTTTTCATATGCCTGTTGGCCATCTGCATTTCCTCTTTGGAGAAGTGTCTTTTTAGCTCTACTGCCCATTTTTTGATGGGGTTGTTTACTTCATTTTTGTTGAGTTTCATCAGTTCTCTGTATATTTTTGTGATCAGTCCTTTATCGCTACTTTTGTGTGAGAAAATGTTTTCCCAATTAGTGATCTTTCTGTTTGTTTTTAGTAATGTCTCTTTTGCTGTACAGAAGCTCTTTAACTTGATATAGTCCCATCTATTTATCTTTGCCTTCACTATTGTGGCGTTGGGTGCTCTGTCATTAAAGATGTCGCTAAAGTGTATGTCGTGAAGTGTTTGACCCATCTTTGCTTCTAGGTATTTTATGGTTTCCGTTCTTATGTCTAGGTCTTTAATCCACTTCGAGTTGATTTTTGTGACTGGAGTGAGGCAATGATCTAGTTTCATTTTTTTGCATGTAGCTACCCAGTTTTCCCAGCACCAATTGCTGAACAAATTTTCTTTGTTCCATTGTATCTTCTTTGCTCCTTTGTCAAAAATTAGGTGTCCATAAACTCGTGGGTTTATATCTGGGTTTTCTATTCGAATCCACTGGTCTGTATGTCTATTCTTATTCCAGTACCATGCAGTTTATAAACATTATATTTTTTAAACTACGATGAAATTAAACAGTTAAAGTAAAGAGGAGCAGGCCAGATAAAACCCACTGGAATAACATTATCTGGAAATATGATATTTTAATTAAAATACAATTAATCAATAAGCAGGTTAAATATATAGAGGAATAAATTCAAATATAATCAATAATCATCATAAGCATAAATGAACCAAATTACCAATTAAATGATTGACAGCAATTATATTTTAAAATCCAGGTTAAGACCCTGTAGAAGAGAAGGACATACAAAAGTTGAAAGTAAAAGTCGGTCCTTCCTTGGTGGTGCAACGGGTTCAAGCAAAGCAAAACTGGCGGAGTCTGCTCCAGTGCAAGTTCGATCCCCCGCCCTGGAGCTGACCCACATGGCGCAGTAGACCTCTCCTGTCTGTCCTGCTGCTTCCCTCAGCAGTGAGCTTCGTTGATCTGCCTGTTCTCTCCCCACTCTGTCTCTGGCAAGTCCTCTTACCACTCTGTACCTCTGGCCTGTACCCTGCCACTATATGCATAAATAAATAAATCTTAAAAAAGAAAGTAAAAGTAAGTGAAAAAAAAAAATACTTGGCAGAGACCAACCAGAACACAGCTTGCTGGCATATTAGCATTGATTCAGCTTTTGTCTCCAAAATACAAACAAACAAAACTCAAAACATTATTAAGAAAGACTAAATCTATCAAGAAGCCATGTATTATTTTTTCTTTTTTGCATCTGATAAGGGAGGCTTAAAGATAAAAAACAGTGAGTGAGAATTTTATTAAAAAAAAAACTGAACAAATCTACCATATAATGGAAAATTTCGTTATCCATTCACTCATTTCATACAGTAAATATTTCTGAGTGCATGCTAGGAGGTCTTATCATCAGTAATATAGCTGTGAATGAAACAAATTTTCTCAACCTTTTAAAGCTTATGTTTTAACTGAAGGAGAAAGAAAAATGTACAAATAAATGCAGAAAAAACCCTGTGAAAATACGTCATGAATTATGAGATTATAAAATGAACTCCTAGCAGGGAGAGATGAAGGAGGATAAAGTTCTTATCTTTTGAGGATGGTGAAGAGAGAGGGGATAAGGTGAAATGGAGAGCCTGAAAAATAGCACAAGGCCCTCCTTGCTGCAGGAAACTGGCCAAGCTGCCTCCTTGCAAGTTCCATCCCTGCCCCTGAGGTGACCCACAGGGCGCAGCAGACCCTTCCTCTTTTGCCTGCTGCTCCCTTCAGCAGTGTGTTTCAGTGCATCTGCCTGTTCCGCTCCCCACTCTGTCTCTGTGAATCCTCTCACTGCCCTGCACCTCTGGCCAGTACTCTAGTTCTGAGTGCATAAATAGATAAAACAATCTAAAAGAAAAAGGGAAGGTCAGTTTGCAGCCTGAAGATGACTGATGTGTCTGCTTGTTCAGTCATCTCCCAACCCAATATCCCCAAACAGGGCCGACAGAACTGGCACCAGCTAGCCAGGGGCTTCCTGGAATGGGTGATGCTTTCCTGAGGACCAGTGGTGTACAGACCCTGTATGCGCCCCATCAGGATGTCATCCAGAGTGGACAGTCACCAATAGATGGCGCCAGACTGTCATGGGGACCAGCAAGGGTGGCCAGGGAAGTGCAGTCCAGGACTGGGCAGAAGGCATAGTCATTCACTCGTCTGACACTGAAAGACAAGAAAAATAAATCAAAGACAAATGTTTGTAAAGAAGACACAGGAATCCATAAGTTCATAAAGCAAATGATAACCTATAATTTAAGAAAAACTGGAAAAGTAACTTACTGATAATACTAAGGTCTCAGCATACAATCAATATGAAAAGTCAGTTGAATTTTCGGAAACCTAACAAATACTCAGTAAATACTTTTTAATCACAGAAAACAATTTAAAAACATATTCCACTTAAATGACTCATAAATAAGATATCTAAATTTAAATCTAGCAAGAGATAAGGCCTTGTAGAAAACAAATACAAGGCATGATTAAAAGGCACTCAAAGGACCTCAGCAAATGGAGAAATATGCTGTGTTCATGGGAAGGAAGGCTCAACCTTTCGTAATTTGTGAATTCCCTCCCAGTTGACCTAAGAGCTAATGTAATGGCAATCAAAATACTAACAGGCTTACTGAAACAGGGCCGCTGACTCTGCTACATATGTAGGAGAACAAGACCATCAAGGCACTTCCCAGAAAAGAAAGGAACCAGGCACGAAACTAATAATGAAGCCACAATAATTAAGATAGTGCTTTTTTTTTTTTAGAAGGAGTAACTTTTTTTTTTTAAGGTTTTATTTATTTTTGCACACTGAACTGGGATGCAGGCCAGAGGTGCAGAGGCAGTGAGAGGATTTGCCAGAGACAGAGTAGAGGGCAGAACAGGCAGATTGACTGAAGTACACTGTTGAGGGGAGCAGTGGGCAGGTCAGGAGAAGTCTGCTGTACCGTGTGGGTCAGCTCCAGGGCTGGGGATTGAACTGGTAAACTGAAGCAACTGAGGGTCATCAGTGCTGTGCTTTAACCGCTTGCGCACCGAGGAGGGCTCAAGATAGTGCTCTTTTGACACAGGAAGAGCCAAATGATTAAAAGAACAAAAGGGAAAGCCCAGCAAGATGCAAGAACTTGTGGCACTTGATAACTGAGGGAGGAAGCAGAGCTGAGCAGGGAGAGAAAGCCTGCTGAAATTAAATAAATAGGTGAGTTTCTCCTGGTAAGTTGTGAGAAATAGGGAAGAAGTAGTTCCCCTTAGAGTCCAGTATCTCGTTCAAGGTGAGAGAGAGGTGGGGCATCAGTGTTTGGCAGCCTGCATGGTCATAGCTGACTCACACAGAACTGTCCCTGCCCAGAAAGTGTTTAGATTTTAAGAACAGGATAGTAGCAAGGTCTCCAGGTATCTCTCCACAGTTTATTAATTGGGGAGGGGGAGGGCTCTTTTTAAAAAAGATTTATTTAGGCCCTCCCTGGTGGCGCAGCAGGTTAGAGCACAGCACTAAGAAGCTTATGCCACTTCCTCATGAGTTCGATTCCCACCTGCCCCAGAGGAGATCCACATGGTGAGGCAGACCTCTCCTGACCCACCCACTGCTCCCCTCGGCAGTGTACTTCGTTGATCTGCTTGTCCTGCTCCCCACTCTGTCTCTAGTGAATCTTCTCACCTTCCACATCTCTGGCCTGTACCCCAGTTCTAGATGAATAAAAAAAAGATTTTATTTATGTATTCATATAGAACTGGCACACAGACTAGAGGTGCAGGGGTGGTAAAGGATTCACCAGAGACAGTGGAGAGCAGAACAGGCAGACTGATGAAGTATACCGCTGAGGGGAGCAGCGGGCAGGTCAGGAGCATCCTGTGGATTACCTCCTGGGCTGGGGACCGAACTTGTACTAAAGTGGCCATGGCCAGGTTGCAGTGCTGAGCCCTAACCCGTTATGCCACCAGGGAGGGCCCTTCTTTTTTTTTTTAAGTGCTTTTAAAGTGGATAAATCTGAAAGACAAGTTACCTTAATGGATTCATTAAGTGGATAGCCTCCCAAGTGGAGAAAACTGGTATTAGACACTCCCCCATCGTTGCATTGAAAAGCAACACAACTGCACATATATAACATTCCTGCCAAAATCCCATAATCAAAATCTAATTGGGAAGTAACTTGCCTTGAAGAAAATTGTGAAGAAAACCCACATTGAAGGATATTCTACATAGTTGGATATTCTACAAAGTAATTGTTCTGAACTGTTAAAAAATGTCAAGGTCGGGTCCTCCATGGTGGCACACGGGGTTAAAGCGCAGCACTAAGAAGCTAAAGCCACTTCAGCATGAGTTTGATCCCCACCCCAGAGGTGACCCACACAGTGCGGCAGACCTCTCCTGACCCGCCCACTGCTACCCTCAGCAGTGTGCTTCATCAATCTGCCTGTTCTCCCCACTCTGTCTCTGGTGAATATCTCACCAGTCCTGCACCTCTGAGGGTATCCTAGTTCTGTATGCATAAATAAATAAATCTTTAAAAAAAAAAAGGTCAAGGTCAAGAAACAAAGGTAGATCAAGGAGGTATTCCAGATTTAAGGAGACTGGCCAGCCAACTGAATATCTGTGATCCTGGATTAGATCCTGGGGAAGGGAAGGGGCAGGCAGAGGCGTGGAATAGGGTAGCCATAACAGATACTTTATTAGGGCAACTGGTGAAATTAGAAAATGAACTGTAGATAGCAGCATTTCAGCATTAACAGGTTCTGATTCTGACATCTGAATCACCTTGTTTTGAGAAGGCACACACCTGAGTACTAAGAGGAAGTAGACACAGGTAGACGCAACGGTCCTGATTATGTCTGGTCCCCATTAGAAGATGGGATCGTGGACCTGTGTGTCATTTACTCTTAGCAATAATATATGTATGTATGTGTGCTTGTGTGTATATATATAACTTTAGCAATTATATATATACACACACACATATGTATAGATAATATATTTTGTCCTTATGACATTATAATTTAAAAGATAATAAAAGGAAAATAGACAAAAGAGAATAAGGCATGAAGCAGGTGTGATCTGATGCTCCATGTATGATTGAGCCTTTATGTCTCTTTTCCTCTCTTAGGTTGTTTCCTTGTTTAAAAAAACAAGATCCATTGTGAAGTGCTTGGCAATAAGTGTGCATGAAGTAGTAGCTGCTATTTCTTTCTGTGAGGGAGCAGCAATAAGGGATGGCTTGATAAAAGTCATAGGGGCATAGAATAGTCTTTATGGTCAATGTTATGAAGGTTATTTACAGAGTAAAACTGAGCTAATGTTGGACATCATGGAAGATTTCTAGAGTCAGTGAATTTTGTGCATTTTTCCAACCTGCCATCCATAGTCTGGATATAAGACTGGGGGAAAAAAACTGATAATTATGTTGGGAAGTCTAAAAGATGTTTGGAGAACAAGTGAAGGTTGCTGAGAGTGAGACTGTTAAAGCTGGTTAAGGAATCATGCCTAATCAATAAGTGTTCTCTTTTCCAGATGTTTTGTTACTGGAAACAAACAAAAAAAACTGTTTTCTTTTTGTTTAGAAACAATTTCTGCAAATACCAGAGTATCGAATTTCTTCAGAAACAATTTCTGCAAACACTAGACTATCAAATATAGTATGGGAAAACAATGATCAACATTCAAAATTTACATACATATTAAATACATATCAAAATTTTTTCAGAAACAATTTATGCCAATAATATAATATGACAAGACAATGATCAACAGTCTCAATTTATATACATATCAAAAAGTGCTTTCTTTTTTACATGTTTTAGAAAAACAAGGTTAACAGTTGTGTTTATGTGCAAGGTTTATCTTTTTCCAAGTGACAATGCTTCCTTCCTAGTTTTACTTTAGTATGTATACCAAATTAGACAAATTGATCTGAATGCTTTTCCCAGGGGGAAAAAGAGAAATTTTGTGGAGTGTCACAGGAGCTCTACTGAGGTTCCACAAAACTTCCTTCAATGAACTAAATGACAAACTAGCAAATTTCAATTCAATTTGGAATTCTGGGAAGCTTTGTCACAAATATGAAGAAGAAAAAAAATAACAGCAAAGACAATCCCAATTGTGTGAAAGCTCTGGCTCAGTTCAGTAAGACAATTGTTGACATTCAAACCATAGCCATGTAGTTTTCCTATTTTCTTATTTTATAACTAGAGACTCTTTTTTTCTCCCAAAACCTTAGTTATGTCAAACTTCAATTTGCCTGACATTATGAACCTCAAATAAGAGAAAAATACACACATATATATATACATATATATATACAAACATACATACCAATATCTGTTTTGTCATTTTTTTAAAAAAAAATTAGTTACCATAAAGATTACAATTTCATTTGTTTGTTTACAATAGCAATAGGCGTCATCCAAACCAATTTAGAACACCTTGAGGCCAAGACAATTAAACATAAGTAGAAGGCATACAGACATTCAGCATATAGACACAGACGGTATTCTTAGTTATGCCATGTGGAATCATATTTAACTGCAGTTTTACTAATATAGGCCAAAAATGATTTTAAAAACAAACAAAAAGAAATAGGAGAAAAAAAATTACAAAAAAAATATCAAGAACAAGACTGAAGGCCTTATTTCCCTAAGGGGAAATGAGGAGACCAAATTTTCTCTGGACTTGACCTACATGCTAACAAGGTCGATAGTAGATCACTTGACAAATGAAAATAGGTGCTGATCTTGGTTTGTTTTCATTCATGACAGAGGGACTTAACCACATCAGTCAAAACAGGGTTTCAGTTTTAGACCTTCTCAATCATGATCTTTTCAGAATTCTTACAGGTTCACAAGTAGGCAGAGGTTTCTGTGAATCCTAAAAGTCATGTAGAGTCAACAATTTTAGATTTTGACTCTTTTTTGCCCACTCTTATAGAAATTAGAGTGCAAAGATGCATAATCAGGTAGCTTTAGCTTTAGCTCACAGTTTTAGTGTAGAAAGCATGGGACAGGTTCAACAAAGGGTTATACAGAGTTTCTCAAATTTAAGAGCTATTGGCATTTTAAATAGGATCATTTCTTGTCGTGAGGGAGTATCTTAAACTCTACCTGACAGATGCCAGCACCCAGCCTCCCTCTACTGGTTACAACCACAATAAAGCCTCAGAGGTTGTGAAATGTCCCTAGGTGGGAACTGATAGAATGCAACAGTGTGCGGCCACCGGAAAGAATGGGCTAGCTCTATAAATACTGATAGAAATTATTTCCAAAATAAAATAGTAAGTGGAAAGTAAAAGATAAAAAACTGTGTAGTTTGCAAATACCGTAGTGATTGCAAGAGCCTGCATGTTAGAAGTCAATGTACTTGGAATTGAACCCCAGCTCTTGCTGTGTGACCTCATAAAATTACGAAACTCCTCTATTCCTCTAGTTATTTATTTCTAAGAGATACTAGCACAGGGTTAAGTACATATCATAGAATTAGTGTGAGGACTAAGTATTTAACATTTATGCAAAATGCTTAGAAAATTGTCTGGTATAAATGTTGTCATTTGTGATCATCATCACCATCATTTGTGAAAACAGAGTATCCACAAACTGGAAAAATGAAGAAAAATGGTAACACCGTTTTCCTAGGGGCCATAATATGACTGAGAGTTGGGGAAAATATACTTTATATTGGATGTTCTTTGGAGACTTGCATTTTTCTACTATGATCTATTAAACTATTTTTTATAATTTAGTTTTAAAAGACTTTTTAAGCATATGTTATACTCCTAGCTTACATTTTTTAATAACATAAATTGTAAGTTCAGAGTAGCTGTTTTTCTTCTGCTGCTGCTACAAAATAGTCAAAATCTGTTTATAACGTCATAATTGTGCCTATTTTTTTTTTTATTCCTGAGAGTAGAAAACAGAGAGCTTCATTCATTTCCATTCACTTTAGGAAAATAACAATTTTATCTGACCTTATTGGCTAAGCATCTTATTTTATAGTTAATTTGATGTTCACAGGATAGAAGAACAAAGTGACAGATAGGTCAAAATAATGTGTAATTTTCCAGTGTGACTTTATGTTGACATTTGCTGTCAGCATGTTTTATCATCACAAATGTCTGCTAAAATCCCTCTAAGAGTGGTGAGCCAGTGGAATTAAATTCAACAAGTAATTGGCTGCAATCTGTTAGAGCATGTAGTTCTCACAGCGACACAAATGCATTTATTTGAAAATGTTTACAACTAAAAGCCCACTCCAGCGAAATATGAGCATTAATGAATTATTAAAAGGGAAAGAAGGGAAAATGTGGGTTTCCAGTCCAGCATGTAAGGAACTTAGAACTCACCACTCTGTCTGCACAAGGAAGAAGCTGAGAAAACTAAACAATCAGCAATTCCTTTAGATTCTTCAAAGAAGTAAAGTCACAGAGCTAACTGCTATGCTAAAAACTAGAAAGAGGGACAAGCAGATATTGAAAATCACAACTTACCAGAATAAAATTCTCCATGGGAACCAGGGCTGGAATGACATAATTATCTATGTAAAGAAATATGAAAGAATCATATTTAATGACTAATTAAATATGAAAAAAGAAACCATTCTGGAATGAATAAGTGATTACAGCAAGCTTGCAGGATATGAACTTAATATACAAAATTGCTCCTCTGTATACCAATAATGAACAAGTGGAGTTTGAAATTAAAAACACATTACAACTTTCATTTGTACTCCCCAAGATAAAATTCATAGAAGTCTAACAAAATATGTATGAGATCTATATGAGAAAAACTATAAAATCTCATGAAAGACAGTGAAGAGCTAAACAAATGCAAGGACAATCCACTTATTGAGGAATAAATGGAAGACATTGTCAAAGCATCACTTCTTCCCAACTTCATCTACAGATTCAGTGCAGTCCTGATCCAGCAAGTTATGTTATGGATATCAACAAGTTGATGTAAACATTTATGTGGAGAGACAGAACATCCAGGATAATAAACTCAATATGGAAGAACAAAGTCAAAGGCAATAATAATCACAACAGCATTGTGTGGGTGAAAGAAGAGGCAAGTGAGTCAGTAGAATAGAGACCAGAAATAGATCTACATAAATAAAATCAACTGACCTTTGATCATAGAACAAACTGGAACAATTGGTTTTCCATTCATGCAAAAGAATGGATGTAGATAAAGACCTTATACCCTTTCTTAAAATATATTAAAATGGATCATAGACCTAAATGTAAAATGTAAAACTAAAACTTCTATGAGATCACAGGGAGGAAGCCTAACTGACTTTAGGTATAGAGATGACTTCTTAGATATTGCACAATCCATGAAAGAAATAATTGATCATTTGGATTTTACTAAAATTAAAAATATGTACTCTATTAAAGGTAATGTCAAGAAAATGAGGAGGTAAGACACAGGCTGGAAAAAAAATATTTGCAAAAATCACATCTAATGAAGACTTGTTATCGAAAATATACAAAAGACCCCTCTCTTTTTCCCTCTAGAATTATTTGGCACATTTACATGTAGAAAATATTAGGAACCACTGGGTACTCTTTCTTTCTCTCTGTAATGGAAGCATCTGAACTATTAACATTTGGATAAGGATACAGTTGTAGATAGCACAGCAATTTCCAAACTGAGAGATTCCCTTCTTTGCCTCGTTTGCCCCAGAAATTGCTAGTTGTGCAATATTAACCCCCTTCTCCTCAGGGAACACTCTACTGATGCCTCGACATGACATTCATCTTCACTATACATAGACCCTTTGCCAACCTTGCTTGAAAATCCATTCATGTGTAAGCTTTATTTGATCAATCCAATTGGCAGCCCAAACTCCTTCTAGTCCTGCAGTCAAATTTTGGAGCATGACCCAAACCTTAGTAAAACAACCCATGCATAATAACCTAATAATCAAGATGAAAAGCTTACTCTAAGTTAGGTCAAAATTACATTTATATATAACATGTAAATGTATGCAAAATATGTGTATATATATATATATATATATATACACACATATGTATATATATAATATATGTTGCCATGTCTTCCAACTCAGAAAATGAAATTGTCATTAAGGAGGGTGAATTAGATCTGTCTTGCTCATGTCCCCTCAACTAACAAGATATTAAGCTCACAGCAGGAACTCAGTATATGTTTCATGGAATGAGGAACCCCAGGGAAGGAAAGAGAAGTGAAGAAGGGGTGGGAGAGGAGGAATAAAGAAGAGAAAAGAGATGAGTAAAACTGAAACTTTAGAGTCAGAAGTACAAAGGCAGGAATATCGCATGGTTTCATTTTGGGGAGTAGGGCTCTCCTATTCAGCTCACAGGTAATGGGATTGTACTTGGGCTAAAATTGCTTAATACTTTTTATATCAATCACACAGTTTGAATACATTACAAACATGCTTTCTAGTTAACTTTCAAAATTTTTAAAGTGTTTAGTTCATACACAGACATTAAGCATCTGGGAAAACCTCAAATGAAGCATAAATTCATATATGCATGCCAATTCAAAATTTAGCATTTAGACTTGTCCGTGGGTAGGTATTGACCAAACAATTAGTTGGTTTAATTTATTAACTTAATAATTGTGTAATCTTAACAGGAAATAAGATGGTTATTACTCTATTTTAAATATAAACATACCTCTTTGGAACTGACTACTTACCAGATAGTGCAATTATAGTATACATACATGGTCATAAACAAGAACAGAATTAATGTAGTAAAATGTAAAAGTAAATCCAGAGTCAGTAATTGTCCTGCTAATTTAATTAAATCCAATGAGCCAGAATTTGGAAAGTCTAAATGATCTGCTTTCCCTTAGAAAAAGTCCCAATTTTCTTCTTCACTTTGTACCTGGTAAACTTAGTACAAAGGTAGTTGTTTATAATTTAAAGTGACCTATTTTACATGTTCTTTCAACAATACTAATTCCTTTAGAGAACTACTACGCAGAAGCTGTGCTCAACTCATAGATCTTTTTTCATTGAAGAAACACTTTCTTGTTTTTTTCTTTTATGGGATGGTTCCTTTTTAAAACCATTCCAGTTATCCACGTACTTATCTTTCACATAGGATCATAATTTGTGTGGTTGTTTCATGGACTCTGGAAAGGATGCAGTATTTGACTACAAGAGAACACCAAAGGACCTTTAATTCTGGAATTTCTTACCCTATGGTCATAAAAACAGGTTAGGATTATGGAAGGAAAAAGATTACAAGGCAGTGTCTATAATCTTAGGCAAAACTATACCCTAAACTAGCTATAAAAATAAGTCTTTAAAAGCATCACACTCAGAACTATGATTTTAAACCCCTTAATTTAACAATGCCTTTGAAGGCAAAAACTTCTTGAACTTTAAATAGCTTTTAACTTTTAGCTCTACTCTCTCATTGAGTTTTCCAAGTCCCAGAGTCACAATTTGTGACTTACAAATAGTATTTGTAAGAGCAGCCCCACTAAATATGCCTGACTGGGTCCTTGCTAGTAAGCGTGGGCACTTGGTCTAGAAGTAAACTCCATATTAGAGGCCAGAAAGCAAGGCATGATGAACCCAGTGGGCAGAGCAAAGGCTGAGGACCAGAGATCTGCTCCCGCAAGATCTTTACCTTTCTCATGTTGAATTTGTAAACATACTAAATAATGTGGAAAGAAGATTGCAAAGGAACTACTTCTTTCTTTTTTTAAGAATGATGTGACATATACTTACTCAGAATCTCATAAGAAGGATAGGTTAATTAATGTTATTGTATTGATTGCAAAAGGAGAAAGTACAAGCTGGTAAACTTTAAAATACATTTCAAAACAAACAAACAAACAAACAAACAGATACTACCTGTGTGAGAGACTCTTAGGCCCAGCACACTAAGAATCATCTGGAAAACTTAAGTAAAATATAATTCCTGGGCCCTCTCCCCTGAGATTCTGATTTAACTGTACCGCTGCAGGGTTTGAGCTTGGTGATTTTAAAGTTACCAAGATGCTTTAATGGACAGTCAGGATTGATAACAGAATGGGGAGAAGAACAGAGAGAGATGAAGTACACTTCTGAGGGGAGCAGCGGACGACACAGGAGAGGTCTGCTGCACCATGTGGGTCACCTCCCTGACAAGGTCTCAAACTTGTGCTGAGGCTAGCTGTGCAGTGCTGTGCTTTAACCTGTTGTGCTACCAGGGAGTGCTTGTTTGGGCAGATTTTTTTTTTTTTTTAAGATTTATTTATTTGTACATACAGAACTGGGATACAGGCCAGAGACTCAGGGGCAGTGAGAGACTTCACCAGAGATAGAGTGGGGAGCAGAACAGGCAGATCAACGAAGTACACTGCTGAGGGGAACAGTGGGCGGGTCAGGAGAGGTCTGCCACGCCATGTGGTCTCCTCCGGGGCAGGCGGGAATCGAACTCATGGGGAAGTGGCTTTAGCTTCTCAATGCAGTGCTTTAACCCGCTGCGCCACCAGGGAGGGCCTGTTTGGGCAGATTTTTAATCGAAGGAACTGGTTGCTGTAGCAAAAACCTTTGCCAAGGCTCAGCACAGTACCAGGGACTTGTTATACTCTGAGGATACAAAAATACTTGAAATTAAAGACTTCATAACTTGTAGTTTCATAAAAAAAAAAAGTAATAAAAAAAAAAAAACTTCCCATATGTTTCCTGAAACTTACTGATTTGGGAAATACACTGTAATTTCAAAAATGATCATAAGTGGTAATAACAATGAAAATATTTACTCATTGGAACTGAGGTTTCATGGCTTGGGGATTTAGGTCAACACTGGAATCATGAGATCAAAGTGGACAGCTAAAAACCTCTTTTTCAGAGTTATACACAATCAGTGTTAATGAAAAGCATCAGAGGAACAATGTCCACCCTTAGCCTGAAAAAAGCCAAGAGAAATTTCAGAGCCATAGAAGATGGCAGTCACAAACTCTGAAAAACAAAATGCAGACAAAACACCTCAGATTCGTGCTGCATGAGCGTCAGGGAGGGGCCAGCAGCCAAGAGAGAAGTTGAGGTGTGAGATGATTTTGAACAATTAGAAATAAGAAAGTTGAAAAACTCCCCAACTTACTCAGACAGAAATTAAATGTGATTTTATTCTTCTTGATTTGTTAAAATAAAAATGCACTCCAGAATTAAGGGGCATTTTCAGTAGATGAATTAAAAACCTTAAAATTTGAATTCCCAGTTGAATGGATTTGCTCCACCAAGGGGATCTTTCACAAAACCGAGAGCTGGATCTTGAAAAAGCATAGACAGTATCTTGGATTCTATTTAAAGACCCAAATTATAAATATTTGCAAATTGCTAGCATTACAGACAGCAGTAATGTAGATTGGTCTAATTAGAACTAACAATTAAGTTTCACAAGGTAAATCCAGAGAGAGGCTATTACCTAGTAAATAATGTTGGTAAAATATATAAAGGTAATACATATAAAATGAATCTCTATTTAATAGTCCGTATGTAAAATGTGTTTCTTTTTGAGGACCCTGTAGCATTTAATTTTAGTTCCCTATACTTGATTTCTTTACAAGGCGATTTTAATTACGAATTACCTGAAGGAAGAATTCTTGATCTCTTTAGAATAGTCCACTGTTCCCATAGATGTGACTTTACTGCCATCACCCCTACTAGTCATTTGCTGTTCATAGTGATGAGACAATTTTTGGGCACTGTTACATACCAGGTCTTTAATGTGCACTAAGCACTTTTAAAATATATTATCTCATTTAATCCTCACAATGAACCTATTTATTGCTATTTTAAGAATGAGAAAACTGAGGCTAAGTAAGATTTAAAAATTTGTCTGAGGTCCTAGAATTGGGAAGAGACAGACGCAAAGCCAAAATTCTTTATTTCTTTTACTCCAAGGTCAGTAATACATATTCACTGTAACAGACGTCTGAAATGTAGAAAAGCCAAAAAAGAACGAAAAGGCTGAACTCTGAACTGTTGAAGAATTTTCTTTTTTTTTTTTTTAAAGATTTATTCATGTATACATACATAACTGGGATGCAGAACAGAGGTATGGTGGGGGGGTGGTGAGAGGGTTTACCAGAGACAGAGTGGGGAGCAGAACAAGTAGATCTACTGAAAAACACTGCTGAGGGGAGCAGCAGGGATACAGGAGAGGTCTGCTGCACCATGTGGGTCAGCTCCCTAGCTGGGGGTCAGAGCATGAGCTACAGTGGCTGCAAATAGCTAAGACTTAACCCTTTGTGCCACCAGGGAGGCCCTGAAGAATTTTCGTTGCATTTTCCTCCAGTCTTTTCGCCCTGCCTTTTGCACAGGCACTGGTAGTCTTAAGCACCAACGTCTGGTCCCCCTTTGCCTCCACCTCTGTGATTGAAGTCTGCCTAGTGGAAGCTTCCCCATCATTCATGCCCCCTACACCTTCCTGCACAAGGACGGCCACGCCGTGCGCAGGGCAACCCCCCAGCCTTGTACTCCCCCCTGTTCAGAACTGGCCTCCCCAAAATGTGCCATTTAGGTGTGTGGATTATTTTGAGGTGAATTAAGGCCATACAGGTTCATGGTCAACATTCACCATTACCTTAATTACATAACGAATTTAAATAGGAGCTCTTACCCAGAAATTAATCTAAAAATAGCCTTTTTATCAAAGAAAGCTGTGTTTATGGCAGGGCAAACATTTAACTAAGGGGCATGTGGTCTTCATCATAGGAGCCCCCTCCTCATTATGTGAATCTTCTCCTCTCTTCTGGAAGCTCCATGTCCCTACCTGGAAGTTCAGGATATTTAACTTCATTTTGCCTCATTGTCTTTGGAATCCACATCTGTATGGTTCCCCACATGCATGTAGGTAAATTTGTTTTTTCCCACTAATCTTTGTGATGTTAATTTGATTATTTGACCAGCCCAAGAACCCAGGCAGGTGGTAAGGCAGGGGAATATCCTCTCTCTCCTGCCACTCTTCCTTATCAGAAAAATGGCAAAAAAATGAAGAAAAACCCAAATGACCAGACAGACTGAGGCCCTCTTCAGAACACACACACGTCACATAATGAATCATTGGCGATGGTGTCTTAGCTCTTAAAGAGTGGAGATCAAAGTTGTCCCACCCCAGGTCTCTGGGGAATGGGTAGAGAGCAAAACAGAATCTTTAAAGTTCAACAACAGTCTAACCAAGTATGCCTTGTTCACTAACAAAGCACGTACAGCTTGGAAATGTCTCACTAGTAACTTTATTTTTGAGTCACTGTTGTTGAAAACACATTTCAGAAAGCATAGGCCCCTCTAAGTTCTTTGAAGAGCATTTTGCAAATAGCTCTAAGAATGTAACATACACTAACTCTTTAATCAGCAGTTTCATTCCCAGAGATTTATTCTGCAGACCTAGTCAAACAAGTACACAAAAATGCATGTACGAGGATATTGGTAGAGCAATTTTTATAAATGAAAAGATTTAGGCTCCACTTACCTGTCCATCAGCTGTAGGTGCGGGGCACAGAAGAGGCGGTCGCCACCAAGAACTTCGTTCAGTGCTGTCCGGCCTGCCCTGCAGTAGCGGTTTCAGTCCAAAGCTCTGGCATGGGTCCATTGCTGCCTCGGACGTATCACTGAGGGATCATAAAATTAGTTTGGTTTGTGCTGGCACAGCAGGAACAGCTAAGTGGAGGGCCAGCTGAGCTCTGTCATCATTGTTTCGTTGAAGTGTTCCAAAAGCACCATAAAATTAATCTACCTTTCATTTCTTTTTTCCACTGGAACTCTTATAGATGTGATTCTCTTTCCCCAGTGTTGCAAAATACTGTGTTACAATATTCTGTGTTCACCTTACAATTTCTCTTGCAATTACTGTGGTGGCTGGGCATTCAAATCAGATTTTCAGACCCTAGAGCTACTTCGGGGGCCTTCCAGAATTTCCAGAGTGTCTAGGAATTATAGAAACGTGGAGAAAAGAGTCACTTTCCCCAAGGGAAGATCCATGGCAGGGATTATAACGTGCTCTATCATGAAGGTCAGACATTTCAGAATGTGAGCAAAATAACTCTTTTTCAAAGTAATTGAGCATTAACTATTCCAGATCTTTGAATGGGGATTCCAGACAGACCTGTGTGTGTCCTAGACATTGTTACCTTCTTTCACAAATGGGACAACACTCTGTGAAGACAAGAAGGATCAGCTCAGAAATCAATGTCTGGACTGTATATTTACTTTAAATAAATATCATTTCATTACTTTCCTATAGTGACTGGCATGTATCTACCATAAGAATCATGCTAAAAATCATAACAAAATATCCAATTTTACATTATGGCATGAACTATACTCAAATTGAACTCCTAGGATTTGAAAACAATTGATTTAAAAGTCTCTCAAATCTTACACCCATTGTAATTTCCATATCACACCATTTTGATAGGGAAAAGGAAATTCCACTATAACCAAATCCATTGGCTTTTATCACAAATTCTGAATGAGGGAAAGTGTGACACTTAAGGTTGGAAGAGATCTTCAGGGTTGATCTGGTTGGTGCAGCCCATGCTCTGTATCACCCCTGCTACTCTGTGAGTGTACATCTGCTGAGGACAGGCTGTATGCCAAGCTCAGAGTAGCTGGTTTCTAGACTGTTCTGAATATAGCTTCAAAAGGAGTCACTCCCCACCTCCCAGAGCAGCCCACTCCTCCTTGACTAGCAGCTCACTAGTCTCACCCAAGCTGACAGCAACATGTCTTGTGAACTGTTCTCACCACACTGCCACTGGCCTCCCTACTGTGAAACACACACCCTGCTTTTAATTTCCTATTGCTTGAACTACTTGGAGCATTGAGCATAAGTGGTCACACCAGTTTTGGAACTTCTAGTCTAATTTCCTTCCAAATTAGATCAGAGCCCCTAGTTAAAAGTTGCTACTGAGCCCTCCCTGGTAGTGCTACAGGTTAAAGCACAGCAGTGCAAAACTAGCTGTGGGTTCAGCATGTGGCAGGGAGCTGACCCACATGGCACAGCAGACCTCCCCTGTCTTGCCCAATGCTCCCCTCATTAGTGTACTTTGTCAGTCCACCTGTTCTGCTCCCCACTCTGTCTCTGGTCAATCCTCTCACAACCACATACCTCTGGACTGTACCCCCAGTTCTGTATACATAAGTAAATAAATATTTACAATTAAAAAAAAGTTGCTATAATCATCACTGTTTTACCTACAGTTCACTTATGAGTATTTTGTCAATCAGTGCTTGGGAGTGTGGGCCACAGGGCCAGGCTAGCTGCCTGGGTTCCGGCCCAGGTCCAACATGCGCTAGCTGTCAACCTAGGGTAGCACTTCATTTCCTGCTCTCCAATGAGAGGGTTAATAATTGGTTCCTGCCTCATAGCTTGCCGTTTGAGTACTAAATGAGTTAAATATATATATTATATGAGTATGCATGTTATATATAAATATACATATATAATGTATAAGTATTTTACATTCCATATAAACATATAGTATATATAAGTATATAAATATTATAAGTATTTATATTTTATACTTTATATAACTATATAATTTTATAAACTATAATATTTATAATGTTATAAAACAAGGTAACTGGCACATTGTAAACACTATGTGTTTGTCAGTTAAATAGGTTGATTAAAAACTGTGGACTCCACAAGATGATAATTCCCATGAGGAGAAGATGAGACCATGTCTTCTCTGCTGGCCACTCTATGTCCACTGCCCTGTTCATCAAAGTGTTTATTGAATGAATGAAGGAACAGGTGTACAGGTGAAAGAGGAGTCAAATGATGTGAGATTGTCCTTTCACCTTATAGAGCAGGAGGGTACCCTCCCAAGGGTCTTCCCACATCTGGCCCAAATTCTAGAAAAGTCCCCTGGGTGCTCACTTCCTCCTTGACAGCACTCAGCTAAGGCCCCTCATCATCTTCTCCTGACATTCTTCTTTCTGGTGACAGAAGCTGAGCTTTGCCTAATGCTTTGGCCCCTGGGGTCTTGGCAATCTGAAGCGACCTCACGCTCCATTGTAGTGAGCAGGCTTCCCTCTGAGCCTTCCACTAAGGCGGATGACAGTGGGGTGTGTTCAAGCTGACGCTGGTGCCCTGGTCTTCCTGCTCACGGCACGCGATGCCATTTAGCATCTAGAAATCCACAGTTCTTGGGTGAAGGTGAAGGGATTAGACAACCCAGTACTCTGAGTACTTCCCACTGTCTATGGCTGTGAGTTGGGGTCTGTCCTTTTCGCCCGCGGAAGGCGCGGCACCTGTGTGAGGTGTGCCGAAGGGCATTTGATAAAGCCATTTTGCATCAGCAGCTTGCCTGCTTTGCGTTGTTGTTGCTGTGCTCCTGGCATCTTTTAAAGGGAGCACTTTATTCCATTTAGATCCTGCAAACTCTGGTCCTTGCCAGAAATTATGTGGGCAAGGAAAGATCTCAGGGCTGTAAAATCAGCAGTGTTAGAAAATGATGGCAAAGAGCTCCCATAGTCTCCTGGCTAAGAAACAAAAAGGTCTGAAAGGAAATGGCAACTGCAAGTAGACTCTGGCAAAGTCTGTCTCGTCACGTGGGCCTCAGCCATTCGGCTGTGAACGTGTCCCCGTCAACACCTAGGAGGAACAAAGGAACGTTCCAGCACAACACATTTGTAAACATCAAAATGGGTGTGTCTCTGTGTTCATCTCTGTGGGGCAGAACTGTGAGGACAGCTTAGGAGGAGCCAGGCCTCCCAGCACTTCGAAGCCAACGATTTGGTCCAGCAGAACCACAGAATGACCTCCGGTCAAAAGTCACAAAAAGGGTTCTTTAAATTAATCATTGCTCACCAACACAAGCTCCCTGCTGGGTGGTTACCTTGAAATGACGTGTGTGTGTGTTTTAATCTTCAAAACGTTCAAACGCTTACACACACACACACACACACACACACGCACACACGCACCACATTTCCAAGTTAGCATCTGAGAATGTTTTTTAATGTTACTTTTGCTATTGTTGTTAAAGATTTAGCTGGTGCTGCTGTTTGCTGTTTACCTGGCACCACAATTTTAAATTTTGTACCAAAGGGACTCAACACTTCAGCGTACTAAAAATAATGAGATCTTTTTTTCTCTGACTTAACAGTCCCACAGGGCAAAAAAGGGGGCTGCTCTGCCCCATATCCTGATTAAGGGACCCACGTTCTCGCCACCTTTCTAACTTACTTCCCTGGCTTTCAGCTCCTCATGCGTCCCTGGCACACATCGGCTCTTTCCCACCCAGTTATGGGGACTAGCTCTCACTGTCAGCCCTGACTCTCATGCTTAACTTACAGACTTACAGACTCAGGCCTTGAGCTGTTTTTTCTTTGCTTTCGTCTTCTTCTTCTTTTTTTTTTTTTTGTATTTGTACGTCACTATCCCTAGATAATCTCATCCAGTCTGGCGGTGTTAAATAACATCCATATTGATGAATTACAGATAAGACTCTCTGCATCCCGCTTCTGCCCTGCAGATCTGAACTTTCACTGGCCATGTAACACCTCAGTGGATTCAAATAGCCATTACCTAATTTTCCAAGATCCTCAAGGCAGAAATCTTGGTGTCACCCTTGACTTTTTTTTAAATCTCCCTCACACCCCATACCTAGCCCTCAGCAAACACTCTTGGCTTGCTGCCTTGTCTAATTGGCCTCATTTAATTTTCTATAATGGCCTGATATCTAGTCAGCATTTCAGATCTCCCTGCCCTGCTTTATTTTTCTCCATAGCATCAGCTTGGGGGAAGGAGGGATGTGCTCTTTTATCCAGTGATACAGCCCCAGTTTTTAGAATGTGGTCTTCTGGGAGTGAACTCGCAGTCAGTCTTACTTGCCAGAGAGATTCTGTCATCGAGGCTGTTTTCCTGTGCTTGTATGCCAGAGTGGGTCCCAGAACACAATAAGTGTTTTAGTGTCTGCCTGGGAATGGCACCCACCACTTCCTCTGACGCCATTATTGGGCCTTCTACTCAGGCCACACCTTACTGCTCAGGGGTTGGAAATGGCACTCCTTGCTGGTAGGTCATGAGCCCTCCTATAGCTCTATGATCTAGCAGGGCGAACAGACACGGGGAGAAGCAGGGGTCTCCACCTTACCTGTAACTTGCATAATTTATTTTATCTAGAGTGACAGTGAACCACAGCACTCTGGGGTCCCACAAGTAAATCACAGGCTGCATGTGGACAGCTCAACTGTGCACAGACCTGAGGGTATTTTATAAACTATTGATCCCACTGGTTCCATAAAGCAAGGCTCTGCCATCCCACGTAATCCCAAATGCCTTAGACAGAAACTGGCCAGAGCATGTCACCTGTTATCTTCAGATTTTAATTGTTTTATTGCTTAGCACATCCTGCAAACGTTTTACAGAATATATTGAGAACTAGGGGGAAAAGGAAGTGTGAGTGACGACGTCTGAAATGAATCATGAAAGAAACTTGTCACTTTGTTTACTTTTCTTATCTCCTCAGTTACTGCAACTCTTGAAATAACAGAACTGTGGACCACGTTTCCTCCTTCTAGGAGGTTCTAGCAATCTATGGCATGATCACCGCAGAATGAGGCAGTCTACATGTTCAGTGTGTGGAGAGACAATGATCCGAGCACAGCTTTTTGCCAGAAACATGATTCCAGGTACTGACATTAATCTGTAGACTAGAAATGACATATTAGCGCTTTACCTAAAGGTAAAAAATGTTAAGTCCTCATAGGTCTTGTCACTTACTTAACTGAAGCTAATCCCCACAGTTAGCAGATTGCATTTATGTTCTCATGCGTCAGGATATAAACACAACAACAAAAATGGATTTGTTCATGAGGACTAGCCTTCAGCAGATGAAATGTATAAGGTACCTGAAAATAACCATGCTTCAGATCAAGAGGGTTTATTACCATTTCTTTGCCAACATCTGTGATATTTTAGGCAGCCAGCCTGCATCTCTGCCAGGAAAGCCAAAGAAACAATTTCAAGTGACCTTCCTTCCAGTGTCTCTGCGTCTGCCCCGGATGTGCAGGCAAAGGGGGGAACACCGTGGGGTGATGGGTCCGCTCAGGGTGCATGTGGGTGAACATTTCAATAGCTGTGACTCCAGAATCACCCAGCATCTGACCCCTCTTAATAACTAACAGAATTTGGGGTTTTATCTAACTTAGATTTTATTCACATATGTGAAAGATTAACACATCAGCTATGCAGTTAATGTCTAATTACTTGGGTAGAAGTGTCTCTATCATAACTAGATTCAGAAATTCTCAGGTATTGATGAAGTCCTATGCCTCAAGGCTTTCAGCGTGTACTTGTTTTCTGTTTTGTTTTATTTTATTTTTATGAAACTTTGTAATTCTTCACATCAGTGTTCATTTGTGTGCTGTTTGTTTGCTTCCCCCCTCAGTTGTGATCTCCCCCACCAGAGCCCCTGGGGGCCTCCGCTTTGGCCCTCGTCCCTCCCTCCTCCCTGCAGTGTGCCTCGGGTCAGCGTGGGTTGTGTTCTGTTTTATTTTAGTACTTTACTTGTGATTATTTTCTTTTTTTCCAGTTTTGTTGAAAAAATGTACTTGTTTCTATTAATTTATGTTTAACTAAGTGGCGGTGAGGTAACATTTGTTTCCGACACTCTGTATGACTTAGAGGGCTAGGGGCTAGGTTCGCCCCTCTCCCAATGTGTCCTCACACCACCCTGCTGCACAAGGACAGGGAACCTTCCACCACAGTCCGTTGGGTTCTCTCCACCTTTGCGTCCTACCTGTGCCCTCTAGTAGCTTTATTCCAGTCAGAGATTTAGGGTTTGGGTGTGGCTCAGTTTTGTTTCGTTATACTTCACATATGAGTGAAATCATCCAATATTTGTCTTTTTCCTGATGTAACTTGTTTAGCATAATCCTCTACTTGTTTTTATTTTTAAGAACTTCACAACTTGGTGTTGGGAGACTATAAGGATCATTGATATAAAATGAGATTCTCTAGAAAACACTAGAGAAATTACATAGTGTTTTCCACTGTGATACAAATGTGCTGGCTATAACACCAACACAAATTTTAAAATCAGAAGCAATCTCTCTACAGTTCTGTGTGAAATCCTGGCCAGTATGATCAACCCCTTTCTTCTCTATTGACACTTTTTGATGCACTAATCCTTGAAACAACCCTTTGCGGGATCATTCCTTAAAATGTTTGTATATCATCACCTCAAAGAGCCTTAAGTTTCTTAATGTTGAACAATTGAAAAGGGGACAAAGCATCTGTAGCCATTTGAGTTCTGAGAGATAATTGGAATTTTACCTTCATGCCTTTTCGCCTCTGCGGAGCACTCACTTTCCTCGTTCTCCTGAAGAACCAGGCGGACTTTTCTGGCGGGACACCGTGGGAGTCAGAGTCAGCCCTGGCAGTTATCGCGTATTTATGGCATGCTGAGTCTATGCTTCAGCGTTTTACCTCGACCTACTGGCTCTACCCAGTCTCCCAGATCCAAAACTAGCTAAGTGCTCAGATGGCCTGGCTGTGCTCTCTAGGAAACCACCCTCACAGTCGTGGCGCGAACATCACTGTTCCAAATTCACATCTGGGGGCCCAGCCCCCATTTGCCAATGGCTTTAGAATCTTTTTTCTCGTTGGTCATGACTTCCAGTTGTCAAGAAGGCAATCGCTTTCCTGTTTTTCTTAAGATGAGGCAAACAAGACAGAGAAAGTTATTTTTCTGTGAACTAAGGTCCATAATGGGGCAAGGATTATTTCAGTCTTACTGACCCAGGCCTGGAGGCTCTTGGTCATCGATTGGCTCATCATGTGCAGTGTTCATAGGTCTGGTGTGTTCCAAGCATATTTTGTCTCCTCAATCTCTTGAAACAATTAGTCCATTGCCTCTTCAGTTCTATCCGATTCACTCTGAGGTGTACTGTGGTCTTTAATATTTACTTTGTGTAGCCAAGATATATTACTTTTTGATCTAATACATCTGTAAACAACAGGTCATATAATCCATCTGTAGTCTATGAATAATGCTTTAAGGCAACAACTTCCTTTTCTTTTTCTTTTTTTTTTTTTGTTAAAGAAAGAGCTATCTGTTGGCTTAACCTGAAGTGGAAACATAACCTGAAACAACAGCACTTTCCTGTAGCAATCCATAAGGCTTTCCCTGGTTCTTTCGAGTTACACGTTTCTACACATAACTATATGTATGTTTGACACTCACCAAATTCAAAAGAACAAGAAAAATCACATCCTGGGTAAAATGCAGAACATGTTGAATTACATACTTATTTCTTAGGTATGTGTTCCTTGGAGTTACTGTTAAGGTCTCAAAACCTAAACCCACCACCAACACTCTTGGCAACATCAGAGACTTTGCAGCTTGGTACACTTTCACTTACTCTTTCCAAAGAGACAACAAGAACAAGTTTTCAAGCTATAGAGGCCTGCTTTTCTGCACTGAGGGACAGGAGAGAGTGGCCAGCAAGACAAGGCTCCTCTCAGGCAGGACGCTGAGCGAACCACTGCCGCAGGCCCTCGCTGTGGGGCCCTCTCTGCTCCCTGCCTCTACCTCTGGCCTTAGCAGCTGGGAAGCCAACCAGCATGAACACCATCCCGCAGATAGCACAGCGGCCCTTTCTCACAGCCTTGAACGAGCACCGTCCCAGCATGCACAGCGGGCACATGGGGTGCCACATGTGACCCCGCCTCGCTGGCACACCAAGGTCACACTCCACTCCCTGTTGAGAAGCATTGTTCCCCAGATCAGCTGGGGTGCACCCCACTTTGATCTCTCCACTGAGGCCACCCACAAACATACCCCACCCACTGGGTAAAATCTCAAACACTCACAAAGGCCTAAAACCCAGAATGGCAGGACCTGGGTAACCTGTGGCCATAGCCCGGACCCAGTATGACCACCCCTGCCTTTCTTCAGTTCCTCAAGAGCAGCTCTCCCCCCGCCAGAGCTGAGTAGTTCTTTTGGCGCAAGATACTTCTCATTTCCCACTAGCCACCTCCACACATCACACACATTCACACACACTGCTGACTTCATTCTCAGCTTAACATCATTCATCCAAAATATGGCCCTCCCTAGCCCCTAAACTAGGTTAGCGTATGCTGTAACGGTGCCTCAGCACACCCTGGACTTCTCTTTCATAGCATATAAAACTGTTTGAAAATATACATTTTTTTTGCGAATAAGTCTGAAAGATGTTTTTTCTTGTGGGGCTCAGGGAATGTCCACGCTGTATCCTGGCAACTGGCATGCAGCAAACACGCAGAAGGAAACCTGAGTTGGAAGAATGAACTGCACGTCCACACTGCATGCCAGGAGGAAAGGTCCTAGCACCTTGACCAACCCTTTTCCAAATTCCTGATCCTGCCCTAGGATGAAGGTTTAGAAAAGGGCCTTGATGTCACAGCACCAGCGCATGCCAGAGCCGCTGGGCCATCCTCCTGCCCAGCCTGGTGGAGAGGAGACCACATGTACAGGCGGCTGTCTAGGGGCAGTCAGAAGTGACATGCCATACTCTCCCCTGCAGGCACACTTGCCCACTCTCTCCCTCCTGCCTCATGCCAGGTTTGAAGATATGAACACTAGAAAGACTGTTCCAATGTCTTTAAATGTCTTCCAGTGTCTTACCCCCAAGGCCCCAAGCACAACTAGTAGCACCAACAAATAAATTATTGTTAGAATTTATGTCTTGGTGAGGAATGCTGTCTTTTGGCAGCCTCACATCAAACCACCACATTTGCAAGGAGTGAACTCCAAGGTGTCCACAGCTGATAAGGCCAAGTCCTGTGCTCGACCTGCAGAGCCCTCCAGGGAGAGGTACGGTGACAGGCTAGCTCCATCTCGTGCCCCACCAGGCACGTGCGGCCAATGCCTGTCCAGACCGATGGGCCGCAGGCCTGGGAATCAAACACTCGCAGCCCTAGCACGTGCACTCCTGAGATTTCTGTCCACTTGGTGACTGGAAGAGAAAACCCCTCCTATGAAGTCACAGCGTGGTACAAGGAGCTCGGGGCTCCCCCACGGTACATCATCTGTGGCGAAGAGCTCAGTCTTGGAGTCTCTGGTCAAAATAATCAGTGTGCTAGGCAGGCTCTGGGGGTTGTCCTCTCTCCAGTTTGGTGGCCATGCCAGAGGCACCCGTTACCCCCAAGGCCCCAAGCACAACTAGTAGCACCAACAAATAAATTATTGTTAGAAATGCTTGCGCTAAGCCAGCTGACTTCACGTTCTTAGACCATTTGTTTTAAGTGTAGTTGCCATGCAGTTCCTAATCGTTGGTGCATGCATAATTTATGGCTTCTATTTTCAAAGTGCTATCAGAAATCCATCAGAATCCAAACAGCAGAATTCAACAGCAGGTATTGTTGGAAGTGACCTCAGGAAGCTGTCACCCTTGCCGGCTAGCCTTTCCCGGTGTCCGCACAGCTGACTCCCTTTATGCCAGTTGTTTTGTTCAGGCTGCTCCACCGCTGGGGGAAATGTTCAACAGGGGTCCAGGAGAACACTCCATGCTGGAAGTTTGTACTCAGGATGCATCATTTAAAATGCAATGCTGGCCCTCGGTGGTGGTGCAGCGGGTTAAAGCGCAGCACTAAAATGCAATGCTGTAGCATACTTGAGCTTCAATGTACTGGAGGACTTATACCATGTAGATAGTAGTGGAAATTTTCTCCAATTGGCAAATCTAGTTAGATTCCTACCATGCAAGTCCCTTTTGGTATTTATGGACATGTTTGACTAGATTACATATATTTGGTTGGTTAATACTAGAATGTGGTCATTGATCTATTCATGTATGACCATCACCTTCATTGAGTCATTCAGCAAACATTTATAAAATGCCTACTATGTGCCAGGCATCATACCAGCTGATGGATAAGTCTGTATCCATGCCTTCAAGGTAATTTTAGTCTGCCACATTTTCATGTTTTAATTCTCCCTGTATTCTAAAAGACAATAGGTCTCGCTGTAGCCTCGGTGCCCTACTGAGTACCTGGCACACAGTACGGATACAGCAAATGTTTGTTGGATAAACAAATAGATGAATAAACTAATAGGCAAAGAATGAACTTCAGAGCAGAAGCAGGACAAATATTTAAATATCTAGACTGCCGAGAGACCAACAGACAAGGAAGTAATACCCACTTTTCTCCCTCGGAAATGAGAAGACAAAAAGAGATCCACTCTGTGAACCATTCCGACTCTCGGGCTCCTGCCCAGCCTCCAGTGCCTACCACTTCCTGTGAGCTCTTTCCTCCTTGCTCTTTCATTTGTTCTATATGAAGAACAGTCTAGAGCAGCATATGTCTAGAGAGTGGAGTATTTGGCTTCAGAGCAGTAACAGCCAGTCTTCCTCTTCTTCCAGCTCCCAAAGCAGAGCACATGCCTGTTGCTGGTAGATTTTGAGTTGAGATTCTTCTAATGGCTGCATTTCCATCTGGGATGCATTAGTGGCAGAGCACAGGGGCACCAGAGACTGGGCTCCCTTCAGCAGGCTGTGTTCTCAGTCCACTGTGGGGTGCCGGATCAGTCTACATTTCCCTAACGATGGCCAGAGTCACCTTTGTCCCACCAAGTCCAGGAGGGCCTGAGCCAGTGACCTCTTAGGAGGTTCCATAAGGCCACAAAAAACCCAAGTTTGAGCACCACCCACTGGACACTTCCCTAAAAAGACCAGGAAGAAATGGCATTTTCTCCACTAAACTGTGCTGAAAGTCCTAAGATATGAAAAAACCAATCAACATATTGGCACTTTTCTCAGAAAGACCATCAGTGTGGACACCATGGGTGCAAAGCATCACAACTCAACTTGCCCTGCATGATGGCAATGTACAGCTCTGTTGATTTAACTAAACACTCACCTGCAAGGGGACAAGTCAGTGGCAAAGCTGAGGCTGAACCGGCCCCTTCTTGGAGACATTCACATCACCGGAGGAAATGGCCCCAAGGTGTGCAGTGCTGTGGGGAAGAATGCACCCACTGCCTGTTGGGGGAAGGGAGGGGAGAGCAGCCTCCCAACTGCACAGGAAGGTGGGAGCTCAGAGCTTCAAAGCCCGATCTCTGGGTGGGTTTCACCACAGCCACAGGCCAACCTCAGGCCTCGCGGTTGTACGGCTTCAGAGGGTGAGGACTCTTGCAGGCAAGTGGTCAGGTGGTCAGGTGGAGGGACCGCAGCTGTGTCCCACAGCTGAGGGGCCTGGCATGTCCACCCATTGCTACCGTGACGCTCTGCCCTTGCGTGACTCCCCATTGCCCCACTGTTAAACACTTCTCCCCCTCCTCCAGATCGCTGTTAAAAATCTAAATACAATTGTCTGTCCCTATCCACAGCTCATTTTCCTGGTCTTTTACCTGAAGTTAGCGGGTGTGAAAATTTTTCAGACAAGGTAGTCTGAGACTGGGTGTGTGTGTTGGGGTGGGGGATGGCATTCACCTGTGTTTTATTACATAACAGTTGTGATTGTTCTGTTTATTCCTAGTTTTGCTGTTAATCTCTGACTGTGCCTACTTTAGAAATTAAACTTGATTGTAGGTGTGAGTATACTGGAAAAACCGTACCCCATACAGGGTTCCCAGCTTTCTGCAGTTTCAAGCGTCCATTGGGGTCCTCGACCATATCCCCAGGGCTGGGAAGGCCGCTGTATGTAATGGTGTTGTATATTTGCTGCCAGACACTGTTCCCCTAATGAGGACTAATGAGGACATTGCCCCCACCCAAATCAGGCTTGAAAGAGCCCAGGTCCCGGGGGCATAGCCAGTTGAAAGTGGCCCCAAGTGCAACACCTCGTTGCCCTTGAGTTCCCAGCGTCTAGGTAACCAGTCTTTTCAGTACACAAAGCCTCACCCTCGAGCCCCAGGAGACCACAGAGAGACTCCAGCCAACAGCCTTGAAGGCAGGACACAGCACCTGCAAACACCTATTTCACCCCAAGCCACCCTGGCTATACTGGGCACAGGGCTGGGATGTTCCCTACCTCCTCATTTTCCACAGGGACTGGGGCGCTTTTCTAAATTCCAGGACTAGGAGGCAAGAGATCAAGGGTGCTCTGCGCTCTCTCAGCCCCTTCAGTCCCCCAGCCAGGAGAATTGTGGTCTCTGATAGGTGATGTAGAGATGGGGAGCAGGACTTAGCTCCAGCCCATTTCCTTTGTTCTGGAGGACCTGGCCTCAGGAGGTTAAGCATGACATTGTATCCATCTAAATAAGAGGGTCACCCAGGGCCTCAGGAAATGGACTTATTTGGAAAGTGGACTTTCTTTGGAAAGTGACTGAGATGCACATGAGGTTACTCGCGGGTCCCTAACTCAGTATGGCCATGTCATTTTGCAGAGACAGACCCTCAGAGAGAGGCTTTGTGAGGCTCCATGTCTGGCCTCCATGTGGCGGGATGTAGTTTTCTATTGTTCCACCTAGCTCGAGGTACTTGGTACCTCACAGGAAAAGAGGCTGAAGACAAGTCCTGCTCCCTCATTTCCACATCACATACCTAGCCTGTTAGCACACAGGACGAGCATATTCTCAGCTCCCTGGTCTGTAACGCGCCTGCCCTCAAAGCAAGCCCACTGGGCCAACCGGGCTTGTGACAGAGGCTTGAACACAGACACGAGCTGTCAGAATAAGGCCCGTGCAAGTGCCATAAGCGATACGAAGCCAAGTCAGCCAGTCTCAGAGGGCTCGAGCGGGCCTTGAAGAGTGGGCAGGTGTGACATGATTTGCAGTAAGAAACGGGGTCCTCCCGGCACCTCCTCAGTGAGTGATGATGGGTGCTTGGTGTTCATAAGAACCCCCTGCACTATAGCTCAGTCCCTTTAGAGAGGACTGGGTGGGCCTGTTGCTAGGGGAACAGAGCCTGAGGCATGGCCTGCGGGCACAGTGATTTGGCGAGAAGGTGAAGGAGGACTGTTCTGCCCAGTTCCTTGCTCTGCGCGTGTCTTCCATCTGAGAAGTGCGTCTTTGAGGTCAGCGAGTTGCTGTAGCAAGCGAATAGACCCCAAGGAGGTGTCCTTGGGACTTGGACCTGCAGCCACGGATCAGACACAGGGGCCACGTGCACCTGGAACTGGCATCTGACTTCAGAAGGAGCAGGCAGTCTCGTGGGCTCGGCCACTTTCGGGCTGAGATGGGGACACCAGCTGGTGTCCGGGAATTGCTTGGTGGTGTGGCAAGCACCATGCCCAAGGTCATGTTGAAACGGTGCTCAGAAAGAAAACCTCCAGCAGGACTTCAGGAGGTGGTGCTGGATCAGCTCCCTGAGGCGGATATCAGTTCTGCTGCAGGTGGGGCCAGACACCCTGGAGACTGCAGGCCAGTGAGGATCCCGGCATCCACAGGGGTGTTATCCCTGTAGCTGCCCACACATCGCAGACTGGTAGCCCCTAAAGGCATCTGGGCTGCCCTCTTCCAGCCTGGCATAGCCACCTGCCACAACTTAAAGAGGACGTGCCCTCACTCGCCTCTAAACATCTCAGCCGACACAACCAGGGAGACAACAGGGCGGTAGGTTCCTAGTGAGGGATCCTCACGAAATGTCCCTCTAAATGCCCCCCCCATCCCGGGGATTCCCACCCCAGGAGGACACCTGTCTCTGCCTCAGCCTCCCCCACAGAGTTCAAGTCCAGTCACTTACATAACAGATGCTGTTCTGTAGGTCTCTGGTTCTCTTAAACCTGCGGGAGGTGGGAGCGAAGGGAGCTTAGGATGCCAGGTCATTTAAAAGTCAATCTTTGAATATCTTTAGGTAATGACCAGCAGGCCCATGAAGCCAGTACCTCAGGGACTTTTAATGCGTGTGTTGAAGTCGTCGGTGGTTGTCCTTCTGTCGTAGCACCACCGCTCAGGAATGTTCAGAACGCAGCCCTGTCCGTCACAGTGTTGTGGTTCTAGGCGCTGAGTGCAAAACACGCCCCCCACCTCCCATGCAGGAACAGGTGTGACCGCAGCTCTCGGCCCAGGCCTCGGCTTAGTGCTGGCCACGCGGGGCTGGACAAACACCACAGGAAACTGCTGTGCGCCATCTCCCCAAAGGGTCCAGGGAAGAGCTCACTCACTCTTTCCCCTCCCTCATCCAGGTCAATCCTGGTACTGGGTGCTGTGCCATAACCCAACTCGCTTTTCTTTCTATTGCTCAGGCGTATTCCCAGCAAGGACTGTGTTTCCTGAGAACACAGGGATCAGCAGAACACGGCACATGCCACAGGAGTGTGCCTGTAGCTCCCCCGGCCCCTCCGCTGACACCCTTGGTGGGGGTCTCCTCACCCCCAGGGGACGCTGTTCCTCTGTCTGTGTTCCTGGTACACAGCACTCAGGCCTCGCCTCAGCCACTCCTGCACTGTTGGTTCCCACTGTCTGTCTCCTTTCCTGGTGTCTCCATCTCTGTCTCATGTGCAAAGGTTGGAGTGTCACAGGTTTTAACATTTCCCAGCTTTCTCATATGTTACTATGGCAGCTTTTTTCCCTAGTCCATTCTTTTTCTCTGGGTCATTTCATCCTTGTTCAAAGCTTTATCATCCACTTCCACAGAACATTTCCACTGCTCTGAACTCCACGCTCATCTGTCCAAAGGCTTATTTGATGTCTCTTGTACATCAAATTATTTTTGCTCATTGAACCAAGGTTTATTAGGAACCTACTATGTGTGAGGGGACATATACCCTCACACTTAAGTTCTGGGGAATATTCTAGTATTCTGGGATATGTTATTGTCAAGCCTTTCTGCTTCATGATGTTTGTATTCCAGGGAGAGGGGACAAAGAATAGCAGTAAATTTTATAAAAAGTCATAGTGTAATAATAGATGATAGAAGTGCTGGAAAAGTAGAGTGATGGGGATGGAAAAGCAGTTACAAAATAAACTGGGTCGTCAGCCTAGACCTGCCTCGTCATGTTGAAAAGAGGACAAATCTCAAAGCTGAGATGGGAAGCCACCCAGCACAGAGATGGGCACGCGCCTGTTACATTCAGGGAACAGCTGGTGCTACTGGAACAGAACGAGCAAGGAGGTGTGTAGAAGATGGGGTCGTGGGAAGTAGTCACTTAAGTGGCTTTGACTTTTACTTGGGGTACATATGGCATTACTAAATGACTGCATTACAATTTTTTAATAATATAATATTTATTTTTACATCATTTTGTGCCCTTTTTCATCTCAGTTAGAATCCCTGTGGGCTTCCCATCCCCAGATCATGCGTGTGCCATCACCATAGTCCAGTGCACTTCCCCTCACCGCCATTTTTGATCCCATTCCCCACTCCCCCCCCCATAAAATGTCTCTGGTATATAGTTGTTCATTATTATTATTATCCCCCCCATCCCACTCCTTTATGCTCCTGCTATGAGTAAACCATCGGTATTTTTCTTTTTCTTTCTTGTTAATTTCATTAAGCACGATCCTTTCCAGCTCCATCCATGTTGCTGCAAAAGGCATGAGTTTACCGTTTTGATTGTGGAGTAATATTCCTTTGTGTATATGTACCACATCTGTTTTTTTTTAAGATTTATTTATTTATTCATACAGAACTGGGGGATACAGAACAGAGGTGCAGGGACGGTGAGAGGATTCACCAGAGACAGAGCGAGTAGCAGAACAGGCAGATCTATGAAGTACACTGCTAAGGAGAGCAGTGGGCGGGTCAGGAGAGGTCTGCCTGTCATGTGGGTCACCTCCGGGGCGGGGATCGAACTCATGCTGAAGTGGCTTTAGCTTCTTAGTGTTGTGCGTTAACCCACTGCACCACCAGGGAGGGCCCTGTACCACATCTTTTTAATCCGGTAAATGACTGCATTACAGTTTTTAAAACCCTCTTTCTGCTTTGCGGTGAGTGGATACTATGAAGGAATAGGAGGCCAGGGAAGGAAAGTAGGGCTTTTCCAATGGGAGCAAGGTGCCTGGTGCAGCCATTTTGGAGAAAGATTTACAAAATTGAAATAAAAAATTTTCTTCCCTAAATCAAATATGTGCTATGTCAGTGATTAGCTTCCCCCTGAAGCAAAGGAGAAAAATCATGAATCATGTTCATGAATCATGTTTGTTTCCTCTTTTTCTATCACTAAGTTCATCCACAAATCCTATTCCTAATCTATTGAATCCCCCATTTTCTAGTCCTCCTTCCTGTCAACAAGGATTGTCTCAGATAAAACAAACAAACAAACAAACAAATCTAACCATTATCTATCTCTATAAAGAAGACAGCAGCCAAGTTGAATGAGGTTCTGGCTGAAGTCTTAAATCTGACCATTACTGGGGTCTCCTACACTGGAGCTACCCACCACTACAGGAACTTAGCCTTTGATGACTGGAGGAGCAGCACCCTACTCACTCAAAAGCCTCCCCCCACCTCTTAAGTCATAACCTCCCCAAAGGTCTTCTTTTTTCCCCACTTTTATTGATTTTTTTTCCTGTTTTCTAAAATGAAAAAAAAATGCCAAGAGGACCTTTTTAAAACAATGCATGTGGTAGAAACTGCATAGCATTCCCATTCGGGAAGGGAGAAGACAACTACGAGAACATTCCTTTGCCCTTTGCTCCCTGCTAGCCAGGTTCCCTTTGCGCTGCACAAGGCCAAACTGAGCTTCCTTTAGTCTTGTTGGGACGGCCACAGCGGCTCTCTCCCAGTCTGGCTTTCCGCACAATTCCCATTGGATTCATTCCCCGCCTTCTCTAATAAAGAATGTCACTTCAGTTTATATCTCAGTGCCAACAAGACACAGAGTGAAGCTTTGTTGAGGTTTGTTTTATTTTTTTTAAATCACTGATTACTAGTCAGCAAGCGTGGCAAATTTCAAGATTCAAAAGGATTCTTCTTGTCAGACCTGTTTCCACCTGTGGAAGTAGCCATCTATCCTCCTGCTAGCCTGTGGGAGACTTCCTGGGAGGACACACAAATTGTTATAAATTAAAACTGTGGCGTCAGTTTACTTTTGCTTCATTGACTCTTTCCACCATTTCCTTCACATGTGTGTACTTTGCAGCATTTTCTTTTTCTTCTTTTAAAGATTTGTTTATTTATGCATACAAGAGCTAGGAGCAGACCAGAGGAATGGGGGTGAGAGAATTCACCAAAGACAGAGTGGGGAGCAGAACAGGTCGTTCCACTGAAATCCACTGCTGAGGGGGGCTGCTGGGAGACAGGAGAGGTCTGCTGTGCTTTGCAGCATTTTTGCTCAGGAGCAAAGGGCAGTGTAGTGGCTCAGATCACAGCGCTTCTAGGCTTCACCGCAGTCTCTCTTCTTAGCTGTGTGGCTGTGGGCAGCTCAGTCTGTTCTTCTCCCTGCGCACCCCCATCCTGCTGATGTGTAAGTTTGAGCTGTGCCTGGCCACGACCAGTGTCCTGTGAGCACTGGCTACATCTAAGTGCATGGTGTCAGTTTGCTGGAAGGGATGCTAGCACAAGGGATGCTGGGGCAATGAAGCGAGACGGCCTTCTCGCCCTGTGGCGCTCCCGTGCTGTTGGACTGCAGCAAACGACTTCATCTAAACCCTCACAGAGCTGTTTGTGGGGCTCACAGGACTTAGGCGGAGGAAAATGCTTACTGGGTGTTGTGAATATTAAACATGCAGTGTGAGCGAGAATGGCCGCTAAAGAAACAGACTTGGGGAGAGATGACATATAGGAGAAGTGGGGGCGGGGAGCAGGAGTGACTGAATTGGTTCCTGATAAATAAAGAGGACTGAAAAAGAAGGAGTTCCCAGAAGTCGAAGCCAAAGCACTTCGTTGTTTCACAAATAGGAGCTCGGAGTGGCAAAATGTAAGAATGGTGGGGAAGGCAGATGTTGTTCTGGAAACTCCAGATTGACTGGCTGCGTTGAGGCTGAGGCTTTGAGAGGGTGACGCTGAAGTGGAATTGAGTCTGGGTAGGGGCCCAGAAAGTGCAAGGCCATCTTGGGCCTATTTTTCCTATTCTTGGCAGTCTTCCTGAAGCATTCCAGAACTTCCCAACAGGCAGCTGGGAAGGACTCCCAAATGGAGGACTCCCCCATTTGCTGGTTAGGGTGCTGGCTGTGTCCCACAAGGAGAACAGTTGGCAATCAAGTCTTGCTTGAGGTTTTATTGCCAGCTGCACCCAACCCCATGGGGACCATAGTTCTCTACCTCGAAAGTTAATGGTTACCTCTGGGAAGGAAGTGCAAGAACCTCTTAGTAATACTCCTTACCCACTCTGACCGTACTTCACCCAAGTATGAAAAGTAATTTCTGGGAAATGACTTGGATGTTGGATCGCAGAGACGGTGTAAATCAACTCTGGCATGAGAGCCCACCCCACCCCAATGTACTTCAGAGTTCAATGCAGAGGTTATAGGTCATGATAAGACAAGTGGGCCATGAATCTCTTACTCAAATAAAGAAGAAATGTCATTTCAGAGGTCATGGGTGTCCCTGTATTTTTAACTCCCAAGGCATTATGGGACTTGTGGAGCAGAGGATTTTATGGTTTGTTTTTGTGACGCTGTCATCTTGGCTCCACAGCAGCCCTGATCAGAATAACTTCAAGCAGGATGGTGAGGAAAGGAAGCGAGTATGGACAGCAGTTTCCACTTTGCACTGTGCCTCGTTCCACCCTGACCCCTCCTGAAAGTAGGAAAGTGAAGGAGCCAGTTCACAGTAAGGCTTTAGGATGTGTGTCTCAGTGGAAGGGGAACCCAATTCGGGAAGCAAAGGGATCTCAAACCCAGAGGACCCAAGGAATTGGTTGAAAAACACTGATCTGTAGTCATGGAGAGAACAGCAGGAAGTGAAAGTCTGACATCACTGTCCATCGCAGCTCAGAGCTTTGAACAGCAACTCTTCTGCCCGCCTCCCTGCTGGCCATCCCCTGGGCACGGGACCATTCAGCCAACCCTCACTCCACTCTTTAACTCCTATCACTTGGCTTCACGTGATGCAAAAAGATCCCCTGGACAGAATTGGGTTAAATCATATCGGTGAAACTACGGCCACATTCAAATAGTACATCAGTAAAGTATGGCCGCAAACCAATACTTCTGGCTCATAGCGATTCGTTCCTTACCCCTTTTCCCAACTTCAGTCACTCCTAACCTAGGGCCTTTCCAGCCTAACTCAGATTTTGCCCTTCGTTCCCTGAATGAGGTAGACCCATGGAGACTTCACGCTAGGCCTTGCTGCAGGCCCGTTGTTCTCATCCTGCTTGTTGCTGGAATCAGTCTGATGCCTTTAAAAAGCCCTGTGCCTGCAATGCCGC
>NW_004567122.1:2839822-2851165 GCF_000260355.1 Condylura cristata
GGAAGGTGCAGTTTAGTGAGCAGGAATTACTAATGCTCTCTACGTGATCTTAATCCAACTGAGGTTAAGGACCCCACTGCTCTGCGCCCTGGGGATACAGCCATGAGCAAGACAAGTATCACGGAGGACATGTTCTGGAAAACTCAGATTCTCGCCTTCCTCTTATTTCCAGAGGCCTTAATTCCCTTGCCCATGTATCTTTCTACTCGTGTTTCAGGCCTGGGTCCTAGATGAAGCCCTCTCCCACGTCTCTGCGGAAGCACCAGGCGTCCAGACCCAGCTGGGTTAAACATATAACTGCTGATTAGCTTCATTATAAATTTAGGAGCTCCATTCTCAGCTTGGCTCTCAACGCTGGCAGGTTTTTACTAATCTTTTGCCAGCTTCCTTTCTCATTTCTGAAAGCAGATATTTCAAATCTTCTTCTCTCTTAATATTCCATATCAAGATCCTGTCTCTCCCATGTTCAGCTGATAACCAAATCTCTCATTTAACACAGAAAATCGCAGTGGGAGTAGGGAATGCCCTCCCTATCCGCTCCTACTTCTTCTCTCTTGTGTAGCTGCAATTTCTCTCTGTGGCTAAATCCTCCTCCCCTCTCCACCATGGTCCTCAAGCATGTCTGTGAACCTGCACAGAATCCAGCTTTTCCCCCTCTCGCCTTCCCTTCACTGACACACATCTTGAGTGAGTTCCTCACACTCACCGCCTCTGCCCACACCCCATCTCCACTTAGCCCTTCTCAATTGTAACTTGACTTCACTGCTGCCTCTCAAGAGCTGTGCTTTTCAGACTTTTCCACATCACAGCAGCCAGAGGAAATATATTTATTTGGTATGCTGAGGACAACAGCCGAGGTCGCCCAACACCCTGCAGCCCCCAAAGGTCAGGAGCTCAGGGGTTTGTTTTTCAGGTAACCCACAATGTTTCAGCCTTGCCCGCCTGCCTGGGCAAAGGACACCAGTGACCTCATTGACAGATGCAGTGTCCGCTTCTCTGCCCTCATCCGTTCTAGGGCAGAGTTTATTGATCTCGTTGAGTCTTTATTTAAAATGACCACAGTTTGGTCAAGATGATGTGGAACTGGAGGCAGGAAGTGGATGGAGATGCAGAAGGCAGGTTGCTTGCTTTCCCTGTCCCTTTGATTAAAGCCCATTGCTTAGGGTGACTATGCCATCCACAGGCAGTGCTGGAGACACCACAGTCAGACTGCACAGCCAGAGAGGGTCGTGTGTGTCTCCTGAGGGACCCAGCGCCCTAACTGACCAAGCAGTTGGCAAAGTGTCACTGTCAGAAATCAGCTTGTGCAAATATCTGTCCCCCAAGAACACTTCCAGGCACTCACACTGATCAGCGACGGCCCTGGGCATGGATGGTCTGTGTGTTTGAGGAGAGGCGGTCAGGGACGTTGCCTGACAGGCCTCAGCCTGACTTCTGCTATATGTGGCGAAGTTTCAGCTAGTCTGAAGCAACCTGCACAGCTGCTTCCTCACCTTCCTGCGGGCCTGTCTCTCTCCCCTTGACCCTTACTGTGACAGTAAGGCTGCATCTGATGGGAGAGCATTTTCCCGCCAAAATAACGGGATGGCATGATACCATCTTGGCTGCATTTCAGCTGAGTAGTAGTGGGTCAGAGGAGGGGATGTGGGGGCTGGGTTAAGCTGAATTCTCAGGTCATTCATTGGCCCTTCAACTTCATCCATGATTCCTGTTCCCACCAAGGCTGCGGCTCGCTGCTGGGGCAACTGCTTTGGGAGACCTCACACCCATGCAGCCTGGGTGGCCTCCCCAAGTCCTGGGCAGCAGTGCTGGCTGTCCTCCTTTTGCCTTCCAGATCCAGGCCCACCATCTCAGCCCTGTTCTGCCCTCTGGACACCGAGCCTTTACCAAAGGTCCCTCCCCTCCAGCTCCTGGTCGCTTGGTCATCTGGAGGTAGCAGCAGGAGTGGAGGGCAGGGGGCAGGGAGCAGGGCCAGGGTGCTGGTCCCTCTCACTGCAGCTCTGCTGCTACCTGCCTCCATCTGCGGCCCCAGCACCTGGCCAGTAGTGCCTTTCTCCCGGGGGCTCTTAGCTGTGCAGGATCTCCCTTCTCGCCACACCCTGAGGAAGTAATAGAGGTGGTAGGGACTTCCAGCATCCCTGGGCATGTCTGCTTCCTTGTGGCATCATTACTCTGGCCTCTCTGACTACGCCCTTGAGAGATAAACTTGTCGTTAAGCTTGTTGGGAGGCCACCTTTTCCTGCCAAGCCATTGCCACGTGAGAGCTATTGCCCACCTTCCAGTGAGCATGAAGGCTGTTACCATTCTGTTCCCTCCCACCTTGTTCTATTCAGTTCTTTGCCAGCATCTCAAACTGCCCAGCCCTAGTCTTTCAAGCTGTGCTATGGTAAGGTCAGACGGGAAAGTGAGAAGCCAGAAGCTGTGGCTGTGGTGGATACAAAGTGAATTCTAAGGGGGTGGTCTGTAAATTGGGTGGAAGCCTTTGAAAACAAATGTGAAATAAATATGTGAAGTTTTAGATGACTTCCAGATGAAATATGGCCACGTTCTTGCAGCATGTGAGGAACACTAAAGCGAAGCTTAGTGTTCTTAGTGTTCTGTCTGCTGCCCGTTGATTTGTCAGGAAAGTTAGGAAGTTTTTTTTAGACTCAGTACATAGGACATACTTGATAACTGCTTGTGGGAGAGAAGTGCAATTAATCAAATGCATTTATTGACAAGTGCAGGTTGCTAAGTGGAGAAACTTACATAGTCAATAAAAATAAGATAAATTCCTTCCTTCCAATTTAATCAAACAAAAAATAAAGATAACACATGGAGCCATTTATTATGGAAAGAGGGCTAGAACAAGATTAATTTATGAAAACCAACTTTAGAAAAGGGCAAGGGCAGCAGAGAGTGGAGAATGCCAGGCCATGGGTGGAGGCAATAGCATGTCAAGGGACTGAAGAGAAACCAACAAAAAAAAAGTGTTTATGAAAGTATTACAGCCAATTACTTTCTTCTGAATCTTAAAGTGTTTAATGGCAAGTACTGAATACAGACTTCGTAAAAACTTAAAAGGGTGCTGTACAGGTATAATGTGCGAGTCAATGACTAGGCAGGTGGCTTCTTTTCAGCAACAACAGCAGTGTAAAAGCGAGGTGTTCTGTCACGTTAAATTTGTAGGTTGAATACATTACAACCTATTTTACTGTTTAAAAGCACACCTAAGATCAGAAGGGTGGAAGAAGCCGAGAAGTCCAATTTCCATCTGTTATTACTTGTGTCCTAGGTCTCGTTACTCCTGACTATCTTTAACTACTAGGAAGTTGTAAAGATGATTGATACAGGATTTACTGCCCCGAGATTATCACCTCTCTCACTTTTCAGAAATGCTTGACGTAACAAATGGACTTGGAACCCTTCTCCTTAGACATTTTAGTCTGAGCTGACAGTTGAAAGGTCAGGTCTGCACAAAGTTAGCCTATACTGCAGCGATATCCTCCTCCTTCACATTCTGAATTCTGTTTTCATTGGCAATTCAAGTCCCATTGCTTTCAACGAGGTAAGCTCCAGAAGGGGCATGCTTAGGGCCCCAGTAAACTGCGGATCAGGCTGTGTGCGAGAGCCAGCCCACAGGGAAGGTGAGTGGCCTGGGGCCCAGCGGGTCCTCCGGGTGTGCCTCACAGCGGGTTGCCCCAGGCTGCCTCAGTCTGTCGAATCCCATCTTTCATTTAGCAGGCTTAGGTTCAGTTGTGCTGGAGTACCCAGGGGACTGACTCCCAAGAATGACGGCACAGAGGTCTAAACTCACAGTAGAACTCTTAAGTGTGTCAGTGAATTAAGTGTCTCCTGAGATGTCGAAGGAGAAAGGTCCCGAGTCCACCTATGAATCTAGGCCAGCAACTGTCAAGCCAGGCAGGAGGTAGGCGGTAGCATGTGGGGGATGGCCCTCACTATTGAGGAGCCTCAGTCACTGGGAAGCGGTTGAAAGCAGCCAAGGCCCTCGATCCTTCCTCCCTTTAGCCAAACTCAGACAACCTTGTAATTCTGACAGCCTCTCCAGACGCACGGTCCCTGATTAAACATCATGCCCAATATTTATTTCGGAAGGGTAGACTATATCGGGGGAAAGTGGAGCATTAGGGATTTAGGCTAAAATCTTCCAAATTTTTTTCAACTTCAAAGTCATTTCAGGTACTTACATAAATGGGTTTCTGGAATGTCTCCCCTGAAAATTCGTTGAGTCAATCATGGGTGGAGCCCCCATGATGATGCTCCTTGTGAAACTAGTAGGTTTGAGCAATGCCTCCAGCTAGCCCAGCTGGGAGCAGTCCCTGTCACCAGGCAGGCTCCTGTGCCGCCATGGCTGAATCCCCCAAAGCCAGACTACTCTCAGAACCACAGCCTCTGCTTCTCACAGCACCCCTCCACTGGTGGAAGTGAAGGCCACACAGTTAAAATGAGGCAGTCTGCACTGGCCAGCCAGTCAGCCACAGACCCCAGGAGCAGCCCTTGCTTCCAGTTCAAGTCCTGGACCTCAACCAAGAGTCCCCCCAGCGATAGATACTGGGACCTGTACTGGGCAGCCCGTCAGTTAACACCCTTCCCACTTCTGCTCCATCCATGTTTATTCCCAAAGCATTGTCATGACTTGTCATTCATTACCCAGTATGTCTGAGTGCAGCTGGCTAGGGGCAGGTGAAGGATTTCTTGATCCTGAAGGTGGAGAAGGCAGGAGGTGGGATCTCCATAGCATATATAAAACAAGACCGCTTGCACTGAGGTAAACCTCTTGTCCTTTGTCCTGAAGTTTATTCTGGTAAAGAGCGCTGTCCCATGCTGGCCTTGGGTTATGCCAAGAATGCCTTCCATTATCCTGGCTTCAGGAAAGGGTTAGGTCAGCTCCGATTTTAGGGAGGTAACCTCTCCTCCTTATTAACCCCCTCCCCACTCTCATCCACTCTTTCCCTTAATATTCCACAATTGTCCCTGGTCACCTGACACTATGCACTGCCCCCTCACCCTACCTTATATACTCAGACACCCCCACATTATGATCACAACTCTCCTATATACGCAGTGACCTCTGCGTATCGCCTATATCACATGGCCTTAACTGAAATCTGTGGTCTGTCAAGAGTCTGATTGACTTCACACTATATGCATCTTATAGTTGAAAGGTTGAACTCGTGTCCCTTTGATTTCTAGATACTTCCAGACCAAGATAAAGGTATACTTTCATAAAATGTGCTGCTCCTTTGAGTCACTCCTGTCCATGTCATTTTCTGCCTCTCCTAATTCCAGCTCACTGTCAGTTATTAGCATCTGATTGGCAGCTCTGCTCTGGCCTTCATTCTGGGCAACTTCCACACCATGAGGATTACCTTCCAGAGCCCTGAGCTCAGAGGTGACAGCTCTGGTCTTCCCTACACCTCACTCATCTACTCATGACCACAGTCCCACAAGGCCAGTGCCCCAGTTGTTCAGATAAATAGTTCATAAATTTCACCACTTGTTCTTGTCAACTTTAAATAAAACATCCCCAGCTGCTTTACAGTAGAATGGCTTTTTCAGGAATAGCCAAAGGAATTGTCATGCAGAATATTCACACAAGTACAAACCCCAAGAGTAGGGGAGCTTGCCTTGGTAGGAAGGAAGGGGGCTGGGAGGGCCTGTTCTGAACGATAGTTCATTCATTGGGGGAGAGCTAGTCCTGGGTGGTGATGGCTCTTCATAGCCTGGGCTGCCATGCTTTCATTGGTGGAGCTGTTGTTGCTCAGCATAAATCTATCCTAGAGCAGCGCTGACTTACTTGTTTGTAAGCGTGAGGGCAACCTACTTCTTTTTGGGGCACACAAGGCAGAAAGTGCATGGTAGATGCCAAGTAACAATGTGTGCGCGCTCCCCCTACAGGCCTTCGAGGCTCCAGTTCCAGCAAAGGCTTCCTTACTTAATTTCACCCTCCTTCATGCTTCCCAACTCTTCCCTGTGCAACCCCCAGATCACATATTCTGCAGCGACTCTAGGTTCTCTAGGCCACGGGCGCTCTCTGTCTTCCCTCTTCTGTCCTCCCCCACCCATGGCTGCATTGATGCTGACCTGGCCTTCCTCCCACCCTTGCAAGTGGACTCCGTCCACCTCTCCCCTCTCTGACCATGTCCTGGCGGTGAGGGCCCCTGGCAGAAGCGCCTGTTGGTACCGCCCCCACTTGAGCTCGGTCTTCAGTGCCACCTGTCCAGTCTATAAGGCCCCCTGATGTGCAGTGTGGCTCCTTCACACTGCACATCAGAGGGCCTTATAGATTCTTTCTAGAACCTCCTATAACCGAGGCTGAGTGGTTAAGCTGGTCTCAGACCCTACCAGTACAGAACCCAAAAGACCTAACTTTTCACTGAATAAGCTTTTATAGACACAGAAGAACCTGGAAACTTACAGGATGACTTGAGCTGAGGTCCAAGGCCGATGAGAACCAGTCTGCAAACACAGAGAAGGCGCCCCAGAGACAGAAACTCCACATCATTACATGGAGAAAAGCTCTTTCGTACTTGACGAACTATCCAGTAACCAGCCAAGCAGCTTCAGCCAAGCCCACATCTCTTTGCCCTTAACCTGCTGCTTAGTTAACTCATCTTTTCTCTTCTCAACACAAACCAGAAAGCCTATATAACCTCATTCCCTTTCTTAACCAGGGAGGCAGATTTGAGAAACTCAAGTTTGAGTTTCTCTGCTACCTTCCTGTGTCAATCAGTAGAACTGTTTTTCTTTCCTCAAACACTGATGTCTTAATCTGGTGTAGGCATGTCACACACAAGCCGTTGGTTGTCAGTCCTATCCCGGCCTGTCCTGCTTCTTGGCTCCTCATTGATGCTTCACTTGGTGCTGGGCAGATGGCTCCCTGCTGGTGTCAACACTAATCTCTGCAAGCTGCGAATAGGTGACGTTCCGTGACAGAAGGAAATTTTCGGATACAATTAAGATCGGGTTTTAGAGTCCAAGGGATGATTCAGGGGGCCCAGCTTTATCACATAAGCCCTTAAAACCAGAACAGTCTCCAGGTGGCGCAGAGACAGTCAGCATGAGAAGGACTCCAACTGTGGGGGGCCCCACACTGTGGGTGGTTCTGAGGCAGGTGCCTCTTGTGCTTGGGGTTCCCAACCAGCAGGATAATTGTCACGTTGGGTCTGCAGCTAAGGGGTTCTGGCTCAGCCTGTGAGCTGGAAGCTGGCCTGCCTGCTGATAAGAGCCTGGACGGTGTGCTGGACTGTGACCTGGACTGTGACCCACCGACCGCACGCTAGTAATACACTCGTGTGGCCTCAAGCTAGTGAGTTGGTGATCACTTCTCACAGCAGCAGTGGAAAACCAGGACCCAATTTCTAGCGCAGGACTGATTCCCTTTCCTGCAAGCTGCCGATGAGCAGAACTGTGGCCCACGTGGGCGGCCCGCACCTCCTCCCCTCTGGTACTGAGGAGCCCTTCCTGCCACCTCTCGGGCCTGGCCCCACGCTCAGGGTAACGTCTCCTGCAGACTCCCTCAACCTTGACGGCTAATGTTCCACACGGCTTCCTTCTCCTCCCCTTCCCCTGAGTCCTCCCATCAGCAGAACACTCACTTTAGAGCACTGTGTGGGCCCAGAAAGAAATCCGGTGCGCACCAGCAGTCACTCCTCATTCCTACTCGGGTCCTGTGGTCTTGCTTTGGCGCCTATGTAGATGAGCACCCGGGGAACCCGCTCCCTGCCCTCAGGCCCTGGCTCCTCTCCCCTGTGGCCCATGAACTTCCCCACTGTGGCTTGGCCACACTGCCTGCTTCAGGCCACATCCTCTGTGCCACCAAGGCCAATGGACTCTGGTGTGGGAGAAATATCTGGGTGAGGGCAGGGGTGTAGGGGCAAGAGAATTCACCGGAGATGAGTGGAGAAAAAGCAGATTCATTGAAATCCACTGCTGAGAGCAGTAGCGGGCCAGAAGGGAGTATTCTGCGTGGGAAGAAGGATTTCAGGCTCCCTTTGGTGATGTGTTTGGGGCGAGCTCGTTGTGACTGGGGAGTCGGTCTCTGCCAGCTCTTATTCTGCTGGGGCATCAGGGTTCAGTGGGTTTCTACACGGGAGGTGTCCTGCGGGGTTGTTTGCCTGGAATTCCTCATAGCCCCCTACTGGTCTGCGGTCCTGTGGCCAAGCTCCCGTGGCAACTCTGAGGGTCCCCTTCCTTATTTGTGTCCCCCAGCACCTTTCGGCTGAGCAAAGGGCAGAAACAGCGTTTGAACGCTGTTAAATGATACCGCCACACTTTCCAGTCTTTCGTTCACTTGCTCTCCCCAGCCGCATTTGATATATATGCTCACTCTCCTTTCCTCGCCTCTGCAGTTCTAGAGTCTTCTCCAGGCAGCCCTAAGTCTGGCCTACCTGCAGGGCTAGCCTTCTGGTTGTTTCTTGGTCCTCTCCTCTTTCCAAGTCTCTCACCTCTTCCTATGGTGATCAGAAGTATGAATTTGGGGGGCCCCTTCCTGGTGGTGCAAGAGGTTAATTCTCAGAACCATGAAGCTCTCTGCAGTCACTGCAGCATGAGTTCACCAGCCAGGGAGTGACCCACATGGTGCAGCAGACGTCTCCTTTCTCTCTGCTGCTCCCCTCAGCAGTGGATTTCAGTACATCTGTCTGTTCTGCTCCCCACTTTCTGGTGAATCCTATTACCTCTGCACCTCTGGCTTGTACCCCATTTCTTGTGTGTATAAGTAAGTAAACCTTTTTTTAAAAGTATGAATTTTGGGACCAGAAAGTCCTGATTTTGCTTTGAGCCCACTGAACTTGAGTGCAGTCTTGATAAAGTGACTCTCTTACCTCTGGTCACCTGGCCTGTCCAGGAGGCGTACTGCGTAGCCACACAGCAGGTAGACGGAAGGAGGCAGCCTAGGCAATGCACTGGCATGGTCCCCACAGACAGTGAGCACTCGGATGTGGAGCCTGCCAGGGTGACCCTGTGAAACCCCGAAGCCAGGAGGTGAGCAGCCTTCATCTCTGCTTGCTCTGGGTGTTGTTTCAGCCAGGAGACTGCTTGTGTTGTTGTTTCTAATTACAAAAATAACACGGCCTCATTGCCAAGTAGTCCAGAAATACAGGTTCCCTTGGCCTTGGGCATCTCATTGCCAAAAGTTAATATACAGTTTGATCATGGATTTGTCTGGTGGTGGGGGTGAGGGATGCAGTGGGCTTTGTATCACAGAACAGAGCAGGTGGATGTGTGTGCTTCCCCTCTGCTGCTGCTGTCTTCTAAGGGAAAGCCTGTGGTGTTATTTCATTTCTTTTCTCAACAGAGAACCTACATCCCACAACATGGAATCACTTCACAACCAGTTTGCTATGCAAGCTTATTTGTTTATTTCATGCCCTCAATGATGGCATGACAGGCACTACATCTGATCCTGGGCAACTTACAAACAATGATGCAATAACATCCTTTGGCACATTTTTTTTTTGAATGTGAACTTTCACAGTGCTGAGACCTAATGTTTCGCAGATGTACATGGAGACGCAGACAGACAATGTGGGCGCAAGTGGGAACTCAAGAAACAGTTGTCGGTTGAATCAATGACTTAGGTGCACCCAGAACAGGAGTTAGAAATCATTAGCGAGAAGTGCTACAGACCCATGTCTCCTAACTTAATCAATGTGTATTATCACACCAAAGAAGTGGCTGTAAAATGCGAATTACAATATGTGCTGTTTTTGGGGGGTGCGGTGGGGAGGAGCCACTACATTTCGAAGAAGGCGACTCCCGGAGGCACTCAGGAAGCAATGACACATTGTAAGACCAGAAGGTGCATTTAAAAAAGAGAAACCCCCACTCTGAGATGGACACATCCTGATTTCTGAAAGGGAAATGTCAGTGAAGACGTGGTTTTCACATGTTGACAGCACAAATGGGAACGCTTCACGTCCCGCCATCCCGCCAACCTCCCATGGTAGAACTTTTACTGGAGGACTTTTACGTGGCATAATAAAATGACTCATTCTTTCTTTGACAGTAGTTAAACTGAGGCACAGCAGTAACCACAAATTCCAAACTACCCGCGAGACAGCCTCCGGTCCACAGCATCCTTCCCCACGGTCCTGCAGGATGTACAGTACCCCAAAATGCAGACGACCTTGGCTGACACTTTTTGACTTCATGCGTTGACACAGGCCCAAGAGTCTGCGTCCTTTGAGACCGTGGATGGTCTCTTTAGACATGCATCCTTGTGGGCCACCTAGTTGGGTCACGGAGTCAGGAGTGGGTGGGATATTCACCCCAACTTGTCTGTTGTTGCGCCTGTTTCCAACCTGCAGGACGCCCTCACTCTGATTAGATCTGTGGTTGTCTGTAAAAACTGCTTGCTTTAATTTCCACTTACTTTGACTGCACCCTAGCAAGCCACTGCATTTGCTCTTGCCTTCTGGGCAAAATGCCTGGGCTTTGTAAAATTGAAAAGGAACTGCTATTTGAAAGGAAAAATAAACCCAAGGGAAAGAAATTTCAATTGTCTGTGCTCTCTTCTGGGTCTCAGCATTCTGGAGCTTTAAGAGTGCAGTCTCCTGACAAAGGTGGTGAATAGATGGTTAATTTCAGGGGCATTTTCTTTGGGTTAACCTTGGTGGCAGCTTACAACTTCCTTTGGGGGCTCCTAAGAATGTTTTCTTGTTGCCATAGAGCTTAATTGCCATAGATAAATGATTGTTTGCCTCCCTGATTTGGGCACCAGGCACTCAGAGGCCCTGGATGTTGTTGACTATTTATTTATTTATTCATTTATTTGGAATCACCCACAAACCAATGCAAATCAAAACATAATTACCCTGTCCGGTGGTAGAAACGAGCATAAAACATTTCTGTCGGTTAAATTAAATACAGATTTGACCAAGACACCTTCCGATTCACCCTACTTAGAATCAGAGGTTACCAGCGTTTACTTTGAAAACTACCCAGCAGGTGAATGAACAGTCAGGCCAAGAACTATCGAGTCATGTCCCTTTCTAAAGGCAAAACGAACCCCATTCTAAAAACCTGACTGCGGAGCTCATCCTGGAGCGCACACAGCCTTCACTGTTTATTTTGGTTACGGTTTCTTGTTCTTAATGAGAAGCAAATCAATTAACAGGACAAATGACACGGTGACTAGTCACCGAGGGGAAAGTATTATTAGCCTCATTAACTGGCAGCAGCCTTCCAGCTCACACCTAGAGCGGCCCGCGCGCGCACCTTGAGGGACCCACCAGGCCGCGACCCACCCCAGTCTCAGCTGTCCCCGCGGCACCCCGACTGCCGCAGGCGGCCGGAGCCGCTCCCTCGGGCGGCAGGGAGCCGCTCCCGAACGCGGCGCGG
>NW_004567122.1:2852027-2888691 GCF_000260355.1 Condylura cristata
CTGGCTGCCCGCACCGAGCCCGTAACGCTGGCACCGCGCTGCGCCCCCCGGAACGACAGGCGGTAGGGCGCTCGGCGCCCCGAGGCGCGGGGAGGCGCAGGGGCCCCGACCTCCCGGGACCTGGGTAATCAGTAATGACCCGCGGCGCAGCGCCAGCGGCCTCTTCCACCCTCCCTGCTCAGTCTTTCCCATTCTTCGCCCTCGCATCTACCTGCTCCCAGATGATCTGAAAATCCTTTGCTTCTGTTCGGTTGACAGTTTTGAAGAGCTTCAGCTGTTCAGTGTCTCTCGGTTGGGCGAGGATTCTGAGTTTAGACTGAAGTTTTCTAATCCTTGTCTCGCTCCCAGTCTCCCCTCCTAAGGGTGGGTGCTCCGTCGCGCCAAACATAGGGACCCCGCAAAATGGACTATACGGAGGACTTCAGAGCACAAGAAAGAGCAGGAAAGCGCAAAGGACCTTCCAGATGTCTGGCCCGAGGCCGACCCAGCCAGGCATGATTGTTGATGTCTAAATATCGGGGTGTTCCACCTGCTTTGGGTAAGGAACAGTTTCCTGCTCGCAAGCCTGGCGGGCCGAGGGTCAGCAGGAAAGTCGCAGGCGATGCCTCGGTGTACTATGGGTTTAACTATGGGTGTTTTCCCATAGTTAAACGTTTAGGTGCGGCACCTGAGAGGTGTTTGGGTTCCTCCCTGTGTCAGGGCACCTGCCATTGCCTTTGTAAACAGAGTGACCCAAAGTGACACGCCTGCAGTTCATGGTCAGACCTGATATGTGGGAAGCTCACTCTACCCTTAACTTTTTCTGTTTAAAAAATAAGCCGTCCAAAGTTTCCTTCTTCTAATCCTGCCCTTGGTTTGTGTTAGCCTTCACCGCACTCGCCTGGGTGAAGGGGGTTGGTTTTTTATTTTACAAGTTAATATTTAATTTGGTTTCTTTAGTTACATTTCTAAGTAATGCCAGTTGACTTACCAACCTGCCAGGAAGCAGTTGGCCACCTTTAAGATCTCAGTCTCCTGTCTCTGGACTCTCCTACAAGCCCCAGGCAACGTTTAGAAGGATAGCAGGCTTTTTTTTTTGCTCTGGTGTTACATTTATTTTGACCATTTCTTTAACTTAAAATTTCATTTATAATTTGTTGTTGTTATATCCATAGAGCTTGGCCACAACCCCTAAAGTTACTGGGTTAGTGACCTACTAGCTATAGTATTTTGAACAAGTTACTTAAACTCTCTGATTCTTCTGGGACATTAAACAAAATATAGGGGGACACAGAAATAATCTTACATCTGTTAAAATAGATAACAGCATATAGATGAGGCCTTTTTTTTTTTTAAAGCAGTGATAACCTTGAAGTGAGATTTTTTTTTCAAATAACAATTACTGAGAACTGAGGGCTATTTCATACCAGAGTAGCATACTATCCACCTTTTATCAAATCCTCTCCTGGGGAATTGAAGCTTCTTCCTGAACTCGCTCATCAGACCTTTATTTAGCTCATACAATTGGTGAACAATTATTGAGCATCTACTATGTCCCTGTCCCTTTAGTGGGTCAGGGCATGCTGAGATATGGGATCTCTGTTACCTTCCCTCCAGGCTTGTATCCAGTGGAGGCAGTTCCAAAGCTTTATCTCTGGAGAGGCAAAGATTCAAAGGAGGAGAGGGCTGAGGAGTTTTAAGGCACCCGAAGTTATCACCTAGTAAAGGCTGACACTGATACTGGGAGAGCTGGTGGCTTACCCGCGGGCCTTGCATTGGGGCTCATAAATTCTTGTGAGGCCAGTGAGATGCCTTGCTTGACCCCAATGGAAATATTGTGATAAGTTTATCTCTTAAATAACTGCAAACATACCAAAGTAAGTTGGTTTAAATGAGATCCAAATTTCAGCTGATGCAAGCTTTATTTATGATGTGCAAAGCTCTATGGTAGATTTCTTTTAAAGGTTTATTTATTTATGCATACAGAACTGGGGTACAGGCCAGAGGTGCAGAGGTGGTGAGAGGAGTCACCAGAGACGGAGTGGGGAGCAGAACAGGCAGATCAACGAAGTACACTGCTGAGGGGAGCAGCGGGCGGGTCAGGAGAGGTCTGCCGCGCCATGTGGGTCACCTCCGGGGTGGGGATCAAACTCATGCGGAAGTGGCTGCGATAGCTTCATAGTGCTGTGCTTTAACTCATAGTGCTACCAGGGAGGGCCCTCTTGGTAGATGTATTCTAAGAGAAGAATCTCTTCATGTAAATGCCCATGTTATTAACTTCCCCCATGTTATAGCAGTATTGCAGTATAGTGACTTAGAGAAGTTTAAAAGTACAAAAAAAGCAAATTCAATATAACACTTCATGTTATATTGAGTTCTTATTCACCTCTGTGAACATAGACCATATAAAACTAACCTGTATTGAGTTTCCTGGGTCAGACAATGGGCATTGTTCTTTACAGTCTCTCACTATTCTCACTCCAACTGTAAGGAAGGCAGGTGTGTATGATCAGAAACCCCTTTTTATTGGGGTTTAGACAAATTAAGTGACTTTACTAAAGTTGCAAAATTAGTTTTTTTTTTTTTTTTTACAAAACTGGATGGTGTGTTCTCTATGAATTATTTTCTAACTTAATTTTTTTCCCACTTAAATATGGACTGCTCAGTCTTTAGCTTAAGGAATCCCTTATTGCTGGACAATTAGTTTGTTTCTAGCTTTCACTATTTGAAGCGAGTCTGGGTTAAGTAACCTTCCAGCTACCTCTCTCTGCACACCTATGGTTGTTTCCGTCATTCTGAAAGTCGAAAACAAAATTATAATTTTAAAACCAGGTTCAGAATTAGAAATTCCTCTTCAAACTTTAAGATTTTAGTTCTGTGTTCCTTGAGTGTTTCTCATAAACTTCCCACAATAGGATCAACATTCTCTGGAGCTGCGCAACAGGTCAGACACTCATTACGCAAGGGATTTATCTGATGAAAAGGGAACACACAGGCTTTCTTAAAGAACTATTTGTGTGTGTGTTATTCTTATTAGTCATAAAGCCAAACCTCTTTCCTGGGGAAATACAGCAGAATGGAGCAGTGCTGATTTTGCCAGACAGCTCTTCAAGAAAAATAATGTTTCTACAAGTTCCTTCCTTAGCCCTCCCACCCCATAGGATAGACACGTTAAAATTCTCAGATATTGCATTCAGCAGACTTATTGCTGGGTTCAATAACCTCTGTCCTTTTTAAAAGTCACCTTAAAAAAAAAAACAAAAACTTACACGTTTGTTCTCCAAACTCTTGGTAAAATCTTTTGGGGTTAATTTAATGAAAGTACAAGAAATTTCTATTAGCTAATTTTCATTATAGGTCTGATGCATTTTTTTCATTGAAACAATCTCTCAGGTTTTACTATAATGTCATGTTTTACTATCCTGATGCAAAATCTTAATTTTGCTTTGAGTTTATATTTCCATTTCCAGCGCTAGTTATTTTCTGTTTGGATAAAAGCAGTTAGAATATGAGTGCTGGTCAGCTCATCTTCGTACAAAATCCCAGGTCTGTTCAGTTTATTAATTTCTAACTGATTTGTAATTCAAGCAGCATTTAAAGAACCAGCTAATAAAATTAAAGTGTGAATAGGACAGTCAGATATTTGCTGATTGGTTTTCCCTCCTACCAGATCTTGATGATTCATTTATAATTTAAAATCCAGCCTTACAATTCTGTGTCTTCATTGATAATCGCTCCAACCTTCAAACCTGGGTCCTCCCTGGTAACCAAGAGGTTAAGTCTCATTGCTCTCTCCACTAAGGCCTGAGTCCACACCTCTGGTTTACTCCCCAGCTCTTTCACACAAAAACAGGCAACTAAACACAATTTGTGAACCAAACTTGTACATATTGTTTGATTTTATTGATGGGGAAGGATGAATTGAATTAAGCGTCTTCTGTGTACAGCTTTCAATATTCTGTACTATTACAAATAAGGAAAACCACATACTAAAATTGTTACATGAGGGGATGAAAGGAGTCAGAAAAGACAGGCAGCGATTAAAATCCACTTTTGTGCTTTCATACCAAGTGAAAGGTCATTTGGGTAAGGGTCGTTCTCTGCCTGGTACTTTTTGGGCTGCTGGACTGTTCATAGAATGCCAGAACCCCCCATCTCAGCCACCTTTGGGGCCTCGTTGCGGTCTCCCTGGCAGCACGTGGCTCCCAGACCATGTCTATGTGCATAAAGGTGAGTGGCTCTCCAGTAGGGAAGCTGCGACTGGAGGAGTCATGCTCATGGGAAAGTGGGGGGTCAGTATCTACTCCTGGAATTTAATCACCTCTTTTCATTGAGATTATTAGAAACAGGAAATAAGAATTAAGCTTTTGAAAAACTTGGGCTCAAGTTGGCAGAGACTAAAGGGAGGTGGGACAGCTAGGAGGGAGGACATGTGTGCTGAGGGCAGGCCCTTGGCCCGGCAGTGCTGTGCCCTGACCTGCCACCTGCTGGGATTGGCACCTCCCGCAAAAGCTGGTGTCACTTGTGGCCCTGGAGGGTCTGGCCGGACAGGGTGAAGAAGTGTGCCAGGGGTGGAGGAATCTTCCCGGGAAGGGAAGGCACCTCTTATCACTCCCGCTGCCTCCCCCACATGGGTTAGGGACAGTTTCCCTTACCTGGGAATTAGTTAAATAGATGATTTGATCTAACACCTAGAGAAAGTATGAAGGATTAAGTTTCCTTTTAGTGGTACTGAAAAAGATGGAAGAGTGAGTGATCTGGGATCTTGGACCACAAAGCTAAGTGGGGTGCAAGGAGAGACACCTTGAGCCAGCAGCCCCTCTCCAAGAGAAGGGTCACAGCCCCGCTGCAGAGGTCAGAGAGGCTGTGCAAGGTGCCAGAAGGAGAGGGACAGGCTCTGACTTCATGGTGGCTGCGGGGTGGCAGTGGGGGCGCGGGAGGAGACAGGTGGCGTGAATGGGGGAGGCACAGAAGGGAAGACAGTGGCCAGGGTGCTCTTGGCCCTTGAAATCTCCAGGAGCAGGGCTGTGGGGCCTGGAGGAAGGGGGGTTATTGGGGTGCAAAGCAGTGGACAGATCTGAGAGACTTGGAGGTGGAATGACAAGACTTCCGCATGGGTTCAGATGGGGGCATGAGAGAGTGGAGAAATCAAGTAGATTCCCAGCTTGCGAGGCTCAGGGGAAATAGAGCTGGTGTCCTCTCGCAGTTTTCACTGCTGGACAGAGTGTCTGGGGTGACGAGACATGCATTCAGGAATTGGGCCAGGGGTGCGCACAGACGTATACAGTAACGGGGCCCCGGAACCACTCACCAGCACCACCAAAGGCAGAGAAGAGACTGAGGCCAGGCCCTGTGGAGTAAGAGTCGACAGCGAGAGGTCAGGCCCCAGAGTGACTGAGGCAGCAGGAAGCCAGAGAGTGGTGTCCCGGTGCCAGCAGGCCACGGGGGACTGACCAGCCCTTGAGGTGAGCAAGACGCACACACAGCGAGCCCCCTGGCTGACAGCAGGGTCCCTGGAGGAGGAGGCTTGTGCAGCAGTCTCACAGGCCTTGACGCCCAGCGTCCCCTGGGCAGCGCTCTCTCTGTCCTCTTCACACCCCTGTGCACTGCAGGAGCCCTCTTTGGTCTGGGGCATCAGGCCCGTCTCTCACTGCACCACCATGTTAGCATGTGAATTTCTTCCAGACTCCTCTCCAGAGCCAAGTCCAAACTGTTTTGTTTCCTTGGCGTTTCCACCATGACACAGATACTCCACATGTGTCTTCTGACCGAGTGGACTGAGGATTCTGGACACTGCTCTTCATCTGTGCGGTTCAGCCCTCGTTGCCACCGGCAACGCCCCCACGAGGAACCCAGGGCCTCCTGCAGCCAAGGTCCTGCGGGGCGAGGGACACCTCCCCCAGGCTTCCCAGGTGCCCCCTTCTTCCCCAGCTCCGCAGCCGCCCTGAGCCCTGCAGGGAGGTCCTCCACCCACACTCCATACAACTCACCATTTTTAAAGACTTCTTCCACCCCATGACCTCAGTGTCTCAAAGCCGCGTAGCAGCAGACGGTGGCAGTCTGAAAAGGGGTCCTTTTGAGCAAGTGCACGCCCCATTTTCTCCCTTGGTGATTGTTTTTCCTTCGCCACGGCTGCTGCCACCTGTGTTCCACGTTGTCCTCAGTGGCAGCGCCCCAGTTAGGCGAGTTGCTGTGGAGACATTACGTCTGTTGCTAACAGTGGAGGGTTATTCCTTGAGGTGGGAGATCAGAAGCAAGAGGAGGGCAGAAACCTCTGTGCAGCGCTTCCTAGTAACAAAAGTGACCAAGTGGTTCAGCAGCGAGGCGCGGAGGTGCCTTCGCGGGGCTTCTGTCCTTGGAAAGGCCCCTCTCCCTTTCTCGTTTACAGAGACAGCCGCTGGAGCTGCGCGTGCTCTCAGCCAGGAACCCCACCTGACCGCTGACCACACAGCGTCCTCTACCGGAGAGCCTCAGTGTGCCTGGCTGTCGCCCATATGGACCAGTACCTCGTGGGCTTCCCCTTCTAGCGAGTGTCCCCGGAATCTTTTCTTCACTTTGTGAAAGAAACTGCTTTCGTGCCGCTCACCTGACCTTCGCGAAGTCTCGCGGTTTCCGAGGACCCTGGTTGCGGCCGGCCGTGCCAGGCGGCGTCAGCGCATCCTGCCATCCTGACCCGCGTGAAGGCTGAGCCCTGCGGCCACGGCCGGCGTGGTGCACTGGCAGCGCACGTGCTCACCCCGACTAAAGACCGCTCTGAGAGGACTGAGGAAGTCTGTGTAGTTGTTTAAATCCACACACTGCAAGGATGATAGAGTTGGATGATAGACGCGCACGGGCGCGCGCACACACATTTTCGTAACTGCTCCCTTTCTTCCTGTGAAATCTTGCTCTTCGTAAGGCCACAAACCATTTTCCCTAGCCTTCGGCCTAAGTTTGTTGTGGAGAAGTCGTGCTCTATCTCTGTTGGTGGGGCTCGCTGGGGGTGAGTCAGAAATGGGACTTTGCTGCCTTTGACTTGGTCGCCGTCCTGTCCCTTGGGTAGGCCAGCGGCAGTGATAGACAGCACCAGCACTGACACTTGCTTGGATCGACTCTGCCGTGAGGTGGGGTGAGTGGAAGCCGTGGAGGACACTAAAGTCCCAGGAGGTCGGCACTCAGCGGCCCTTTAGCCCAGCCCAGGGCCATCTGCCCACGTGCTGGTCAGGGCGGTGCAGGGGGCCTGCGTGGGCAGGGGCAGATGCAGCGTTTCCAGGGAAGCCTGACGCATGCTCAGCCCTGCGCAAGGGGAGGTGGGCTGCGGGCCTCTTCCATGATTTCTCTGCAGCTTGCTGGATTCCTGACAAGGATGCTGCTCCCGGAACTCAAAAGGGAAAATCAGATTAAGAGGGCACTGTGTTTAGAGGGAGCATGCTGTCTCCAAAGAGGAATTTGAAGCAGAGTGAGCTAGGGTAGGGGAGCCCGGTAAAGGGATTACTAGCACCCCTCTGAAGAGAAGGCATTGAAGGGTGAGGAGGCTGCCCTCTGTCATGGACACTCTCTGTCACCAGGGCCACAGCTGTCTGTCTCCAATGGACAGGGCTTGCCAAGGCTAATTGATGTGGCATTCATTAGATGGTGGGAGTGCGGGGAATGCATTTGAAATCCGTGAAGGAAGCTTTAACTGGGATCTTTATCTCTGCATGTAAGTTATCCCCCGAAGTGAGAAAGCCATGTTTGGGTTCAGGTAGTTCTACCTACCTGGCCCACAAGTCTGGCAGACAGCAGGGGATCTGACTGAAACAACTGTCTTGCTGTGGGAAGTTCTGCCTCAGTGAAGCCTGGAGGTGGGCGCTGAGGCATGCCCACTTCTGTGTGTCGATGGCTTCTTGCCAGTCCTGCTGGTGCTTCACCGAGATGCCTTGTCTTTGCAAGTTTGTACAGGAGTGTGACCTAAGGCTACCTTCTCCCCATCTTTTTTTACCCTGCTGGCTTCATATGCTTTCTTTCCATCTTTCAGGCTTTCAATTCTCTTGTCCTTTTGTCAAGTCTTGCCTTTGGGGGCCACTTGGTAAACTGCCAGGAGTCGGCATTGATAAAATCCTTCCGAAATGGTTTAGTAAAAAAAGACAAATGCCACAGTAACTTACTCCCTAAGCTTCATCCCTGTTCTCATTCCCCATACCCTTTCCCCAACTCTGCGTCACTGAAGAAAATGAGATGGAGGCTGTTTTGGGTTTTAAACAATGTACTTGAATTTTGCTTCTAAAATACTGTTGATCAAACAGCTGTGAGGTTGAGCATATACCCACTTTTTCATACACGTAATTACTTCGCTGTTTATTATGACTTTTAAGTACCCTTTGATCCCTGCCAAGGTGATCCCCTGATCTCTTAGGAAGACGGGACAGTTGACAAAATGCATTCTGGAGTCACATACTCTCCAAAACTTTTTTATTCATTTAAATGAGATTTAGAATGCGGATGTAATCTTTAATTGAGCAGATCTAGCTGTCTGAGGAGCCAAGATGTATTATTCAACCTTTGTTTATAAACCACAATTGTTAATAATCGTCTCTAAGTGTCTGCTGGAAGGGGAAGTAGTGGAGGGTGATGTCAGCTGTGGGTCGCCGTGGAAGCAGCTGTCAACACACAACAGCAGGAGCAGAACTGGGGCTTAGAGGGGGAGGGGGTCCCACGGGGTGTAGGGCCTCCCTGTAACCTTCGGGGGCCTGGCAGGAGGAAGCCGCAGGATCCCACACCCCCTGGGTTAGGACGTGCAGGCTTTTGTGGGTGCCAGATGATTAAGACAGTCAGTGCTGGCCCCAGACTGTGGCTGTGGTGTTTTGCTTTGGTGGTGGTCTGCATTTTGGCCCTCTCACTGTTGCTTTAATTTGCCTTCCCCTGAGGCAAGTGATGTGAACCGTCTTTCCATTTGCTCACTTCCCATCTGCATATCCTCTTTGGTGAAGACCTGCTCAGTGAAGAAGACCATGTGTTAACTTGGTTCCTTGTTTACTTTTTATGGAGGTTTAAGAGTTCTTTGTTTTGTTTGTCTAAGAATCCTTGATCAGGTCTGTCTTTGGAAACTATTTTTCTCCCAGCCTGGGGCTCGTTCTTTCATTCTCTTGACATCTCCCCCCTTCTCCTTTCCCCCTTGTCTTATGTCTTATTCTTTTGACAGTGTGCAAGTGTTTTTTTTTTTTACCTTGAACTCTGACTTATTATTTTTTTCATGGATCATGTTGTATCTGAAAGGTCATCTCCATACCCAGGAACAATTAATTTTCTGCTACATTATCTTAAAAGAGTTTTATAGTTTTGAATGTTACATTTAAGCCTATGATATTTTAAGTTCATGTTTGTGAAAGGGGTAAGGTCAGTGTTTAGTTTCATTTTTTTTACATGCGAATGACCGGTTTTTCCAGTCCCATTTATTGAAAAGACTATCTTTACGATATTATCTTTATTCATTTGTCAAAGGTCAGTTGCCTTTATTTATGTGGGTATGTTTCCAAGCTCCCTGTTCAGTTCCATTGGTAATGCCAGCCATCTGATTTTGTTGTCCCCCTTCAAAACAGAGTTGGCCATCACGACCATCTCCCTCTCCTTATAAACTGTGCAATCAGCGTTGAGACCACAAAATGATTAGCAGGTTTTATTGGTGTTGCATTGAATATATGGTTATGGTTGGAAAAGCTGACATCCCGACAAAACAGAGTCTGCTTATTCATGAATATGGAATTCTGTTATTTAGTTCTTTGATATCATTCATTAGAATTTTGGAGTTTTCCCCTTATAGGCCTTATCTATTGACTTTATTAGCTTTCTCTCTTAAGTACTTAATATTTCGTGGTGCTGCTAGTGTAATGGTATTATGCTTTACAATTAAATTTACACTTGTTCATTACTGGTATATCGGAAAGTGATTGTACAGGACTTTTTTTTTTTTTAAAGATTTATTTATTTATTCATACAGAACTGGGGTGTACAGGCCAGAGATGCGGAGGGTGAGAGGATTCACCAGAGACAGAGCGGGGAGCAGAACAGGCCGGCTGATGAAGTACACTGTTGAGGGGGAGCAGTGGGCGGGTCAGGAGAGGTCTGCCGTACCATGTGGTCTCCTCCGGGGCAGGTGGGAATCGAACTCATGCAGAAGTGGCTTAAGCTTCTTAGTGCTGTGCTTTAACCCACTGTGCCACCAGGGAGGGCCTGTACAGGACTTTTACATGTTAACTAACCTTTTTTAATCTAGCAACTTTGTTATAATCTCTTATGAGTTCCAGAAGTTACTTTGAGATTCTTTCTCACATTTTCATCTAGCCTATCATGTCACCATCAACAAAGACAATGTTAATTCCACCAATCTGCAAATTTTCATTTCCTTATCTTATTGGAGTGGCGTGGATTTCCAGCTTATTACAGAGGAGAAACAGTGGTGAGAGGGGACATCCTTGCCCTTTTTCTTTCTTTATTCTTTTTGTTTTTTGGCTTTTCTATTCCAGTTCCGGGTCATTGCAGGAGAAGGGAAACAATGTGGGTGGATCTACTTAAGCATCTGGGGGGGCAGGCATCCCTGATAGAGTTTTGTGGGCTGCTCCTGTCTCTCCTGTCTTGTCCCAGACTGGGAATGGTTACCCAGGGGACATGAGCCTGGCGTCCAGCTTGCTGTCAGGCCTGTTTGCGGCTTACCACTGTGTGCTGACCTGCCTTCATCTTCTCAAGGTCAGGTCTTTTTGGTCGTAATTGTAGAAGTTGTTTCACAAAATCAGGTATGATATCAGTGGCAGGTTTTCTTGGAGGTATTCTTTCTCAAGTTGAGGAAATTCCCCTTCCTAATTGACTGAAAGTGTTTATTATAATGGATTTCGTTGGATGCTTCTTTTATATGTATTTATAAGAGTATGTTGATGTGCTGGGTAACAACTCATTCTGAAACATTTAATCAACGTTTTCATACCTGGTATAAATCTCAATGAGTAAAGTATGTAAGTCTTTTTATTCATTCTTGGACTCAGCTCATTGATATTTTATTGAGGATTTTTTGCATCTGTAATATGAGATATACTGACCTGTAGTTTTCTTGTAATATTTTTGTCTGATTTGGAGATCAGGTAATACCGGCCTCCAGGATTATATTAGGAAATAGTCCCTCCTCTTCTATGTTGTGAAAGAGACTGTAGACCATAACCCTAACACCAACCTTAAATGTCTGGTGCAATGCACAGGGAATTCATCTGGCCAAGTGCTGTCTAATTTAGGAAGTTGTTAGTTGTTGATCCAGGTTATTTTACAGAGATAAGCCTATTCAAACAGCCTGTTCCTTGTGTGAGTTTTGGCATATTGTATCTTTCAGGAGATTAGTCCATTTCACTAGGGTGTGAGCTTTGTGGTCATAAAGTCCTTCATTCTATTCCTTTATCCTTCTGTGAATCCCCACGGCGGTGATGGCTTCTCTTTCGTTTCAGATTTGGCACTTTGTGGGCTCCTTCTTGTTTCTGGGTTAGCCTGCCTATAGGCCAACTCCCTTTATTGATCTTTTCAAAGACCCAGCTTTTGGCTTCATTGATTTTTCTCTTGATTTCTTGTTTTTCATTTCATTGACTTATGCTCTCATTTCCTATTCTTTCTTTTCTCCTGCTTACTTTTGGTTTAATTTGTTCTTTTTATCTAGTTTCCTAAGGTACAAACTTACATTATTGATTTCAGAACTTCTCTTTGAATAGTTAGTCACTGCTATAAAATTCCCCTTAAGGGCCCTCCCTGGTGGCGCAACGGGTTAGAGCACAGCGCTGCAATCAAGCTGTAGCTGCTTCAGTGTGAGTTTGATCCTTACCCCGGAATTGACCACATGGCGGGGCAGACCTCTCCTGACCCGCCCGCTGCTTCCCTCAGCAGTGTGCTTCGTCGATCTGCCTGTTCTGCTCCTCGATCTGCCTCTGGTGAATCCTCTCATTGGCCCTATACCTTAAAAAAAAAAAAAAAAAATTCCCTGTAAGTATTCACAGAATGATAAATAGAATGAATGACTTTGTGATCACAAAGCTCATAAGCTTTTATTGCACCCACAAATCTCATAAGTTGTGTTTTCAATTTTCATTTAATTAAAAATTACTTCTAAAATTTTTGGGGATTATTTTTTTAATGGACCCGCGTGTATGGTTGAATCTCTAAATATATGGGGATTTCTGTTATGATTTCTAGTTTAATTCCTTCCATTGAAGGCTGAGAGGACACATTATATGATTTCTCTAAAATTGACTAACGTGTGTATTGTGGCCCAGAGTGGGGTGTCTCTTGGTGAATACCCATGGTCGCTTCAGGAGAACATGCCTTTTGCTATTGTTGGATGAAGTAGTCCGTGGATGTGTATTCTATCCAGCTGATTGGGGGCATTGCTGAGTTTAACTGTTCGTACCATGTTCCACCTGATGAGCCTGTTAATGCCACTTTTTAAAGACCACAGTTAGCGACATAGTACCATGTTAAACCCAGGTCTCCTGACTTTAATAATATGTGTATATATATATATATATATAAATATAAATATATATATGAATATAAATAGATATAAAATATAAATGTGTCTTTTTTTTGCCCATGTTCTTTCCCCCAGAAAGCTTTTTTTACTTCATGTCTTCATCGTATTTGCCACTGCTGTCAGTAAGAGTGGTTCCCCAACTTATATGTTATTATCCTTTAACCAGAATACCTTGAAAAAGCAGAAAATGCATGTATGTATCCTCACTGGAGAGAGTACATTTGCTTGTATTTCCCCTACACATTGTTTTTGTTTGTTTAGAAATGTTATGAAACACTGGGGTTAGTTGCTCTCTGTAGACCTTTCTGCAGGGCTGAGGACAAGCCGAACCTTTCTCTCCCCGTGAAAGCGGCAGACTCTTTAGGGAGGTGGGCAGGGAGCCTCAGGCTTCTTTGTCCGTGTCCTGAACTGTCGCCTGCACTGAAAGGTGCTGAACCCTGATACCTGAGATCAGGGTACCCAGAGCTGTACAGGGTACTGTGAGTGTGAGGGAGAAGGCCAGGGGCATTCATGATGGCACCGTCATGTTTACTCCTGGAGCTTTTCCTTCCTGCACCGGAGGTATCGCTGCTGCTGATGTGCACCTTCGAAGGATGAAGGCCTGTGGCTGATGGACGGGCCTGGTCAGCATCACTGTCCATCTGGTAACAGCCACCAGAGCCAGGGTTGCGGTCCAGATTCCACCAGCAAGACCTCCAGCGCCTGCTCCCCAAATGGCTTCAGGGTGCTTTGCCCATCTTTCCTCCTGGTCAGGGTTCAGTTGCAAAATCTTCTGCTTGCAGGCTTATCATTTCACTTCTACTTTCTTCTTCCTCTTTACTGGTTAGTCTTCTTTTTGTTTCTTTCATTTGAGAGTTTACATTCTTGGCTCTCGCTTTGATTCCTGGACCTCAGCCTTCTACAAGACTTAAAGGAAGAAATTGCTGTGCAAATGAGCAGGTTCTGCCCATATGCCAGGGTGTCATTCACCTGTGGGGTGAGACGTTCCGAGATGGGTAGGGATGCAGAAAGTAAGCCAGGTGGCCACTGCACTGCAGAGTGCGAGTAAGCGCCGCCTGTTTGCTTCTTAAAATAAGTCTCTCCCGAGAGAAGCAAACTGCTAGTAACTAATGTGGAGACCAAACAACCTCTTAGAAATTTTAATAGCATGGACAACAGGAAGTCTGAAGAGAAGGAAATAAAAACTAGAGGGCATAGGTACAGGGCCCAGAGTTTTCCTGGCCGGGCACCTTTAGGCTATTTCCAGAGCAAGCGCTGGGGTGTTGAGCTCCAGCTAAACAATGCTGGTGTCCTTGCAGCTCATCTGTTATTCTGCTCAGAGGTCCTTTGTGGCTTTTTGATGACAGTTGTGTCTTCTGAGGAATTAGTCTGCCTCCCAGAAAGCGCTCTCTCTCTTTGACTGAGGTGATTGCTCTCTGGTAACTTCTTCCTATTACCTTCTCCCAGGGTTTTGGTATTTCCCCCTCCGTCTTACCTTCTGTTTATCCATGTCATTTTTACCTCTCCATTTATTTTTATTTCCAAAGACAGGATTCTCTTTGAGCAAGAGTAGGAATTATAGTATAATATGCATTTGATTTTAACTTCTGGAACCGGGTAATTATGTGCTGTTGAACGGGAGAAGCGGCCCCTGTGCTCCGTGGTGGCGCGTCACCACAGTGGCATCCTGCTGAAAAGAGAACGTCCATGTTTTGGGACAGAATAGTTTTATTTGCTTGCCCCACAAAGAGTGACCCCCCAGGAAAAAGAGGTTTACTATTTTTATCCATAGCACACAGTCATATTTAATAGACTATGTACTTGTCATAATAAACTTCTTAAAAGAGGCTGTTGTACAGTGACAGATATTTGGAATTTTGGGTTGAGGTTTTTGCCACATCTTTTCTCCTTAACTCTGAAACTAGAAATAAAGCTCCTGTTTATTGTAGGAAGTGTTAAGGCTGATTAAGCACAAGGAACATTCACGGCCTCTAGAAATGTGTTGCCTGTTAGCAGCTTGAGTCTTTTTTTTCAACCTTTGATTACACATGCACCTTTCAAGAAGCTCAGTCACGGTTTGATAATCATAAAAGTCACAAATGTATCGGGAATCTCTAGTCACTCCCCACTAAACATGGTTAAGATTTATTTCTGTCTCATTTTGGAAGCACCCACTGCAATTGATTTAAACAGTCCGCTCTGGTTAGACCCTTCGAGGTTCCAGTTTTTCAGAGACTGAGCACTAAGCCTTTGTTTGCTCTCGGAGGGTACTTGTGACAGTACTGGACAACCGCCTGTAGACTTTATCTTCTTTCTTGTTTTTTGTTTTTGTTTTTGTTTTTCCAGTTTCATCTGTGAGACTGTGGCATCTCACTCCTTTGACTTGGGAAGGTCTCACTGGCGAAACACTTTTCACTTTGAAAGTTCAAGTCTGAAGGGTTATTTTCTTTCCTTGCAGGAGGCCTGAAAGCATGTCTTTAAATAACTAAGTTTCACTCTCGGGCCACTCTGTGACCTTCTTGGCATATCTTTATGACTTTTCCTCTAAGGAGTTTGGAGGTAACAATACCAACTTTGTATCATGAAGGCAAGAACAGATTGCTGATTGTTTTTTCATGGAAGCCTTAACAGAAAAACTGTAGAGAGCAGAGGTTGTGAGGTTCAGGGCTTTTTCATCTCTTGTTCACTCTTCCTGTCGGGCTTAAAAGAAAGAAAGAAAGAAAAAAAAAAGACTCCTATTCTTGCAGGTTTGTGTGCTTTCTGTACTAGGCAGAGTGGAGTGACCTTTGAGGCTATTTTGAGTGTAAGAATCTATAATTAGAAAACACTCCTTGAATTCTCATAATACAGTTTTCCTCTTCAAGCCCCATCTAAATGTGTGCTCCTTCCTCCCTCCGTCTCAGTAGTGTCTCAGTAGTGCCTGCTGCACGCACCGTGTCTGCACACCCCAGGGCTCAGCTCCTAAAGCCTTCACCTGTCCGCCACTGAGGTGCTTCCTCCATGCCCCCTGGGAGGGGACACAGTGGCTTTGTTAGCTGGCTTCTAAGGTCTCCCCTGGGGCTCTCAGGAGCCCCCTGGCTGTTTAGAAGGAGGCAGTGACGGAGTGACTCAAAGACTGTTGCCCATCCCGAGTGACTCAGAGACTGTTCCCCAGATGGGCTCGGTGGCAGGACAGCAGAAACCCGACAGACGTGGCTCTTCCGTCATGGAGGTGACGGCCTAACAGAAATGAGATACGGACTGTTGGCAGTTAGCTGACTAAGTCATCAACATGAGCAGACTGTTATGACCAAGGAGGAGTGCAGAGGGCAGTGTGCACGTGAAGGCCCGAAGCCTGGCAGGAAGAGTCACGGAAGAAGGCCTGGTTCTGTGGCCATGAGCTGCAACGAACACTCTGCTTTCCTGTGGTGGCCTTGGCAAGGCCACGCAAGTGTCACAATGAAAATACATTGCCGGTGCGGAGGAACAGCTTGAACACTGTTCTAACGTGCTTCTTAGTGATGAGCCCTTGGAACTAGCTGTCGAGAAAGCAAGACGGCGTGCTTTGCCTGTGGAGTGTGGGCCCCTCACTGGACTCTGGGGCGCCTCCCACCTGCGGTGGGGGAATCCCTGCGGGGCTGAGGCCTCTTCTCGGGAGGCTCGCTCTCTAATCACTAGTCTGCAAAAATAAAAGCGGAGCTCGTTTCCAGCCCACAGTGCAGTATGCCTTAGCCACAGTAGCTTTTGTGAGTTAAACAGACCCACCAACTCCAGTCCAAGGTGGAGATGACAATGACAGATGGGAGTGACCTTCCCAGGTGCTTCCCCCCCCCAGAGACGTGTGGGCTGCCCTCCTGCCAGGCGACTCCCCGACGCCTGTGTCCTGGAGACAGGCGACCCTGTCGCGCCGCAGCCCTCTGGCCGCCACCGATGCTGGAGACCCGCCACACACCGGGGCCCGTCTCCTCCTCGCCCCTCTCAGGGCAGAGGGAAAGGGAAGTGAAGGAGCGACGCCTGCTGCCGCGGGCTTCCGGGGCCACGCCGGCAGGCGGCTGTGCCCGCCCCAGGGCCTCGGCTTCCCGCACAAGGCCAGGCTTCGGTGACGAGGACGCAGTGGCAGATAGTCGTGACATCACGTGATGTCACCAGGCCTTCGCTGCCGGCTGTGCACAGACCCCCGTGGGCGTCACAGGCCGAATGTGCAGGCAGCCTCCTTTCCCTGGTGCACGGGCGCCTGTTCCCCTTCTCTCTTTCCTTCTTAGAGGACCCGGAATCTAATGGGCACCCTCCTTTTAGTCACTTGGTAAGACTCGGCTGGGACCGACTGTTCCGGCCCCCCACCCCACCCGGTCTTTTTTGTGTCTGCTGTAGTAATTTCCGACTTTGACAGTGCACCCTGGGGCCCAGAGCAGGCTGCCGGGGTGTGCCTGGTCACAGCCCGGTGGTTTTCAATGTCAAGAAATCAAGAGATAGATCAGGAAGAATGTCTTTTGCCTAACGATCCACCTCCCTAAAAACAGCGACTGTCTCTTCTTCCTGGGTCCTTTGGAAAATGCCTTTGTCCATCCATTGCTGCATTCTTTGTGGTGTTTTCCCACCTAAACTTACAGCCTCCTTTCTGGGGCCTCTACTGCCCCAATCCTCTTATCACTGGAATGAGCAGGTGGTGAGCGTGACTCCAGGCATGGGTCTATGTCATTTATGTGTCCCCAGACCCATGGAATGGCCAGTCCCTAGAGTGAGCCCTCATGTCAGCGCCGGACTCGGGGTGAAAACATGTCCATGTAGATTCACCCTGTGGAGGCTGTCGATAATGGAGGAACCTGTCCACGCGCCAGGGGACAGGGGAAACACGGGGAGTCTCTGTACCGTCTGCGTAAATTCACTATGAATCCAAAAGTGCTTTTAAAAAATAAAGTTTACTAAAAATACCCGTGGAAGATTGCTGCAGCTATGTGTACTCCAGAGAGCCCCGTGCCCTCTGCTGTGGGGGAGCAGGTAGCAGACACACAGCTGCCTGGTTTCAGGGCCCCGCTTGGCCCTGAGAGGGGGCTGTCACCGCTCCTGGCCTGCAGGCCGGGGCACCCTGCCTCCGGGCACCCCACTCCTGACTGCTGCAGGAATGCTTTCTTGCTCATTCTTTCCACCTGTCTGACTGGCTTTTACCCCGGGGCCTTTCCTCCAGCTGCTCCTTTGGCCTAGTCTCGAGCTGCTCGGTGCTGCCACTCCCTGCAGTATCACTCCCTCGTCCACCACACTCCTCAGGCTCTGCAAAGCCGCTGTACGTTGGCTGCGCTGTGGCAGCATTTACCGGGCTATGTGCCCGTGTGGGGTGATGCTGGCGGGGATGCCCTGCTGCGTGAGGATGTCTGCCGGGTGGGCAGCACGGGGTCCCGGGGCGCCGGCAGCCACCCAGGTGTGTGGAAGACCGATCCCTGTAGGTGTGAGGAGGCCACTCTGTGACTTGCTTGTGCTGCTGCCGCTCGCCCAGAAGCGCATTTCTCCGAAGGGAGCTGAGTTGTTAAGTCGCTCGTGGCTTACTGAGTGAACGGCCAGGTTTTCTCCTGAAACCTCTGGACCGGGTGGAGCCCTGTCAACTGGGGACTCTCCTGGGGCATCGCAGGGAGGCTGCTCTGCCCCACAAAACCCACAGAGCAGCAACACAGCTCCTGCTCATTTAACCCCTCCCTTTCCCGCCTCCTGGAGCCACCACACCCTCTGCCCAGACATCTCAGGGTGACGCTGGGCGACCCCTTCCAGGACGTGGTGGGAGCCTCGGCGCCCTGGGCCGCAAGGAGCCGAGCTCTGGTGTTGTGCCAGGTTTCGAGTTTCCCAAAGACCCCCAAGGAGTCGATTCCCATATAAAGCACACGAGGGTCTTTATTGCAAGCTCGAGCCTGGGCTCCCAACATGCAGCGACGCAGCAGCCGAAGTCGAGAGCCCCCAGCTCAGGGAAGGCAGGGTTTTTATTACAGAAGAGGGGAGTTTTTGCTCAGCAGTACCTTGATTGGTGCACTTTGAACAAAGTTATCTTGTCTTAACCCGGCTGATCTATGCATGTAAGATGTGACCTTCGCTACTCGCCCGCATACCTAGGACACCTGGCATTTTTCTGATATGTACTGGCTACTTGTCTACTTGCTAATTGGCTGTTGCTGTGGGATTGTTACAGGGCACCCCCAAATCTGTTCCAGAACAGGGGGAGAGGGACACCCCTGAAGCCCCAAAACCTGCCTGCTCTAAGTGGGTTCTGCCATCCACCACAAGAAGACAAAACATATATAAAACTTTAATGAAAAGGGACTTTAATACAGTGAATATACAATACGGAACACAAAGAATAGAACTTCTAAATCAAACACCTGAAGTGACCCATCCCCTCGTGGGCAAAAGTCAAACCAAAAGGGATTGGCCCAGAGCAAGGCCAGAAAGCCGCCACAAGACTAAAGCACCTTCTGGCCGGGACCCATGGAAAAGGGTCAGACATGGCCAGACAAATCTGGGAGGAAAAGAGCAACATCAAAATCAATATAAACACTGCCATAGTCACCTCCCTACAGGTATCTCACCCACATCTGCCTTAACCAGTCCAGGGTCAGGAAACAGCCCGGTTTCTCCCTCACAGGCTTGCTGCTCCATGTGGCTTCCTCAGGTCTCCTTCTAGCTCTCCATCCAGCTTCCTTCTCTTCTTCTCTCTTCTCCTTTTTCTCTGCTCAGCTTCACCCTCCAGCCCCTGGGTGGGGCAGGGAACCTGGAACTTCCCTTTTTCCTAGGGACCACCCTGTTACAGGATGAGCAAGATGAGGACATTTACAGTTAAATTCGGCCTTGGCGCCTTGTTGATAACCGAAACTTAGGCCTGGCTGGTCTTTCACTGGAGCGTCCTGAGCTGTGCCACTCGGCCCCCTGCTCTCTGCTGTCTTTCCTGTGCCAGTTGAGACATTTCAGAAATGCCTTAACCTGTCCATCATGACTTTATCTTCAGAAGTCTTAGATTTCAAGCTGCTTCAGGGAGTGCTGTTTGTGCACTCAGTGGTGGTGGTTCTGCAAGGCACGAGAGACCCTCCGGGAGCACCTGCAGTTCCTCCCTTAAGCAGGACTGCCAAGAGTCAGCCCTCTGGAGCAGAAAGTTTGATAAAAATCTTCAAAGGAGGGCCCTCCCTGGTGGCGCAGCGGGTTGCGCTGCACTGCGAAGCTAAACCAAGCAGTGGACACTTCAGCACGAGTTCGATCCCCACCCTGGTGCTGACCCACACGGGCAGCAGACCGCTTCTGACCCGCCCGCTGCTCCCCTCAGCGGTGTACCTCGTCGATCTGCCCATTCTGCTCCCCACGCTGTCTCCAGTGAATTCTGTCACCACCTCTGCACCTGTGGCCTGTACCCCATTTCTGTATGCATAAATAAATAAAACCTTAGGAAAAAATCTTCCCAGAAACATGAGCGCTTGCAGCCCCTGTGCGGCTCCGGGCGCTTGTTCCCAGCAGAGGCATTCTGCTTTTCCAGTTACTTTGACCAAGTGGCAGAGGGGGACCTGTCACATGTGTGTCTGACCCCCCTGGGGGCAGTCAGTGTTCTCTTCTGTGTCTGAGGTGGTGAAACCCAATTCCCTGTCTAGACTCATTTGAATTCAATTTTCAGGCTACTTTCGTTCTTAAAAATAAGAATAGCAGTGGCATTTTCAGTGCCGAAGTGCTCTTCTCCGAAGCTGTGGGCAGATTGCCCCCGGTTCCTTTCACGTGGAAAGTAACCATTCTTTCCCCGGCTTCTCATTAGTGTGGGGTTTCCCTTAAAGCACTTTATGGAATCCCAAATTAATTAGAAATCAATGTCTGTGGTTTTTGAGGAGTCATCGTTCTGTCTAGCATCCTATAGGCTTATTGGCTTGGCTTCTATAAAATTCAGAATAATTAGGAATGTTGGTAGGGTTAAATGCCTGTATTGGGCCAACCCAGGAAATGAGGGCTATCTCTGAATGCTCCACCCCTGTGAGACCTCCCCTCTGGGTAAAGAATTCTCATCTTACAGAATGATCTCTGTGGGCCAGGTGCTCTTTTCAGTCATGCAAAAAGGCAAGAAACAAAACAATGTCCTTGCTTTCAAGACTCTCCCAGATATCCTCAGCTAACAAAGGGAAAGGAAGCATGAGGAACTTAAGTCATTTTTGGGTGCCCCAGAGACCACCCCCACCCCCCTTCAAGATAACAGATAGATAGGACTCCCAGGAGAGAGCTGGAACATGATTCAGGAAAGAAGAAAAGCCATCTTATATTCTAGCTCACTCTCTGCAAAAATAGAGAGTATCGAGCACTAAGCAGAAACAAGGTGCCAGCTTGATGTAACTTGGGTTAGAAAAGGAAGATGTGTTTCAAGAATAACATTGTTATAGAATTCTCCAGGTTCACAGATTCTACTGGAATTATGCCTGTCATCTGCCTCCCAGCCTCTGTTCAGTGTCTAAGCCATCCTTCCAGAGTTTCTGTGTGCACAAACAAGCAAACAGGAATAGGGATTCCTATTTGTAGCCTGTTAAGAGTAAAAGATCACAAACTCTGCTTCTGGGCAATATATGTTTTGCTCCCATCTATGGAGGAGGCTTAACAACTCAGCTAAGAGCTCCCCCGCCCTCCCCTCTCACCCCCTGCCCCCCAGTTACAGAGTAATCCATTGTATGGATGTACCACAATTTAAATAGTGACCTATTGATGGCTACTTGGGGTCCTGCCAGTCCTTTGCTCCTAAACAATGCTGCAATGCTTTCGTAAATCACTTTGCACATAGGTTGTTCTGCATGCCCACAATTATATGTGTATAATTTGTAAAGTAGAATTGCTGGGCAGAAAAAAAAAAATTTGCAGGGCCTAAGGTGCAGTATGGGTTGGATAACTATCTTGTCAAATGTTGGGGGGTGGGGGTGAGGGGTTCTTACTCTTACCCCTGAGAGAGACTTTCGAAGAAAGCCATGACTTTGGGTTCGGATTCTCTGTAATCTGTTAGGCTGAATCATTTCCCACAGTAGTTTCAATTTAGGAGTACAATTTGTTCAGACTTTTCGGTGCTGTTTTGGAAAAGGAAGTGCTCGGAAAAGTCAACGAGAGTAGACCTCAACCTTTTGTTTTAAAGAGGCACCACAAATGTGCGTATTCTGTTCCTAGCAGTCTAAAATAAGACAGCGCTACGTCTGTTGTTTCAAACGTAGCATTTTCAACACAGACAACACACAGACTAAAAGTGCCACCAGGTGGCCTCAGACAGGGCTCCTCTCCTGTAGCTGGGGCCAGACATCTGGCTAGGCGAGATAAGGCTGTGTGCAATGACCGCACAGCCGGCCTCGGCCTGCTGTCTGTGGAAAGGCCGTCTGGCCGAGTTAGCTTCTGGCGGGTGGCTCCTGGGGCTGAGACGTGGGGAGTGTTGCCACATTCCTGATCTCAAGGCTCCCTGTGCGCGCACTGTGCAAAGAATATGGTTTCTGTTGAAGGCCTGCTCGCCTTCGGGGAGAGTAGGATTCGGACACACGCCCAGCAGAAGGCTCCTCTGTGACCAGTCCCAGTAAAAACCCCAGATGCTGAGTCACCAGTAGGATTTTCTGGGAGGCACCTTCCACAGCTGTTGTCCCGACTCCTGGCGGAGAGAATTTGGCACAGTCTGGGTGATTCATGGAGGAGGGTGCCTGGGAGACGCGCTCCCGATGTCCTCCAGACTTCTTTGTGCCTTTTGGCTTTGCACATTTTGCCTTCAGTCCTGTGCTCTGACAAGTCACAGCCCTGAGTGCGACTTCCTGTGGGGGCCGTGAGTCCTCTTGCATGTCATCTGGCTGGGAGTGGTCTCGGGTACCCAGCCCAGTCTGCCCTGATGCGTTTTAGGGCTCTGTCACCCTCAGGGTTCGTAGTGAGCATGTACATATTTTTAGCTGTGATTAAGTCATCTTTGGTGTTGCATTTTGACTTGTCATCTGTATGCCTTTGTAAAACATGTGATCCTTCAGCCTTGTGGATGGTGACCTGCTCTTCCAGCTGACGTCTGGACACAACATGGAGGGCCTGGGTTCTGAAGGGTTCTGTTTCATGCTGGATCCACACTGGGCTCTTGGTTCTCTCAATGTCTATATTTAGGCTCCACAAGATTCTCTCTTTCATCATCTATAATTTGACCGGTCAGTAAATGGATTTACTCAAATTCCTTTGACTTAATGGCCACAGAATTGTTGGATGCTCTAACTTCTAAGTGTACTCTGATTTTAATTTTTTTTCTGCAAACAAATAGTTCTGGAAACTTCACTTAAGGTGCCAGATCTTTGTCCCCACAGAACATAAGTGACAAAGATTAAAACAAAGCTGGCTTATTTGTTTACTTGCTTATTTATCATCCCATTTAAAGTTTTTGAATATTCCAACGCAAGCCTGATGAAAAATGCTCAGCAGGAACATTTGTTAAACCTGTTTTTCCTAATGTAGTTAGGTGGCTTCTGAAGAGAAATATTTATACCTATATTGCTTAAGAATATAGTATGTAATTCAGAGCAGTCATTCAGAGCAGGTCTGTTTTACTGATGGCAGTTATGATTGAATGACACCGTGGCAACCACTGTCCTGGCATTTTACATATAGCGGCTACAAGATGGTGGAACTAGAACGTGAATTCGAGCACCTCTAGTCGCAGGCCGGGCTCTGCGCTGCTCTGCCTTCTCCGGTCATAGGGTGACACCTCGCTGATGGTGCGGGAGAAGGCCGCACGTGCCATGGGGATGAGCTGACTACTTTCTTCTGAACTCATCTTGGTTCTAAGTGTCAAGAATCAAAACAAAACTGAGCACGTCACTTCCTCACCCCACTGTCCTGGAGGCAAAATCCAAAGACCACAGGCCTTGCTGGGCTCGTCTGGAGCCAGCCCGTCCTTCCAGCGGCCCTGTTTGCACCCACAGAAACCACGTTCTCCTTTGCTCTTTCAGGCCCTTGCATTCACTGTTCTCTCTTAAGTCCCTATACCCCACCTTGCGCGACCCCTCTTCCTCCTTCAGGCCTATGTAGTGAGGCCCTGTCTTCTAAGAAGCCTTTGCTGACCCTTCTTAACTGGGGAGAGGTGCAGGGGTTGCCTTGGCAACATGGCTCTGTAGACTGTAGCTCCCAGCCTCCATCTCCTGGTGCTACAGTTTCCCCAAGAGACTGTCAGGTCAGTAAGGGCAGGGACCAGGTTTTCTGGTTTGCTTGCTGGTAACAGACGCTCAGAGATCTGGTTGAAGGTTAAATAAGGATTCAGATGAGACAGAATTAGTGACAGTTCGGCTCCCAGCACATCTGTGCAGGAAGCTGAGCAGCCACCACGGATGGGGCTGAATAGGAGACATCTTCATTCACAGCAGGGGACCCCTATCTTCTGTTGACTGCAGCTTGACTGAGCAGGTAGTCAATGGCGGATTCTGGAGCTTGAATTCTAGTCCAATACAGTACTGGGCTTACAATTGTGACTGTGGAGAGATTCGGATTCCCGGTGGAATTTAGTCTTGGGGCACTGCTGCAGGTCTGTCAGCTGGGAACGCCAGGCGGGAGCATTTGCTTAGAAATGGTAAAGGGCTTAAGCATACTCTGGAGAAAAACTTGGGGCCTCCCTGGGGGCACAGTGGGTTAAAGCATAGCAGTATGAAGCTACTGCAGCCACTGTACCACAAACTCAATCCCCGGCCAGGGAGGTGACCACATGGCTTGGCAGACCTCTCCTGACCCTCCCACTGCTCCCCTCAACAGTAGATTTCAGTACATCTGCCTATTCTGCTCCCCACTCTGTCTCTGGTGAATCCTCTCACCCATCCCCCCCCCTCCGGACCTATGGCCTGTACCCCAGTTCTGTATGCATAAATAAATAAATCTTTCAAAAAAAAACATTCTTTGGAGAAAAACTTAGTCCATGTTGCTTGTCACCCTCAGTCAGCCAGTTGTACGTAACAAGAACACTCCTTTTTACGTGTGCGGTGACATTTATCTAATGGATTCAAGAATTCTTACACAGGAAAAACGTCCCCCAGCTGCGCCTTTAGCACGAAAATACTCAGCTTATACAGGAAAGACATCCCCCTCTAATGACCCCTTTAACATGAAAATATTTTGAAGATGACAGAATTTAAGACAAAAATCTTTGTGAGGTGCACCGGTCTATACTGTCCCAAACAAAGAGTAATATGTATCATCTACTAGCCTTTTAATAGTACAGATCTGAGGCGTACCATGTTAGGGTGGATATTATTTGATGAAAGGAAGAAGAAAGAAAACTTTAGAAGTTTCGTTTGTATCCTCCTGTCCACAAGCAGGAAGTAAGTTGAGGATTCAGGACATTCCAGCACAATGAAATAGCATTTAGGGCAAACCCTTTAGTGTCTTACTCTGAGCAGGCAGAGCGGAAAAGGATCCCAAGCCCCACTGTCTGGCATGTGTCCCTGCGTGTGGTGGTTTTAAACCTCTTTTCCTCCTTTGACAAATTAGTGGCTAGACGTAACTAGGAAAAATGTTACCTCCATAAGATACAGGGGCCTAGTAGCGACCGGGGGACAGTGGACATGAAGTACCAGCCCAGATTGCCGTCACTGAGATTTCTGAATTCCAGACGGGACTAGGCAGTGTGCTAACCGAAGTTGGAAGCGAGGTGGCCTCAGGCCAACTATGACGTGTTTATCTTCACGATGGCCTTTGAGGGTGAGCTCCCTCGTTTCTGAGGCCGCTGATCATCGTGCTCCTGTTCAGGTGCAAATACAGCGTGTGGAGGCGTGTGCAGCTTTTCTGGCCTGCAGTGTGGCCCACTAGCTGAGTCAGCCCTCTGGTGCCTGGGAGAATTCTTTGACTATGAAGTCAGAGCTAGTTCGTGACTCAGTGCTTTTTAGGAACATGTTACGTTAACTGTGAATTCAGGAGAGAATTCCGGGGCTGGCAGGCATCTCCTTCCAGCCCACGTGCTTTTTTAAGAGCCCTAATTCCTTGATCTTGAACATTTTCTCCGGAACTCAATAGGCAAAAGAAGGAAGCCTGTTATTTCAGCTCCGTGGACAGCCCGGTGCCTTTTGAATCCCGACTTGAAAACAACTTTGGAGGCAGGACTAGCTGGGTAGGTGCAGGTTGAGGTTGACTGGCCATCCCATGGTGCAGTGCAGGGCGGAGGCTTTACTGGGTGAACATCTGCAGGGCGGAGGCTTTACTGGGTGAACATCTGCCTGCATCTGACTACCTGTGCCTGAGTCATGTCCTCCCGCCAAACAGGTTACTAGGCAACAGGAGCGACTCAGATACTAAACACCTCGCCACAGTGAGCTGTCCACCTACACTATTTCCAGGAAATGCCCCTCGCTTTAAGTCACCAGGGAGCCGGGTAAACACACAGGGCCGCCGAAGGCTGGGCTGTGTGTCAGAAGGTGGGCGGGCTAATATTTGGAAGAAATCCCCTCTCATGGGAGGAAATCCATGAGAAGGAAAAAAACAGTACATCCTAATTCTAAAAAACAGCCCAAGACCTTATCAAATGACAACATGGGTTGTGACCCTGTGCCCCCCCCCCCCCCCCAGCAAGGGTGTCCCTTTGGCCATGGTGTTTTAGAAACTTCAGTTGTCAGCACCATCGGGGGCCTGTTACCCTTCATTATCTGTATCTGCTAAGTTAAAGGGCCAAACATTTTTAGACCTTTGATGGGACTGAATCCTCATGAACCAGTGCCAGGACGGTGGCCTGAGTGCTGGGAGGAAGTGCGTAGGACAGCCAGTGGTCAGTGAGCTCCTGCACCTGACTGCTTTTTGCTCTGTGAGAACAGGATTTCTACTTACCTCGTTTAAGACCAGTTAGACAGCTCTGCTTTCTTTTTATTGAATGATATGTTTTTCAATAAGACAGAGTTTTAGACATCTATAAAATAATGAGCATGTGTTCAGCGAGACAAATAAACCTGAAGTTGCTTAATTACATGCCAGGCTTAGTCATAACTTGTTTGTGGATGAAGAGCGATAAGGATTCCATGTCTTCTGACCCACGGCTTTGCTACCACAGCATTAGTGTTTAAATATGTTAAGCCATGGCACCAGGTTTCAGGTAAGGCTTTAGCTTCCCCGAAATAGAAGCGAGGCACAGCCCTGGTGGAGCCCCATGAGGGCCTGGGGCGTGTCTGCTTGGTCTTCCTGAGTTGGCGCCAGCGACACAGGCTCGGAGCACGGCCCTTCTCTCCTCCCCCATGCCCTTAGTGGACCACACCAAACCTGCTCTGGGTTACTTTTCTGGAACATTCCTGCCCACTGTACCTGAAAGTGAATACAAATGGGAGCTCGGGGGAGGGGAGTGAAGGAGACGTTAGGTCTGCCCTGTTGACTCTGGAACATGTCCACCGTGTCAGGGTGGACACTGAGAGCCTCAGGAACTGGCTGAGTAACCCTGATCCCCAAGGCGGGTTCTTCTGACGTGGGAGTGAGGGAGCTGTCCCGGGCCCCAGGTCATGTCATTGCTGTAAGAATGTGTCCTGAAGCTGTCTTGTTTTGTAGAGAGACCCTTTTGCCTTAAAGAGGTATTTAGCACTAAGATACCTACAGATGAGATTATCTACGATTGCTTCCCCAAATTCCAGGGTAGAGGAGAGATAGAATTCCCATGATCACTGTGGCTCATGATATTTTTCCCTACTGATCTCTCCATTTTCAATGGAACATGTTAGAGCTTTCCTATTATAAGTATTTTACGTCAAAATGCGTAATGTGATAGGCTTTTGGCCATTGGAAGCCAGTTGAGGGTGTTAAAGAAACTATAAAGCAGGAAGTAGACTAGGACCAATCCCAGAGAGGGGGAGCTCATAAAATTGCTCAGTCTTCCCCCCACCCCCCCGCAATGGTGGTGCTCTGGGGCGCTTCGTGGGAACATCACGAATTAAGTCTCCACGGCGAGCTGTTCTCCCTTGTCCACTCTCTCACAATACTTTGTCATTCTCCAGTTGAGCGAAAGGCCGGTAGTGCCTGCTGTTCCTGGTACTGTATACCAGCTAAATACAAGATTTTCTTGTATGAGACATATAGTCTTAGCCATCGCTTAGCGCATGGGTTTCATCTGTGTGAATCTTAAGCTGTGGCTGTCGCTGTGTTTGGACCAGCCGCCCCCACCCCGTAAGTAGGGACATGCATCCCTGAGCTCAGCTAGAGAGACAGAGTCCAGTCTGTGGGTGACCCAGGTGGACAGAAGGGGGTGGCAGAGAAGGGGTTTGAAGCTTCACTGAGAGCCGCTTCTGTTTACTCTGCAAATTAACTGCTGAGGCGAAATCACTTCCTTTTAAAGTCATCCCCCCATCATCTCATAATCCTTTTTGATGTTCTTAAAATATACCTCCAAAGCATAGAAGCACTGTTTAGTACAAGCTTTGAAACAGACTCCCCACTCCTTAATAACTGCACTGTTTCAGGTTATGCTGCAGCCAACAGCCAAGAAACCAAACCCCAAGCAAACAAAAATTCAAAAATAGAAACAAAAATGTCAATTTAGGCCATTACTGTGTTCCAGCTTTTTTTCATACAGGTCTTTGATCATCCATGTGTTTAAAAATACAACTCTGACATGGTTATTTTTAGTGCAGTACTTTTATTTACATAGGGTCATCAATGAAAATTTGATTCAATGGAAATACAGCTCAATATGGAAAGACATCCTTTATTCCTGGTGCTGAGTTCCTCGAGTTTCCCGACAACCCCTTGGCAGATGCTCAGGGTTGAAACCATCCCGTTTCTCTAAACCAGCTTCTCTGTGGGAAGCAGCTCTGAGCACAGCTGGGTCCCAGGGCAGGCCAGGCCGGGCCGGGCCAGGCCGGGCCACTGTTCACTCATTTCTATTCACTGCTGACTGGGGTGCAGCTTGGCATTTTTAAAAGCAAGTTCTTTTTGAAAGACTTCTACTTTTTAAATATGTTACTTTCATTTTTATCTACATAGCCTAAATTTTCAAGTTCCCTAAGTTCTCTCCCTAAGCATCTCCACATATAAATTCACATACATGTGAGCATGAACCCTGTCTTTCCAACCCACTCCATGCTTGTTACTTGAGTTCTCATTTCACTCGTGCTTGTCTGGATATGACTTTGTAAACTTCAGGTGGTCTTTCAGGGTCTTGTTTGTTTGATAAAGGTTGTTTTTACTGCTCATTGTATATCAGTGACCTCTGGTTGGAAACTGGTGGTGGAGGTGGAGGGGAGGTGGCCCCTTACTGAAAATCCTCGTCGGCAGGGTCCTGCATGTGCTTCTGTGACGTTAGCACAAGCAGCCAGCTCCACACACAGCAGAAGCCCAGAAATCATCACGTCTTCTGCGTGGATCTTCCATCTATTATCCTGGCTGTCCTGTCAGTAGGAAAGCTAACAGCTACTACGCAGTTAACCCTGGGTTGAGGCTGATCTTGAGATTGGTGACGGTGTTCCATTAATCCGAAAGTACGGTTTATAAAGTTTTCTATCTCTAGTCTCTGTCCGGCCTGTTTAGAAAAATAATAACGTTACTGCATCAAACGTCACTCTGAATTTGGAATCCTGATGAGTCATTTGCTAGTTGCAGCTTTCCCTGTCCCCAGGGAATGACTCCAGTGTTATTCTTCCTGTGCTGATGAGGCTGTATCTTTAGCCTTTTCTTAAAAGATCTCCCGTGGATTAAACATTTCTTAGAAGACAGCACAGGGGTGGTCAGTTCAATAACAGCCCTTAGAACGCGTCGCCTTAGACATGATGTACTCGCTCCTTGTTCTCCTGTCAGGAATGAGACGGAACACACAGGCAGCCATCATTGACTCGGTGTGAGACGTCTTCAGTGGAGTCCCGATCAGTCCAAAAGAGTTATGATGGAAAAGGCTTCTAGAGGCCGATGACAGCAACTGTGTCTCGCAGTTTGGGACCTAAGTGTTGTCCCACCTGCTACGCCTCCCACCTGCTGGTGTGCTGAGGTGTTTCCAATGTGAGTGGCCAGTTAAATGTTCAAAGGCCCTTTGCCTCCTCAGCCTTCCTTACTCTGCTACCCGCCTGTTTGAGGTTTTGTCCTAGCACGGTTGTCCTTGTTGGCAGGACATCTGCTCCCTGGGGGGAGGGACTTACTTTAGTGGTGTTCCTACAAGTCTCTGGCACACAGCAGGCACTGCCTACCGATTGCTGAATGAGTGACCGTCCCGTCCTTTCAGGCAGTCATCACAGAACATGCTGCGTAAAACGCAGTGGAAATGTTTCATGTAAGTAGTCCCTCTGCAGCTACCCTGTGGGCTCTTTATATGTAACACAGCTTTTCTCCACAATGGTACAAATCCTTTCTCTCTTCAATATTGAGTGAAAGTGTGATAGTATTTTATGGTACACATGACATGTTATATAATGTCACTAGTCCCATCTTTTCGACAGTGACATTTGAGCATGATGGGTCCAGAATCACTTATTCTCAATATCAAAAAATGAGCTTTAAAAGCAGAAGGCCCATGGGCCTCCCTGGTGGCACAGGGGTTAAAGTCTCAGCACTATCAACCAGCCCCAGCCACTGAGACCTCGGTTTGATCCCCAGCCAGTGAGTGACCCACACAGCACAGCAGTCTTCTCCTCTCCACCTATAGCTCCCCTCAGCAGTGGATTTCAGGAGATCCACCTGTTCTGCTCCCCACTGTCTCTGGTGAATCCTCTCACCCCCTGAACCTCTGACCTACATCCTAGCTGTTACATGCATAAATAAATATGAATAAATCTTAAAAATAGTAAGAGAAGATTCATCCTTCTTCCCACCCTCCCTCAACACCTCCCTCCTGGCTCTCTTTAGCAAACCCTTTGCACCACCAGGAACATCCCATAGTAACATTTTAATGGGATTTTGTAAAACTGCTTTAAATTAACATTTCCAATCAGTCTTTCAATTAAAAATTTTTTTTGCATAGTCTCTTGAAAGCCATATTTTATTTAATACCTTGGTACATTTCAGGTTATTTTTGTTAACTGTTTTTTCATGGACAGCAGAGGACACCAAATATTAGCTGGCAGTAAATACAGGAAAGTAAAAATCCACCACAGTAGCAGAAAAGGGGTTTTTAAAAATGCTCTAAATGCACAAGCTTACTAAAATAGCTTGTGAGGCACAGAAATGATCAATATTTGCCAAAGAGGGCTTGGGCATTTGCATCTCTGACTGTGCTTTTCCATCTGGTGATGTTCAGGTTGAGTCTCTGCTGTTTAGCAGCTGGTTCTTTTCAGGAAAACCAGCAAATAAATGACTGATTTTGATATGTGAAATGTTGAGCGACATCTGGTATATGAAAATGATTTATTTACAAAGTAGGTTTCACCCCTTTCTTGCAAACAGACTCCACCAAATATTCACTTCCCACACTGCAGCATTTGCACATCGGTGTAAATTCCCGGCAGTTTTTCACACCTCCAGGATCCACAGGCTTTTGTTCTCCCTAGCCCAGCACTGCTGGGCCAGACCCTAGGGAGCCAGGGGATTTTCCCCAGGGTCAAAGAAGTGCTTTTGCTGTGTGGTGCCAGTATGTGTTCTTTGGTGTTTCCACCCCACAAATGAGTGAAAGCGCCTGGCTCCAGCCTTTCAGTTGCTGACTTCCTCAGTTCGGCATGATCGTGTCAACAACCATCCACTTTCCCCAGAAGGAACCATTTTGTAATTTTTAGTTAGTTGAGTATCGAGATCTACCAAGCCTTCAAAGAGCACCTAATCCCTACCTTAGTCAAATGCTTCAAAAACACTGAAGAGAATGCCCTCTAGCACATTTTATGAGGCCATCAATTAAGTCTTCCTTTGAAAGTTGACTGTAAGCAAAAACTAATTTGTGTCCTTCAAGTTCGGACTGTAGCGTTTAAACAGGACCAGCTTTCTGGGCTTCCTGGACCAGCTTTCTGGGCTTCCTGGTGGAGTAGCAATGATGCAGACCCATCCCAGTATAACTTTCTTTTTTAAGATTTGTTTATTTATGCATACTGGGGCTCAGGCGAGAGGTGCAGGGATGGCAAGAGGCTTCTTCACCGGAGACAGTGGGAGCAGAACAGGCAGACAGATTGAAGTACACTGCTGAGGGGAGCAGCGGGAGGGCCAGGAGAGGTCTGCCGCGCCATGTGGGTCACCTCCTTGGCCAGGGATTGAACTTGGACTGAACGGCTGCTGCTCATTTGCAGTGCTGCACTTTAACCCGTTGCGCCACTAGGGAGGGCCCTCAGTACAACTTTCTAAATGTGTGTTTTTTTAATTGAAGCTTATTGAGTTAGAGAAAAACCATGAAATAGAGGTTTCAGTTAATAAATGCTTCTGTGAAAGCAGCGATGTCTACTATATAGTGTCTGGGCTTTCCTACTACAAGATACCACACTGAAGGTATTCTTTTTAAGATTTATTTTATGCATACAGACCTGGGGTACAGGCCAGTGGTGCAGGGGCAGAGAGAGGCTTCACCAGAGACAGAGTGGGGAGCAGAACAGGCAGATGGACAAAGTTCACTGCTGAGAGGAGCAGCGGGCGGGTCAGGAGAGGTCTGCTGCGCCATGAGGGTCAGCTCCCTGGCTGGGGATGGAACTCGTGCTGCAGTGGCTGTGGCTAGCTTCATGGTGCTGGGCTCAACTCATTGCGCCACCAGGTAAAGCCCTCAAATGACATTTTAATGGACTTCATTTCAAGGCAACTTTCCTGTGTCCTCACCCATGAGGTGCAACAGGGTAAAATCTTGTGAGTGCAGCAGTCAATGAGACCCTCTGTAGGTTTTTCTGATTTACTGCGGGGAGAGACTTTAGTCCCAGGAGCTCATTTGCTTGCTTTTATCAGAGGAACCGCAGGGGAGTCAGCTCCAAAACCAAAGCAAGGAAGTGCATCCAGCAGTGAGAGCAGTGCTGCAGATTCCCCCTGTTGGCCACTCACCCCCAGGACAGCCAGCAGAAGGCTCAGTTTCTCGTCTTCCCAGGCTCTCCAGTGGCACTTGAGAGTAAACGCAGGGTGAGATCCGCAACTCGCGGGCCCTTACTCCGATGCACGGCTGAGTATGCAAAGCAAGATTGCGGCGGGTGTCCCGTGTCTTATATCGCGAATTTCTCTATGTCATTTACATAGAATTGATACCTGCGTTATGTGTTTAAATATAACAGTAGTGTCTTCTAAATAAAGCCCCTGCCTGTTTTACTTGCTCAATGATTTCGATGGTGGTTTGATGGAAACGTTTCGTGCAGACTTCCAATGCTACAGTGCCGTGCAACAGCACTCAGCCCTACCACAGCGTGGTTTTCCGTTTGATCCCCGAGGATCTCCTAGGTGTGATAACAACGATGCATTTTTGTAATTATTTTTCGGTGATGAAACACTTGCTTATTATGTTAAATAGCTCACGTGCACACAGCTTCATTAAATTTAGCTAGTACGTTATGCTCATCGAGAAAGTAGTTTCTGCCACTAGCATACACTCACTCCTCTTATCCAATTTATTCTCCCTGCCTCCCGCCTCGTAACTTTTGTGCTTGTATGTGAGAGTGTTTGTTTTGTGCATCTCCCACCTATGAGCGAAATCACCTTTCTCTGGATCTCACTAAGCATATACCCGCGAGGTCAGTCCATGCATTTCAGGGAGGGTGTGACATTTTCCTAAGTGGGTGGACACATTTCCATTGTGCGTCTGTTCAGTCTCTTCTCTGTCCACTCAGCTGTTGATGGGCATTTGACTTGCACCCCCACGCTCACAGCAGCTGCAGTGACCAAGTTGGGAACGACCTCGGGATTGAGAATCGGGGTCACAGTGCCTCCCTGCACTCCCCAAGATAAGCCGCCGCTTTTACAGATTCTGTCTGGCCCCTGAGAGCATTTTAACTGTAACTCTAATGTCTTTATTTTTCCATCTTTTTTTCTTTTAAGGCTTCATTTTTTTAAAAAAAAAATCCCTTTTCTTTCCCAAACTCTCTCTCCCTCACCCCCTTTTTTTCTAATTATCTCCTGGAAGTACAGCTTGGAAATATTGGAACTAAATTTCCCTTGTTAGGATATTCGTAGAAGTAATACAAAAATAAGAGTTGTATCCTAGTCTGGAGTGTTGCTTCAGGCAAGTGGGCCATTACCCCAGGCCCTTCCAGCAGCTGGGATACACCCTCACTCACTCTGGGAGCTTTATGACACTAACCACTGCTGCTTCGTGGTCAAGTGTTCAGCCCCACATGGGGATGTGTCTTCCCAAGACAAGATAAAGCAAGACACGCTTATTCATTAGAAATGATGCTTTGCCACTTTGTGACCCAGTACCTGGGCACCAGTGAACTGTTCTTGCATGCTCAGAGAGAAGTGCTTCAAAGGCTTTGACACAGTGGAGTAATCTTGGATCACTTTATATCTTTTAACTCTTGCTAAAGATACTGGGATTTTCTAGAAAATTCTCCTTTTCCACCAGCAGATCATATGTTCTTTTAAACTCTGAATATCCACAATCTTGTAGCCACAACTATTTCTCAAACAATATCAATACACATTGTATATACCAAATGTCTTTATTTTCTTCAAATGAAAGGTTTTTTTTACATACGCAAAATTTATGAGGAAAATTATAGAAACATTATGAAGAAAATTACAGCAACATTTTTCCCCTTACTTTACTAGGATAAATGAAAAATTCAATACAATAGATAAAGCCAGGTAGCTATCACTTACATTCCTTAAAACTGTTAGAATGACTCTAATAAGATTCTGAATTTAAATCTTGCAATTTATTCTTTTGCTGCTTCTTTCCAGGTGTGCCATTGCTTGTGTGGAGGAATCAGGGTCCCTATTCATAGATACAAACTTAGGAAGCAAATATCATCACTCATTATTTGTAGAAGCCAAAGCCTAGATCAGAAATATAGTCAAATAACTGCTTTTGAGAGACTAATAAATTATTAAAAACAGTATAGCAGCTTGAATACTGGGAGAAGTGAGAACCAAACATAGTGGCCTTATGGCTTTGGAGAAGGTATTGCATTTAGAGTTACATGCCATGTGAACGAAATGGAGTACTATACAGTCATTCAAAAAAAATTTTAGAACATTCACAGCCCTGTGGTTTTTGTTTGTTTACCTTAATAGAAGTTGAAATCAGCATGTACCATATGTACGAGGGATACATTCTGTTACTTCCTTTGTGGAATTTTTTTTCGACATAAGGGAATGAGTTGAGCACATTTTATTCAGACCTTTGTTAATCACATAGAATCTTTCTTTTTTTGGTAGTGAAGATGACATTGTGCTGTGGCGAACCTGCAGGCTTTGGCACAGGACCTTACATCACAAGAATTTGTCTGGTCACCACGTTCCCTGCATGCCTGGGTCACACTACACCTAAATAGAAACAAGCATATAAGCTGCCGAAGATGCACATTCTTGAACTTTCCTTCTCACTTTTGCAGTGTATAATTCTTGCTACCAAGAAGTACTTCCTTAAATCTCTCAGGCTGTATTCAATTAGACCATGACCTTGTTTGGTTGGCACTGAGCACTAAACAAATGGAATGACCAGTAGCCTGTCGTATGTTAAATGCATACTGAAGTGCCTCCTTCTGTACTTTAGCTCTCAGAAGGAATTGTGTTGAGGGGTAGCGCAGTATCTGGCCAGCTGCACTGCAGATCAGTAAGCGCCTTGTTCTGGGCAGCTGCTTTCTGCTTTAACCATGAAACCACAAGCACCCGTGAAATGGTTCTCCTCAAGTCTTCCAGCCCTCTGCACTCAAGCAGGATGATTTAACTCCTTTCTGTAGGCCTTACTCGAAGGGAATTTCGCTCAGATCTCGAACTGGCAATATGTTCATGGCACGGTTCAGTAAACAGCAACCAAAGTTGTAAGATGTCATTTTAAACACCCATATAAGTCATCTGTTTATATTATTTTATGCAAGTTTATTTTTTGGAATCATATAAAATATGCATGCAGTTTGCTCACCCCATGGGAGAGAAATCAAGAAGCAGATTTTCCAAGTATTCCACAGGGCACGGAGTAAAGGAGCTTTGTTAGAGAAGGATGAAGTTATTTTGAAGGTTCTATTTTTTTCTTCATTTCTTATCATGATCTTTCCTGTAATCAGGCATCATGCTTCCAAATCTGAAAAAATATTTGGGGCTGTTAATGAGGAAATATACTATTGACTCTGTACTCTGTTGCCTTACTTCGAATGAGATCTCTATCATTTAGGAAGTGTTGAGTGGTTGGGGTGTAGGCTGTTAGGCCCTTAACCCCAGCTTCTGCTTTTCTCTCCTTTTCTTATAGACAAATATAAACTCCAACGTCAGACTTAAGTATCTCTTAAAAAAACCCCTTATGGAATGTGTTACTGTGGTTCGTGGGACCCTCTTACTTCAGTAGGTCATCTGTGAGGGGAATCAGCCCCTCAGGATGGACAGCCAGGAGATCACACAGACCCCACCTTGGTGGGTTAGACCTGGGCCTTTGGACTACCCTTGTGCTCAGCACTAGCCTCTCTGCTAAGAGCCCCAGGGTGTTTGTGCCGGCATCCCTGCTGCTGCTCCCCAGCCACCTACCTCTTCCAGGGCAGGTGTACCCATGGCGGTGGTGTGCGGTGACCTAGTGACCCAAATCCACCCTGCCCAGTTCCTCATGGGTGGACAGAATTATAGTTCCAATCATGAAATGGACGGGTGTCTGTTTAACGCTTGCTCACCGGCTGCAGGAGATAAGCATCTTAGCGCTGACAGCTCCTTCTCTGAGGTTGTGGGTCATTCTTGCTTCTCTGGCAGTAGTAGTAGCAGTTGGGGGGGGGGGATGGAAAGTTCCAGCTTAGTTCTTTCAACTTGACCATGGGAAGCGCCTGCATCAGGAGAAAGAAGCCTGGAGAGCCTGACACCCCACCCTGAGGGATTCCTTTAGACTCCTTTAGACTCTCCAAGACTGTTAGAAATGGAGGTAGGTGAGGGGTGGCTTTGGGGCACACATAGGCTGGCATTGGGGTGGAATGGGGACGTGTCCACGCTCGGCTGCATGCACTGAGCACTCTGATGCTGTCTATCCAAAGGCATATTGTCAGCATCCCCTTGTCTGTGTCTCATCTTCAGCCCTCGCTGCGGGGGGCCTGGTGGCCCGACCCAGCCTGCCTGCCTAGTGTCACTCCTCGGTCTCGCCTACCTCCACCACCGTATCCTTTGATTTTCTTCTGTTCTTTCACCTCCCCCCTGTCCTTCTGTGTCCCTTCTATTGTTGAATTGCCCTCCTTGGAACCCTGCCTCTCTAAGTTT